>NC_041388.1:657392714-657416854 GCF_002162155.2 Triticum dicoccoides | reverse complement strand
GAGCTAAAAAGCAAGTCCACATACTCAACTATCATTTAGTCCTCCATAATTGCTAACACTCACGCGATACTTGTGGTTACGGAGTTTTAATCGAACACAGAGAAAGATAGGGGCTTATAGTTTTGCCCCACAACCTTTTACCTCAAGGGTAATGTCAACAATAATGGTTCATGCTCCCCTACATCCAATTATATATATATATATATATATATATATATATATATATATATCATGTTCTTTCCAACATGCTGAGCTTACCAATGGATAAAATGAAAAAGGAAAGGTGAAGATCACCGTGACTCTTGCATAAGGTAAGAGATAATAATAAAGGATAGGCCCTTCGCAGAGGGAAGCAGAGGTTGCCATGCGCTTTTATGGTTGAATATATAAAATCTCAATGCGAAAGAACGTCACTTTATATTGCCCCTTGTGATATGAACCTTTATTATGCAGACCGTTGCTTTTATTACTTCCACATCACAAGATCATATAAAGCTTATTTCTCCCACAACAATCAATCATATATATTTAGAGCAATTTTTATTGCGTTGCACCGATGACAACTTACTTGAAGGATCTTACTCAATCCATAGGTAGATATGGTGGACTCTCATGGCAAAACTGGTTTAAGGATATTTGGAAGCACAAGTAGTATTTCTACTTGGTGCTGAGAATTTGGCTAGCATGAGGGGGAAAGGCAAGCTCAACAAGTTAGGGGAACCATGACAACATACTTTATCTCAGATATAAGAAAGACATAACTCATTACATTGTCTTCCTTGTCCAACATCAACTCTTTAGCATGTCATATTTTAATGAGTGCTCCCAATCATAAAAGATGTCAATGATAATATATCTATATGTGAAAACCTCTCTTTCCTTATTACTTCCTATTAATTGCAACAATGACCAAAGCTATGTCTGCCAATTCCCAACAACTCTTAATCATCATACTCTTTCTATGTGAAGTCATTACTCTCAATAAGATCAATATGAACTTTTTGTTTCTTTTTATTCTTTTTCTCTTTTCTTTTATTCACCCAAGATCATGGCAAAATAATCAAGCCCTTGACTCAACACTAATCTTAATTATATATAACTCACGGACTCGATTACATAGAGAGATCACAAAGCAAAACTCAAAACTAGATCATGCCATAAACTTTATTCTACTAGATCAAGATACTACTAATAGGATCGAACTAAGAAAAATGGTAAAGATAGGAGTTGTGATGGTGATACGATACCGAGGCACCTCCCCCAAGCTTGGCAGTTGCCAAGGGGAGTGCCCATACCCAGATACTCAATTCTTCTTTGTTGGAGGAGACGGTGGAGGTCTTGTTGATGATGCGGGCTTGTCATCCATCTTCCAAGGCATAGGTTCACCATCATAGAAAGATGATCGAGTCTCCGGAATCCTCAAATCTGCGGCCAAACTCATTCTTTTGAATCTATATTCATACTCACAGTTTTGGTTTTGAAGGTCATAGACTTGGGCTTGGAGGTGCTCGATCTTCTCATGTAGCTTGAAGATGGCCTCTGTCGGTGTCAAAACCGGTGGATCTCGGGTAGGGGGTCCCGAACTGTGCGTCTAGGCCGGATGGTAACAGGAGGCAGGGAACATGATGTTTTACCCAGGTTTGGGCCCTCTTGATGGAGGTAAAACCCTACGTCCTGCTTGATTAATATTGATGATATGGGTAGTACAAGAGTAGATCTACCACGAGATCAAGGAGGCTAAACCCTAGAAGCTAGCCTATGGTATGATTGTTGTATATGGAGTTGATTGCCTACGGACTACAACCCTCCGGTTTATATAGACACCGGATAGGGTTAGGGTTACACAGAGTCGGTTATAATGGTAGGAGATCTTGAATATCCACATCGCGAAGCTTGCCTTCCACGCCAAGGAAAGTCCCATCCGGACACGGGACGAAGTCTTCAATCTTGTATCTTCATAGTCCAGGAGTCCGGCTGAAGGTATAGTCCGGCTACCCGAACACCCCCTAATCCAGGACTCCCTTAGTAGCCCCTGAACCAGGCTTCAATGACGACGAGTCCGGCGCGCAAATTGTCTTCGGCATTGCAAGGCGGGTTCCTCCTCCAAGTCCTTCATAGAAGATCGTAAACACCAAGAGTAGTGTCCGGTTCTGCAAAATAAGCTTTCACATATTGCCATAGAGAGAATAATATTAACACAAATCAAATCTGCTGACGTATTCTGTAGTGCATCATCACACTACAGCCAAGTCCTTCACTCGAATCGTTTTCACTTTTCCACCTCAGCGTGTTTTGCGAGGCGGCTTCCTTGGCACGTCTTGTCAAAGCAGAGATCATGTGCCCCCCTTTTACGGGATTCTCATCAATATGGACGTGGGTAACCCAATCGTGCCCGTTAGCATGTTTTCTCGATTAAAGGAGAGTCCCAAACGGTTATGGGGAGGGCTCCTGGTATTCAACCTCTTATAAAGAGACTAGGGCCTTACTCCTTTTCTCCAATCCCAAAACAAGTCCGCCCGTCGCCTCGAGTTCCAACACCCTAGGCTCCAGATTCCGGGCGCCACAGACCTTCGACAATATCCGGTTCCGACCTTCAAGGCCGATGGATGCCCTCCTCCATCACGGAGGAGGACGTGCTAAAGTTGAGAGAGGCTAAGTTCTTGACCACCGAAAATTCGCACAGGTTGCCTGCTCAAAGGTAGGCTATCCCCAGTCCCCAGCCCGGTGAGAGCGTAGTGTTCGTGTCTCACTTCCTTCGGGGGTTAGGCTTCCCGATGGACCCCTTTGTGAGGGGACTGCTGTTTTATTACGGGCTCGAATTCCACGACTTAGCTCCAGAGTCCATCCTCCATATCTCCTCGTTTATCGTTGTATGCGAAGCGTTCCTCCGTTGTATACGACCCGGAAACCATGGCCTCGAAATGGGGGAGAAAATCCTCGTCAGAGGGTCCGACACCGGGGAGTTCCTCGGCCGGACTACGCCCTCAAGGGGATCAGCCCTCCAGCGAGCCGTAAGTGGAGAAAAGATTTTCCTTTTTAGGGATGAGGGAAGTCCTTGATTTATATCTGAGAAGATTAACCGAACCTTTATATTGTAGCTCGAACCTCAGCCCTTCTCAGCAGAGCTTGTCTTCGGGGGATCTCCTTCCGGAGATGATGGAGAGCGGGACGCCTCCCCCTGCCATGCCGCCTAGCGAGGCGGGCGACCCTGAGGTGTCGTCGCGGAGGGTTTCTCCAAATCCGGCAGGGACAGAAGGTGGCTATGCGGCCCCCCGAGGTTCTCCGCGTCCGGCCTTCGAAAGAGGTCATGGGACGAGCCCGGCACCGTCTGGTGCTCAGCCGGAGGAGCTAAAGATTCTGCTGGGGCGAGCTTCTATCTCAGAGGAGCACCGCACATTGATGGGCACGGTGATTGAAAGGATTTCATCCATAGAGAGCGGATTGTATGAGGCCGTCAAAAGTTTACTGACGGGTTTCGAGGTACATTAGATAATGTATACTTTTGTCAGTTGCGCATGAGTAAGATGCGCCCTGTGTAGATAGTAGCCCCTGAGACTCTGCGCGTCGTCAAGAAATGATGGCACGCGGAGGATCATAATCCCAGGTCTAAGATGTCGCCTTTGAATGTAGGCGGCAGGGTGTCCGAAATCGAGCCGGACTGAAGATTTTGCCGAACTAAAGCGGCAGCTGGACGTGGCACATGCCGACATCACGCTTGTCAATAAGCGGCTTGATGAGCCTCAAGGTATGTAATTCCTCGGGCGGCATCAGGTAAGAACAATTTTATGCCCGTGTCTTACGATGTGTGTGCTTGACGCAGATGGTGCGGCCGCCGTGGAGAGTCTTAGGGCAGAACTTGCCCGAGTTAAAGAACAAGCCAGCGAAAGTGATGCGGCCACCAGGAAAGCCCTTGAAGAGCTGAGAGCCGAACAGGCTGCTCATTGCCGAAGCAAGGAAGAGATGGCCGAGATGGCCGAAAAGTTAAAAAGCGCTACAGACCGTTGCAGACTTCTTGAAAAAGAAGACCAGGCGAAACAGACGGACTTAGAGAAGGCCGTTGCCAATGCCAAGGACGCGCGCTCTGCGATGAGAGCTGCGAAGGAGGAGCTGCGTCAGGCCGAACAGATTGCGGCTAGAAAGCCCTTTATGCTGCAAAGGAAATTTTGTGATCCGAAGTTTGCTCCGTTGGACCGGATGTGGAGTGTGGAGGATACCTATCTGGACTTGGCAGCGAGTGCTGCTGATGCGACCGAACACTTTCGAGATCAGAAAGATCGCGAAGTGGAAAAGCTTTTCTGGTCGCACTTCCACAATCCAGAGCGTCCGTTGGCCATGGATGATCATTTGGCTCAATGGGCCGAACTGAATAGGTTGTCTGGACTCGCCATGAAGTACATCATGGGTCACCTGTGGCCGGGGAGAACGGAGCCAAAGAGTTATTTCAGCTTGGTGCAGCAATTGCTTGACGCAGTGCCGCGTATAAATGCAATGAAGAGGTCAGCATGCATAGAGGGCACTAGGATGGCTCTTGCCCGTGTTAAGACATACTGGGCAGAGATGGAGACCACCGTTGTTGCGTCCCGAGATTCGGACAAAAGCCAAGTACCCTCAGAGCACTATTTTCAGGAAGTTCTTGAAAGCGCTCGTGTAATAGAGACGCAGTGCCCGAAAGATGCTATATTATGATAGCATATGTAATTATAAAGTAATATTTTGATAAACTATAGTGGCCTTTTTTATACTTGTGCCTCCAAGTATTGGGAACACCTCCTGTGCGGCCGTTTTAAGATATATATATATATATAGAATCTAAAAGATGGCAATCGTTGGCTTCAGCCCCCATGCACATAGTGCGGGGGTGCTCGCAGAAGACGCATTTTCACACTTAACCCAACGTCTTGGTCCTACAAAGGAGGTGATAGCGCAGCGGGCCAGGCAACCGGACTATAATGCTTTAACACTTTCACTTAGCCATAGGAGTTTGACAGTGAGACTATTCAGGTAGCCCCTTGGTGTCAACTGCGCTCGTCCGAGTTCGGGGCGCGTATGTGCCTGACCCGGAAGCGGCCCTTCGTTAAAGCGGAGGAATCCGATAGATTCCGATAGGTCATCGAGTGGCTGGCCAGTCTCACGCTACATCATGACAGTCAGTTTTCGGCTTTCTCTACTAAGGTGCTCGCCCGGCCGAACCGGGGCACAATCGCAGTAGTTCTCCTGGTGCTACCTTAGCCGATAGAGCATAACGTAAGGTAGCCGAACTCAGGAGCCGGGAAACCCAACATTTGACCAAAGACATGATTCGGAGCTGATCCATATAATTCCAAAACTTGCGACGCCGAACACTCCCTAAGGTGTTCGGTCTTTATGAGTGCGGGCGAAACGACACTCTTTATTAAAAAAGCCCCTAGTGTCCAGGTACGTGCAAAAATTCTGACGTGGCCACATGCCAAGACGCCAGCCTCCTCATTGGTTATATTAGAAAGAAAAAACCAGGGGATGTGTAGCAACAAGAGATAGTAAAAAAGGTTTACGCAGGGTCTTAATCTAAAAAGAATCCTTTAGGATGGGTCCCTACTGCACGTCTGCGCCTGTGTCTCCGTTGTGCCGTATCCTGGATGGGCGCTGCACGACGTTCATCTGTAAAAGAGAGGAACTGAGTTGAAAACGGGTCATGCCGAAAAAGTTTAAAATAAGCAAAGTATAAAGTAAGATATATAAGATTGAGCTTTATTGTCTCTTATTGTATATGCGTGGAGCCCCTAGTGCGGGGGTATATGGCTTCTAGGCCTGCATCAATGATGATTTTGCACCGAACTCGTCTATCCGCGTTCGGTGGTCTTGAATGACCTATTTCGAAGTTTTTTTGGCCGGTGAGGCCATTTTGCTGTTGGGCTGTCAAAGCGGCCGCATAGTCCTCCGCTTGGGGAGGCGCACTTTAGTGCTTCCCCTTCAAAGAGATGATGCCTCGTGGACCAGGCATCTTAAGCGTAAGAGATGCATAATGCGGTATTGCGTTAAAGCGAGTGAAAGCTTCGCGTCCCAGTAGTGCTTGATAGCGACTTGAGAATGGGACGATATGGAAGGTCAGCTTTTCGCGGCGGAGGTTATCGGCAGAGCCAAATATGACTTCGAGCCGGAGAAAACCCATACAATGGGTGTCCGGACCAGGTATTACCCCTTGAAAGGAGGTTTTGCTGTGGCGGATTCTTGCTGGGTTTATCCCCATGTGCTGGATTGTATCCTGATATATCAGGTTTAGTCCACTGCCGCCGTCCATAAGGACATTTGAAAACTGGAGTCTGCCAATTATTGGATCGAGTATCAAGGCAGTCCAGCCTACATTCTTGACATTCCTAGAATAATCTAGCTGATCGAAGATGATCGGTTTTGACAACCAGTGGCAGGACCGTTTGGGGATGGGCTGTGTGGTGCGTACCTTTACGGGCGCCGCACATTTTGTTATGTGAAGTGAGTTCACTGTTTTTACTTCTTGTGGGAAGTTCTTTTGTTTCCTGGTGCTCTGCTTTTGGGGTTCGTCCTCGTCTTCGCTTGGTGTGTCGAGCCCCTTGTGTTCGGCATTGAGTCTGCCGGATTGTTTGAAAACCCAACAGTCTCTGTGGGTATGGTTAGCAGGCTTCCCGGGAGTACTGTGTATCTGACATATCCTGTCCAGGATTTTATTTAGGTTGGATGGATCGTCCCTGTTATCCTGGGGGGGCGATTTTTCCTGATTTTGTCGTGAGCCTTTGAATCCGGCATTGACTGCCGTGCTCTTCGGACTTTTGTCCTTAGTCCAGCGACGGTCCTTGTTGCGTCGCGGTTTTCCGTTTCCATCCCTAGTTTCGGATGTACTTGGGTCGCTGGGGCTGCACCTTGCCAACCAGCTGTCCTCCCCTGCACAAAAGCGGGTCATGAGGCTTGTTAGTGCGGCCATTGTTCTTGGCTTTTCTTGGCCGAGGTGTCTGGCGAGCCATTCGTCTCGGACGTTATGCCTGAAAGCTGCTAAGGCTTCGGCGTCCGGATAGTCGACTATCTGATTCTTTTTAGTGAGGAATCTATTCCAGAACTGCCGAGCTGATTCTCCGGGTTGTTGAGTTATGTGACTAAGATCGTCTGCATCCGGAGGGCGGACATAGGTCCCTTGAAAGTTTGCTCGGAAAGCCTCCTCGAGCTCTTACCATCTTCCAATTGTGTTTTCGGGAAGGCTTTTAAGCCAATGCCGGGCTGGCCCTTTAAGCTTAAGGGGTAGATATTTTATGGCGTGGAGATCATCTCCTCTGACCATGTGTATGTGGAGGATATAATCCTCGATCCAAACTCCAGGGTCTGTTGTTCCATCATATGCCTCTATGTTTACGGGTTTGAATCCCTCTGGGAATTCATAGTCCAGGACCTCATTGGTGAAACATAGGGGGTGTGCGGTGCCCCTGTATTTGGGTGTGCCGGATTCTGATGATGGCTTCATAGCGTTGCTTACAAGAGCTTGCTTTCTTGGCCCATAAATGGACCTGACTGGGCCATGATGCGAATCCTTAAGTGGGTCGCATGCCGATTTAGGTGCGGCGCCGCTTGCCACTTTATGGGGCCGTCTATCCGACCGTGTGGCTTTTTCATTTTTTGAATGCGAGGGCTCTAGGGCCTCTTCATCGAATTCAGGCAGTAGCCTTCTTTTTGGATAGCTTTTAGTGCGGCGACTGTCGCCGTACTTATCTGTGGTATTGATTACTTTGCTCCATCTAATCCGGAGTGCATCTTCCGCTGTTTTTAGCTTCCGCTTCTGCTTTTTTAGGCTGCGTGCAGTTGCAACGAGCCTCTCGTGGAGATTCTTCTGCTCCATAGGTTTATTCGGTGTGAGGTCATCCGGAATGCCGTTTTCACCGGAGGAGGGATGTTCGGTTTCTCTATCCGTGTTGCCCTGTTCGGACAGTTGCTCTAAGGCCTGTTCGTCGTCTACCGGCTCGTCCTGCTCTATGGCTGGGTTTTTGTCGAGGCAGGGCTTGGGTCGGCGTTTACGCCGACGCTTTGATTGCTTTTCAGGGGATCGATCTCCCGTCCCATCCCCTTTTTCCTCATTGTTGCTTCCTTTAGGGGTATCCACCATGTACACATCGTGAGACGAGGTGGCTGTCCAATGCCCTATGGGCGTTGGTTCGTCGGTATCTCCTGCATCGTCATCCATGCTGTCGATGTCTCCGGAGTCGAAGTTGAGCACGTCGTTTAAATTGTCGACAGTGGCTACCAAGTGGGTGGTGGGTGGGCTTTGAATTTCTTCATTGTCCGTATCCCATCCTCGCTGACCGTAGTCCGGCCAGGGCTCTCCTGATAAAGAGAGAGACTTAAGAGAATTCAGGATGTCGCCAAAAGGCGAATGCTGAAAGATGTCTGCGGCGGTGAACTCCATTATCGACGCCCAATCGGATTCGATTGGCAGGGGCGCGGGGGGTTCGGAGTCCGGATCCTCGGAGTCATGGGTCGTGCAGAGTGCGGGGCTAGCATTCGGCTCGATCGCTTTCGGGATCGCAGCCCCCGAGGTGACGTCCAGCCGCTCATCCTCGATTGGCGCAATAGGCCCTGAGTTAGGGGTCGGAACCGATGCGTGTGCGGCCTCCAGGACACTGTCCGGGGGTAGAGCTAGATTATGCCCCTCGAGATAGTGCGGCACGCTTGGCCGTGGCTCGAGCCCGTCGAAGATCAAGTCTCCGCGGATGTCAGCCGTGTAGTTTAAGCTTCCAAACCTGACTTGATGGCCAGGGGCGTAGCTTTCGATCTGCTCCAGGTGGCCGAGCGAATTGGCCTGCAGAGCGAAGCCGCCGAAGACGAAGATCTGTCCGGGGAGAAAAGTCTCACCCTGGACCGTATCGTTGTTGATGATCGAAGGAGCCATCGGGCCTAAAGGCGACGACACAGAGGAACTCTCAATGAAAGCACCAATGTCGGTGTCAAAACCGGCGGATCTCGGGTAGGGGGTCCCGAACTGTGCGTCTAGGCCGGATGGTAACAGGAGGCAGGGAACACGATGTTTTACCCAGGTTCGGGCCCTCTTGATGGAGGTAAAACCCTACGTCCTGCTTGATTAATATTGATGATATGGGTAGTACAAGAGTAGATCTACCACGAGATCAAGGAGGCTAAACCCTAGAAGCTAGCCTATGGTATGATCGTTGTATATGGAGTTGATTGCCTACGGACTACAACCCTCCGGTTTATATAGACACCGGATAGGGTTAGGGTTACACAAAGTCGGTTACAATGGTAGGAGATCTTGAATATCCGCATCGCGAAGCTTGCCTTCCACGCCAAGGAAAGTCCCATCCGGACACGGGACGAAGTCTTCAATCTTGTATCTTCATAGTCCAGGAGTCCGGCTGAAGGTATAGTCCGGCAACCCGAACACCCCCTAATCTAGGACTCCCTCAGCCTCCTCGGTGTTCTTGGCATCCGGCTTGTAGTTGTTAGTGAAATCCGCGAGCATCATGTGGCTAGCGTTGATTCCACGCTCCACCATCCTTTGGCACTTGAAAACTTGTTGCTCCACTGCTTCGAGCCTCGTCTCCATGCTTCCAGTCCCCTTTGGTCCCTCTTCATCGCGGATGTGCAGCAACCCATCACGCATCTCAATGGTTTGAGGGTGTCGCAGCACCTCCGCGAGGTAAGGGTTGATGACCTTCTCAAAGAACTTGTCCTTGGAGGCGCTTGGGGCCGTCATGATAACCTAGATCTGTCAGAAAAACAGCTCGAAACAAAAACAGGAGATTTTTGTGCGATACGGGAGTCAAAACCTTCGGGAGAATATATAATGATTTTTACTGACCAAAATACGTAACGTGCAAGAAAACGGAGTCCGGAGGGCACACGAGGCGCTCATGAGGTAGGGGGCGCGCCCAGGGGGTAGGGCGCGCCCACCACCCTCGTGTCCTTCCCGAACTGCTACTTATTTTTCTATTTTTCTAAATATTCCAAAACGGAGAAATATTGCCTTAAAAATTGTTTTGGAGTCGGTCTACTTACCGTACCACATACCTATTCCTTTTCGGAGTCTGAAACGTTCCGAAAAGTGTCCCTTATGTATTCCTCCGGGGTTATGGTTTCAATAATATTGGTTTCAACATTTATGGGATTACCTGAGATATAATGTTTAATTCTTTGACCGTTTACCACCTTTGGATTCGTGCCCTCGAAGTTGTTGATTTTTATGGCACCGGAACGATAGACCTCTTCGATGACGTAGGGGCCTTCCCATTTAGAGAGAAGTTTTCCTGCAAAAAATCTTAAACAAGAGTTGTATAGCAATACATAATCACCTACATTAAACTCACGCTTTTGTATCCTTTTGTCATGCCATCTTTTAACCTTTCTTTAAACAACTTGGCATTTTCATATGCTTGGGTTCTCCATTCATCAAGTGAGCTAATATCAAATAACCTCTTCTCACTGGCAAGTTTAAAATCATAGTTGAGCTCTTTAATAGCCCAATATACCTTATGTTCTAGTTCGAGAGGTAAGTGACATGCTTTTCCATAGACCATTTTATACGGAGACGTACCCACAGGATTTTTATATGCAGTTCTATAAGCCCATAATGCATCATCAAGTTTCTTAGACCAATTCTTTCTAGACCTATTAACAGTCTTTTGCAAGCATCATATTTAGACTGTGAGTGATAAGGAGATGCAATTCTATGATTAACATCATATTTAGCAAGCATTTTACGGAAGGCACCATGAATAAAGTGTGAACCACCATCAGTCATTAAATATCTAGGGACTCCAAACCTCGGGAAAATAACTTCCTTAAGCATTTTAATAGAAGTGTTATGATCAGCACTACTAGTTTGAATAGCTTCTACCCACTTAGTAACATAATCAACAGCAACTAGAATATGTGTGTACCCATTAGAGGCAGGAAAAGGTCCCATATAATCAAAGCCCCAAACATCAAACAGTTCAATAACAAGTGAATAATTCATAAGCATTTCTTGACGTCTACTAATATTACCAATTCTTTGACATTCATCACAAGACAAGACAAACTTAAGGACATCCTTGAAGAGAGTAGGCCAATAAAAACCAGATTGCAATACCTTATGTGCAGTTCTATCTCCAGCGTGGTGTCCTCCATAAGACTCGGAATGACACTTGCGTAGGATCTGTTCCTGTTCATGCTTAGGTACACAACGTCTAATAACACCATCTACTCATTCTTTATAAATATGTGGGTCATCCCAAAAGTAATGCCTTAAATCATAGAAGAACTTTTTCTTTTGCTGGTATGTGAAGCTAGGTGGTATAAATTTAGCAACAATATAATTAGCATAATCAGCATACCATGGAGTGCTACGAGAAGTACTTATAACATTTAATTGTTCATCAGGGAAGTCATCATTAATAGGTAGTGGGTCATCAAGAATATTTTCTAACCTGGATAAGTTGTCTGCAACGGGGTTCTCAGCTCCCATTCTATCAACAATATTCAAATCAAATTCTTGTAGCAAGAGAACCCATCTAATAAGTCTAGGTTTAGCATCTTTCTTTTCCATAAGATATTTAATAGCAGCATGAGCAGTATGAATAGTTACTTTAGAATCAACAGTATAAGATCTGAACTTATCACAAGCAAATACAACTGCTAAAAGTTCCTTTTCAGTAGTAGCATAATTTCTTTGAGCATTGTCTAGAGTCTTACTAGCATAATGAATAACATTTAATTTCTTATCAACTCTTTGACCTAGAACAGCACCTACAGCATAATCACTAGCATCACACATAATTTCAAAGGGTAAATTCCAATCAGGTGGCTGAACAATAGGTGCGGAGACTAATGCTTTCTTAAGTATTTCAAATGCTTCTACACAATCATCATCAAAGACAAATGGTATATCTTTTTGCAATAAATTAGTCAGAGGCCAAGAAATTTTTGAGAAGTCCTTAATGAACCTCCTATAAAAACCGGCATGACCAAGGAAACTTCTTATACCTTTGATGTCCTTGGGACATGGCATCTTTTCAATAGCATCAACCTTGGCTTTATCAATGAGGGAGTCCTGGATTAGGGGGTGTCCGGATAGCCGGACTATACCTTCGGCCGGACTCCTGGACTATGAAGATACAAGATTGAAGACTTCATCCCGTGTCCGGAAGGGGCTTTCCTTGGCATGTAAGGCAAGCTTGGCGATACGGATATGTAGATCTCCTACCATTGTAACCGACTCTGTGTAACCCTAGCCCTCTCTGGTGTCTATATAAACCGGAGGGTTTTAGTCCATAGTGTCGGTGTACTAGATTAGGGGTATCCTAGTACCCCGAACTTGTGCACGGGCAGTTGCAGCACCCCGCGGCAGAGGCTTGCTGGGCGATTGCCAAGATCCCCCAAGGTTCCCTTGGAGCCATCCAAGAACAAAGTATTTAAGCTATGGAGACAAGACCCCGACAAGAGGAGCTTGCCGGGAAGGCCAACTAAGACGCTCCAATGAACTTGCCGTGACGCGCCATGCGCTCCGACAAGGCAACAAGGCCCCGACAAGAGGAGCTTGCCGGGAAGACAAACCAAGGTACCTCGAAGCCCGGTGAGCGACAAGTTTCCAGACCCGACAAGATAACTGCAGCGGCAAGGCGCTTGCCGCGGCAGGCGGCCACTCTGCGTCCACGCTCCAGCGCATCCACCAACGTGTCGCTCTGGGGGCCTCTCCGGACGTGCGTGGCGGGAGGCTGTGCAGCCAGCGGTGCGTAGTGGCATGCGAAGCTGACAAGATCGCCATCGTGGCGAACGGTGGCGCCCCTAACGGTCCTTTTCTGCACTGTTCGGGCGACTCAGACGGGCATTTAATGCCCTTGTCCCCTGCCGTCAGGGTTAGGTAGGGTGCACTGTACAAGCAACTGTATCAACTACCTCGCTTTTTATGTTTTTACCCTCCTCTGCGTTGCCACCTGTCGGTGACCCCTTTAGCGTATAAAAGGAGGCCCATGCGCAATGTAGAGGAGGTTTGGCTCATAGGTTCGGGGCCTCAGGCAGTTTGCTTCGATCCATTGGTAGCCCAGAGAACATCACACTCTCGCTTTGGAGAGCAAGAACACCAGATAATACAACCAGACAAGCAGCAGTAGGAGTGTTATCTCTCCGGAGAGCTCCGAAGCTGGGTAAACTGCTCATGTGCCTCACCTCGATCTGCTCTTCGTGCGATCTCCGCCCCCCGCCGAACCGAAAGGGGCCCGGTCCGCCGGCCCCATAGGTGTTCGTGGATCAGTTTCCCCGACATCTTTGGTGCGCCAGGTAGGGGGCGTCGAGATTGCGTGAACCTGATCCGGCGTTCACACGAGCTCGATCCTTATTCCCTTCATCAACATGCCACCGAAGAAGAAGACTTCGGCGGCGGCCGCTCCATCCACGTCACTTCTGCCACCGTTGGAGCAAACGAGTGGTGGGATGGACGCCAGCGGAAGAAAGGACGTCGACGAGGAAGTCCATGATGCCGCCAGGTCCAAGAACAAGGCTGCACAAACCTCGGCGACTGTACATGTTCCACGCCACTCTCAGGAGGCGCAAGATCAACAGCGTCATGGCGCTAGCAATGCCATACGCATGATAGCCCAAGACCAAGCTGGTGGATCTCGGAGCGCTCAAGACCAGTATGCACGTCAGTGCGCTGGTACGAGCGAGGCACGGTCGCCTGGACGGGATACTGCTCCTTCTAACATAGTTAGAAGTTCGAGCACGTCCCGCTCCTCGCGCCGTCCGCCACTACCACCCACTACCCCAGCAGAAGCTTTGGCGCGAGCTCAACTTCTCCTAGATTACCCTCCGACGTCAGACAAGATCGACGAATGGAGAGCCACCATTCAGAGTCTCATCGGCTACGCCAACGGCGACACTCCACGGCGGCCGAGCGCGTCGCCGCCGCGGCAGGACCGCCGGACGCGAGCCGGTGGCGACGAAACGGGCGGAGGTGCAACTACCATGCAATCACCGCCCCGAAGGCCAAGATCGCCGACTCGTCGGATCCACCTCGACAGCGACTCCACTGCATCGTCGGATCCACGAGCTCGTCGTGACCAGCGCCAAGTTCTTCATGATCGACAACAAGAAGACGCTCGAACCCGCATCGAGCGCCGAAGAGAAGTGCGACGTCAATCCGACAAGCGCGCTGGGCCCTCTGTTGACATGCATGCACCAGGGGAACCAGGTGATCTGCCGTATGCGGTAGGTTGTCCTGCGTTTACTCATGAGCTGCGGCAAGTCCAGTGGCCCAGTACAAAGAACTTCAAGCCAGACGTACCGGAGAAGTACGACGGCAAGACGCATCTGTCAAAGTTCCTCAGCATTTACACTATTGCGGTGCAAGCTGCCGGGGGACGAGATGACAAGATCCTTGCCAACTACTTCCCGCTGGTGCTCAAGCCCATTGTCAGATCCTGGCTCATGCACTTGCCGGACAACTCCATATCCTCTTGGGCTGATCTGTGCCATCAGTTTGTCAGCGCCTTTACCGGCGGACACAAGCCTCATGGCCAGGAGAGTGATCTTCATTTGCTCACCCAGAGGGAAGGAGAGCCCCTGCGCAAGTACATTCAGAGATTCAGTAGCGTGCAACACAACATCCCAGACGTCCACCCTGCCGCGGTGATCAGCGCGTTCCATCAGAACGTGCGGAACCGCAGGATGCGGGAGGAAATGGCGATGTGCAAGATCAGGGACGTCAGTGAGTTATATGCATTGGCCGACAAGTGCACGCGTGCTGAGGAAGGGAGGAGACTCCCCGGAGAAAATATAGGAGCGGGAGGATCTGACAGCGAAGATGCCGCCCCGACAAGGAAAACCCGGCGGCGGAACAACAAAAGGAGGAAAGGCAAAGAAGCGCTAGTTGTTGAGCAGTCCGGCAACGGTGGCGGCGCCAAGGAAGCCAAAGCTGGTGACTCCGGCAAGGAGGTTGCCGTGGAGGTGGCGGTCGCCGACAAGCAGGACGACACCAACAAGCAGTATTGCAAGATTCACTGCACCAAGGGCCATGATCTTCAGAACTGCAAGAGGGTCGAGCAGCTTGTTGAGCAACAGAAAGCTGAATACGAGCGGCGCGACAAGGAGAGAGCCCAGGAAGGAGCTGGTGGATCCGGCAAGAAACGTCCTGGCCGAGGAGGACGCCGTGGCAAGGCCAAGCAGCGGCAAGGAGACAGACCTCCTCGCGGCCGCGACAAGGATGAAGATGACGGCGATGATGAAGATATGGATGATGAGGAGACCGATGAGCAGGAGTTCCAGAAAGCTACAGAGGTCCTGTGCATTGACGGTGGTGCTTCTCTACATGCCTCGCACCGCCAGCTCAAGTAGTGGATGCGGGAGGTTAATGCAGCAGAACCACCCGTCGAGTCACACAGGCCTCTGAAATGGTCCAGCACGCCTATCATCTTTGATATTGAGGACCACCCGGATCGCATAACTGCGGTCGGGTGCTTGCCGATGTTGGTTTCACCAACAATCCGCAACCTCAAGGTCACTAAGATGCTAGTTGACGGCGGGGCCGGTTTGAACTTGATCTCCTCCATGGTGCTCCAGAAGCTCCAGATCCCTGACAGCGAGCTCGAAGAGACCGGCACATTTCAAGGAATCAGCCCGGGAAGGAGCAAGCCAAAGGGAAAGATCACGTTGCCGGTAACATTTGGCAGTGAGCTGAACTTCAGGACTGAGAGGGTCACGTTTGACGTTGCCGACTTTCCATTACCTTACAATGGAATCCTTGGCCGTCTGGCACTCGCCAAGTTCATGGCAGCCTCTCACTATGCGTACAACGTACTGAAAATGCCAGGCCCAATAAGTGTCATCTCTGTCCCTGGCGACAAGAAGGATGCTCTTATCTGTGCCGACAAGATCTACCGGGCAGCAGCAGCCGCAGCAGAACGAAGGACACTTGCCGCTGAAGCTCCCGGGGGGAAGAAGAAGACCAAGTCCGGCAAGAGCTCTGATGCCCACTCCGGCAAGCGCACCTCTTCGGAGTGCTGCGCTACCGTCGAGGACGCACCATCTAACTCCACCGGCAAGTGCAAGAAGACAATGGCAGCTCCACCTGAGACTAAGAAGGTGTCCGCCAAAGAGGATGGCACTGGTGGTACCTTCACCATCAGCGCCACTCTTGACCCCTAATAGGAAAGCGCGCTCGTTGCTTTCCTGCGGGCAAATATCGACGTGTTTGCGTGGCAACTGTCTGATATCCCCGGTGTTCCCAGGAAAGTGATTGAGCACCACCTTGCCGTCTGTCCTCATGTGCGGCCCGTCAAGCAGAGAGTCAGGAAGCAGGCAGTTGAGCGCCAAGAATTCATCGTAGAAGAAATCAAGAAGTTGGAAGCAGCAGGCCTTGTCAGAGGAGTACTCCATCCCACGTGGTTGTCCAATCCTGTTATTGTGCGCAAAGCTAACGGGAAATGGAGACTTTGTATTGACTTCACTGATGTTAATAAAGCTTGTCCCAAAGACCCATTTCCCTTGCCGCGTATTGACCAGATTGTTGACTCCACAGCCGGATGTGATTTGCTTTCATTTCTTGATGCATACTCAGGATATCATCAGATCTTCATGGCAGAAGAAGATGAAGAGAAAACCGCATTTATCACCCCGTGTGGCACATACTGCTTCGTACGGATGCCTTTCGGTTTGAAGAATGCTGGTTCAACATTCGCAAGGGTAGTTCACCATGCTTTTGAGCCACAAATACACAGAAATGTGGAAGCTTACATGGATGACATAGTGGTCAAGAGCAAGGACAAAGTGACCTTGATTCAAGATTTAGATGAGACATTTGCAAACCTGCGCAGGATCAACCTCAAGCTTAACCCCGAGAAGTGCATGTTTGGAGTCCCTTCCGGCAAGCTTCTCAGGTTCTTCGTGTCTCAGCGGGGAATTGAAGCCAATCCCGACAAGATCAAAGCCATCGAGAAGATCGAAGCACCAAAGCGCGTCAAGGATGTACGAAGGCTTGCCGGTTGCGTGGCTGCTCTCAGCTGGTTTATCTCTAGATCTGCTGAGCGCGCCCTACCATTTTTCAAAATTTTGAAAAAGGCAGGTCCAATGAAATGGACTCCGGAAGCGGAGGTTGCGCTGCAGGACTTGAAGAGATACCTGTCCTCCACTCCAACACTTGTCGCACCTAAGCCGCAAGAGAAGTTGCTGCTGTATATAGCAACAACCAATCAAGTGGTTAGTGCTGCGTTAGTGGCAGAGAGGGAGGCAGATGATGAGCCAGCAACCACGGTAGATCCATCCAGCGACAAGCAGGGGGCTTCGTCGACAAGCTCTGGTCCCGACAAACATGGGTTTGCGCAGGAACATGATAGGATGCCAAGGAGAATGGTACAGCGCCCAGTTTACTTTGTCAGTTCCCTTCTGCAAGAGGCTAGATCAAGGTACTCTAGTGTGCAGAAGTTGCTTTTCGGCCTCCTCATGGCCTCGAGAAAGCTGCGCCATTACTTCCAAGCACATGAGATCACAGTCGTCACTCGCTTTCCGCTGAAGAGGATACTGCAAAATCCAGAAGCAACAGGCAAGATTGTTGAGTGGGCGCTGGAACTGTCAAGCTTTGGCCTCAAGTTTGAGAGCACCTCAACTATCCAAAGCAGAGCATTGGCAGAGTTCGTAGCAGAGTGGACGCCAACCCCAGATGAAGAAATTTCAGAAACGAGCATCCCCGTCAAAGAGGCAAGCAAAGAGTGGCTGATGTACTTCAATGGAGCCTTCTCGCTGCAAGGCGCCGGTGCAGGTGTGCTGCTTGTCGCACCCACTGGAGAGCACCTCAAGTACGTAGTCCAGATGCACTTTCCCAAAGAGCAAGCAACCAACAATACTGCAGAGTATGAAGGATTGCTTGCCGGTCTCAGAATCGCAGCAGACCTTGGGATTAAGAAGCTCATTGTCAGGGGTGACTCATAGCTTGTCGTCCGACAAGTGAACAAGAACTACCAGAGTCCGTTAATGGAAGCGTATGTCGATGAAGTGAGGAAGCTAGAGGAGCACTTTGACGGCCTACAAATGGAGCATATCCCAAGAGCTCAGAATGATATTGCTGATGGCCTGTCAAAGTGCGCCGCACTAAAGTTACCTGTGGAACCAGGGATCTTTTTGCTTAAGTTGACTCAACCATCCGTAACACCATCAACTGGACAAAGCAAAAATAGGAAGTTGGTCTCTGGTGACTACTTTCCGGCAGAGCTCCCCGAAGCCGCCGCCAAGAAAGTCCCCAAGATCAACACCAAGGATGCTGAGGAGCAGTCTGCTCCGGCAAGCCTAATGGTTTGTTCCGTTGAAGCAGACGCTCCCGACAAGTTTTGCTCCGGCAAGCTTGCCGGGGAACATCAAGCTCCGGCAGGGCCGCAAGTCCCTGCCGTAGAAGCAGATGTTCCCGCAGCAGAAGATGTGCCTTTCATCCTTGTTGTCGAGCCACAGGCTCCAGCATGGGCACAACAGATTGTCCGTTTCCTTCAGACAGGAGAACTTCCCGAAGAGCAAGAAGAAGCGGAAAGAGTAGCCCGGCAGTCAAGTATGTACCAGTTTGTCGATAGCATACTGTACAGAAGAAGACTCAACGGTGTGAAATTGAAGTGTATTCGCCGGAAGATGGACAAAAGCTGTTGGCAGAGATACATGGAGGCATATGTGGCCACCACATAGGCGCGAGAGCACTTGCCGGAAAAGCTTTCCGGCAAGGTTTCTTTTGGCCAACAGCCCTCCAGGATGCAACTGCACAAGTAACCAAGTGTGAAGCATGCCAGTTCCACTCCAAACAGATACACCAGCCAGCTCAAGCTCTCCAGACGATCCCTTTATCCTGGCCATTTTCGGTCTGGGGGCTCGATATACTCAGCCCCTTCCCCCGAGCTGTCGGGGGCTTTGAGTACTTGTACGTCGCAATCGACAAGTTCACAAAGTGGCCGGAAGTGCAGCCAGTGAGGAAGGTGACAGCACAGTCAGCAATAAAGTTCTTCAGGTCGATTGTTTGCCGATTCGGGATCCCTAACAGGATCATCACCGACAACGGCACACAATTTACGAGCCGCACCTTCATGCAGTACGTCCAAGACCTTGGCGCCAAGGTCTGCTTCGCTTCTGTTGCTCATCCGAGAAGCAACGGTCAAGCAGAGAGGGCAAATGCTGAAGTGCTGCGCGGGCTCAAGACCAGAACTTTCGACAGGCTGCACAAGTGCGGAAGGAACTGGATCGAGGAGTTGCCGATGGTTCTTTGGTCGATCAGAACGACGCCAAATCGAGCCACTGGCCAGACACCTTTCGCTCTAGTCTATGGAGCAGAGGCAGTTCTCCCCACGGAACTCGTATACGGATCACCTCGAGTGCTCGCTTATGATGAGCTTGAGCAAGAACAGCTGCGACAAGATGACGCGCTGCTCCTTGAGGAAGATCGTCTTCAGGCTGCTGTACGAGCTGCTCGATACCAGCAAGCTTTGCGCTGCTATCATAGCCGCAAAGTTAAAGCCAGAAGCTTCGAGGAAGGCGACCTTGTTCTTCGGCGCGTTCAATCCGCCAAGAATTCCAACAAGTTGACGCCGAAGTGGGAAGGCCCCTATAGGGTGAAACGAGTCACAAGGCCCGGCGCTGTCCGCCTTGAGACCGAAGATGGCATTCCGGTGAGCAACTCCTGGAACATAGAACATCTTCGTAAGTTTTTCCCGTAGGGCGCGGTTGCCGGAACCCGTTCCGGCAACCACCTTTTGTACAAGTCTTGCCGCTGTTGCATGTAATCCTTTGTACAAACCCGGGCGCAGATCCCGTGCATAAGTAAAAACCCATGTGCTCTGCACAGCTTGTCCATTCCATGCGTTAGTTCCTTTCTTGCATGCAATTATCTGACACTTTGTGCAGCACCTACATCCGGTAAGCAGTAACGAGCCGAAGAGCTCCATATTATTATTTTCTCTTCTTTCTTTTTCTTTTAAAGGAAAAGAAGGTTCTCCCGCACACAAGTTTGCCGGGGGGGAAGAAGAAGATTGTGGTATGGGCCAGGCATCGTTCAAACAAGGACTTGCCTTACCGGGAAGCAAATGACAGAAAAGCTAAGTTGCCAAAGTTTGAGCAATCACTTTTTAAATTTTTGAGTTATCTTCCTCGAACGACCCTGCTTTGTATGGAAAACCTGTGCGCGGAGGAACCAACTCGTAGCTAGTTGCACCCTTACTTTGTTTCGAGTCCGCTCAACAGCTTAAGCATGCTGCATCTAGTCACGACAAGGTTTCTTGTCGGAAGCAGCGCCGCCAGCAGGCTGCTGAAGTTCCGCACTCAGCGCTCGCGGCTCGGGCGCCTGCGCCGACAAGTTCCCTAAAAGCGTAGGGTGAAAACATACAGAGGAAGGAATCTAGTAGAGGAAATAACATTGCAATTGATAACAGAAATAAAGTTATATTACAAAGATAACTTGTCGCAGCTCTAACAGACTGTTCTCATAACATGACTAGCAGCGACAAGGGAAGAGAAGAAATGGGTGGCCTAATCTACGCGTCCGCCCTCGACTCGCTTGATCTCGCTCACGTTGTCCACAATGGGTGCGACAAGGGCCTTGAGTGCATCCAGATCGGCGTCAGGCGGCAAAGATCGGAGGACGTTGGTGAAGCTGAGGCCTGGGTTGCGGAAGGCCACCTTCATCAGCACCTTCTGGAGAACCCAGTGAAGATTTTGCGTGACTCGTCGGCCAGCTGCTTCGGGATCCTCTCCCGGAGCCGCTGGAGTGCCGTCGCCATGCCCTTGAAGAATAGACTGAGCTTGGCGCTGGGTTAAAGGCTCTCATCGGAAGGATACCCAAAGTCCTCCATCCCCAGCTGCGCCAGCTCCTCGTTGATGACGGCGGCAGTGTTCACCAGACCCTCGGTCCAGTGCTCCACTGTGTCTCTGAAGGAGTTCTGGGTGACTGCAATGCTTTCCAGCAGCGCCGCGTCAGCCTTAACCTTCTCCGCCAAGGTCTTCTCCCGCTCCTTGGCGGCCTCCAGCGTCTGCGTCAGCGTGGCCAACTTCAGCTCCAGGTCTGCTTTGGAATTCTTGGCGGCGCTGAGCTCCTTGCCCCTCTCAGCGAGAAGGCCTTGCAGCTCACCATGGGCGGCAGCATCCTTCTCGCGCTCACGCTTGAGCGCGGCAATCTCCTCGCCGCTCTTCCCAATATCGGCCTCCAGCCGCGCCACCTTCTCCTCTAGCTCCTTATTGGCGGCCTCTGCAGTTGCCGCGGCATCCTTTGCCTCCTTGAGCGCCCCGCCAAGTGCTCGCTCGCGCTCGGCAAGCTCTTCCTCGTAGCTGTCGAGGTGGGCCTTCCGCTGCACTAGCTCGTCTTCCCGCGCGGACTGCTTCTCGGCAGCAAGCCTTTGTTCCTCCTCAGCCTCGGCCTTCTCGAGAAGAAAGGCCGTGCGCTCCTCGTCTACTCGCTCCCGCTCCTGCACCAGGGACCGAAGAGCTTCTTGATTTTGTCCCCCGAGCTCCTCCGTGCGCTTCTCCATGTCAACTCCCGCATTCGCGACAAGCGCTTCCCGGGAAGCCAGCTTGGCTTGCCGGGTGCGGTAGAGTGACAGCAGCTTCCGCAGCAGCTGCTCCTCCTCAGTCTCGCCGCTGCTGCTGCCGGGTGCGTCAACCAATGACAGCCCAGCAGAGGCGAGCACCTCCCCGTCAAAAGTCTCCCCCTCGACTGGCGCCCTGGAGCTCGACGCCCAGGGTAACTTAATGAAGATGTTGTCACCGGCCTGCAAGTAGGCGCCGGGCTGGGGCTCCTCGGAGCCCGGCTCCGCGGAAGCGGCAGAGGGTTCGGCGGTCGGTGCAGCGCCCGGCGCTCCTGCGGCCTCAGGGTCGTCAGTGCGATCGCCCGATCCCTCGCCGGCTTCCGCAGCAGAAGCCCTGCGGCCTCCTTGCCGGCGGTCTTATCAGCACCGGCACCTTCCTCGCCGGCGCCCTTTGTCTCCATTGGCTCAGCCGAAGATGGGTCTGAAGAACGAAGAAGGGAGGAAAATCAATCAAAAATTCAAGGAAAGAAAAACAGAAGAAGCAGAACCCAAGGGAAAGTTTTTGGGCAAGTGGATTACCTGCGCCAAGATCTCCAGTTGCGGCCTTGGTCGCCGCAGGATCAGCAGTGCTGTCCCTTGCCGGAGAGTCCCCCCTTGCCGGAGAGCGCTCCCTTGCCGGGGACTCCTCCCTTGGCGGCGCAGTCGAAGCAGGTGGCACTTCGGGAACGGCCTCCGGGCGCTCCTGATGAGGCTGCTCTGCTCCTGCACAAGTCAACAAGCAAGATATCAACAAAGGAAAAAGCACTCAAGCGCGCCCGACAACAGAAGGCTAAACTATGAACTTACGCTGGGGGCTGCGCTGGGGGCTGCTCCGAGGGGTGATTGCCGGGTCCGTCAAGGTGGTCTCGGACCCACCTCCTGCCGACGCGATGGGGTCATCCTCGATGACGATCACCGCGGCTTTGGCCCTCTTCGCCGCTCTCTGGGCCAGTGTTCTGAAAAGAAAAGAGTCCAGATTGGAGCAAGTCAGATACAAGATATAAACAGCAAGCTTGAAGGATTATAAGGGCACCAAAGAAACTCACTCTTCTTCCTCCTCATCGGAGCTGAGCGCGGAAAGATCGAAGTCCGGCCCTCCTCCGGTGCAGCGAGGTGGTGGAGTAGGATCCCTTGCCCGCTTGGCGGGGGCGGCGGCGGTGGCCCGGGAAGATCCCGCTCCAGTTGCCGCTGTTGCGTGAGGCGCTCCGGCGGCAACATTGCTTGCCGCGGTAGAGCGCGTCGCGCGGCTCGGTGGCTGTGGAGCCGGCTGCCGCCCTGCTGCGTCCCCGGCCCTGCGAAGGCGCCTCCTTGGCGGGGCCGGGGGCTTCGCCTGCGGCAAGCTCTCTGAAGGTTCAGCCTCCTCCTCGCCGGCCTCGCTCGACTCGGCTTCAGAACCGGCAGGCTCCTCCTCGCCCATGAACTCCGCGCGTTCAGCAAGGTTTGCCGCCTCTGCAGCCTCTGCCTCCTCCACAGTGAACCCAAACACACCCGCAGCAGCTGCAGCCGCAGCCTCTTCCGCCCTAGTAGCGATGAGTTGCAGCTCCTCGTCGGTGGTGTCACGGGTGAGGCTCTTCTGCTTGTCGGCACGGACCGACAATTCCTCCAAGGTGTCGAAGAACGCTCGCACAACGTCGTCCGCGGGCTCTTGCCAAGTTGGGACGATGCCGTGTGAATCGCACAACGGCATCATGGCGCGGATCCGGTCAAGCGAAGAGTTATTGCACAAAGGAACTATGCCCCTCGGCAATGTGAATGGGTGCTGGGGGTCGCGTTTGAATAATTCCAAGAGCATTGCATCCAACTCCAAGACAGTGAAGTTGTAGTTGAGGCCCGGCTGCAGCCTCATGATGTCCGCTGAATTCTTGAATTCCCAGGCGGGCCTCCTCCTCTCCTGCAGGGGGGCAATGCGGCGGCAGAGGAAATCTGCCCCAACAGCACCTACGGTGAGCCCGGCAAGCCTGAGGCGAAGAATCCTAGTGATGGCGATCTTCAGCCTCTCGTCTTCCGGGGCCATGTTGCTCCAGTCATTGCCGCGCACTAATGGAGTTTGGCGCACGGCGGTGAAGGGCTGCGGATCCTCCTCGACGATCCAACACCACTCCGCTCTCCACTCCTCCCACTTGCTGCGAAGATCACCCTCCAAGTACGCCTCTTTCTTGCCGACTCTCGAGACCCAGGCAATCCCTCCGGCAAGCGGCTCTCCTCTCTCTACCCGAGGTATGAAGAAGTGGCGGAAAAGGGCTACACTAGGGTGGACTCCAACAAAGTTTTCACACAAGTGTGCGAAAACCGCCATGGTCAGGACAGTATTGGGGGTGAAGTCAAGGAGGCGGAAGCCATACGTGTTCATAATGTCACAAAAGAATTCCGAGAAGGGCGGGCAGAGCCCGCAGTAGAAGAATAGCGGGAAGAACGGGTACCCATTTGGAGCCGACTCCGAGGCAGTGGCCGGGAGTACCCTCGTGCACGGATGCGCACGCGTCTCCGTCGCCCAAAAGAGGTAGAAGTACTCCCTCAGCTCCTGCACGCCGAGCTGGGGGGTGAAGATCGCCCGCTCCTTCCGCAGCGCCGCGAGCCGCTGCGCCTCGGCCGACTTCACGCCCTTTCCCTTGTCGGCTTTCGGGGCCATGGCGGAGG
>NC_041388.1:657344336-657392559 GCF_002162155.2 Triticum dicoccoides | reverse complement strand
CTTCGAGAAGAAGAGGGGAGCGGCGGAGTTTGTGAAGAAGGAGTAGCAGCAAGCAGCGAGGGGGAACGAACTGCCCCTGTTTCCTCTTCTTATAAAGAGGGACGGGGCGGACATTTCGGCCTTCCGCTTAAACAACCACCCACGATCTCTCCCACGATGCCGCATTCAACGCGTGCCGTTATGGGAGGGTGTGGTGGATACGGAACAAGATTTGGCGTGGCCCAGCCCGCGTGTGCCCGTGCCCTGTATTGGGCCTGGCCCAACAGCGCTCGGCACCATGTCTGGCCTAGGCCCGGGGGCTCCTGTCGGTGTACTAGATTGGGGGTATCCTAGTACCCCGAACTTGTTCACGGGCAGTTGCAGCACCCCGCGGCAGAGGCTTGCTGGGCGATCGCCAAGATCCCCCAAGGTTCCCTTGGAGCCATCCAAGAACAAAGTATTTAAGCTAAGGAGACAAGACCCCGACAAGAGGAGCTTGCCGGGAAGGCCAACTAAGACGCTCCAATGAACTTGCCGCGACGCGCCACGCGCTCCGACAAGGCAACAAGGCCCCGGCAAGAGGAGCTTGCCGGGAAGACAAACCAAGGTACCTCGAAGCCCGGTGAGCGACAAGCTTCCAGACCCGACAAGATAACTACAGCGGCAAGGCGCTTGCCGCGGCAGGCGGCCACTCTGCGTCCACGCTCCAGCGCATCCACCAACGTGTCGCTCTGGGGGCCTCTCCGGACGTGCGTGGCGGGAGGCTGTGCAGCCAGCGGTGCGCAGTGGCATGCGAAGCTGACAAGATCGCCATCGTGGCGAACGGTGGCGCCCCTAACGGTCCTTTTCTGCACTGTTCGGGCGACTCAGACGGGCATTTAATGCCCTTGTCCCCTGCCGTCAGGGTTAGGTAGGGTGTACTGTACAAGCAACTGTATCAACTACCTCGCTTTTTACGTTTTTACCCTCCTCTGCGTTGCCACCTGTCGGTGACCCCTTTAGCGTATAAAAGGAGGCCCATGCGCAACGTAGAGGAGGTTCGGCTCATAGGTTCGGGGCCTCAGGCAGTTTGCTTCGATCCATTGGTAGCCCAGAGAACATCACACTCTCGCTTTGGAGAGCAAGAACACCAGATAATACAACCAGACAAGCAGCAGTAGGAGTGTTATCTCTCCGGAGAGCTCCGAAGCTGGGTAAACTGCTCGTGTGCCTCGCCTCGATCTGCTCTTCGTGCGATCTCCGCCCCCCGCTGAACCGAAAGGGGCCCGGTCCGCCGGCCCCATAGGTGTTCGTGGATCAGTTTCCCCGACACATAGAAACAACAATCATACCATAGGCTAGCTTCTAGGGTTTAGCCTCCTTGATCTCGTGGTAGATCTACTCTTGTACTACCCCTAACATCAATATTAATCAAGCAGGACGTAGGGTTTTACCTCCATCAAGAGGGCCTGAACCTGGGTAAAACATCGTGTCCCCTGCCTCCTGTTACCATCCGCCTAGACGCACAGTTCGGGACCCCCTACCCGAAATCCGCCGGTTTTGACGCTGACATTGGTGCTTCCATTGAGAGTTCCTCTGTGTCGTCACTTTTAGGCCCGATGGCTCCTCCGATCATCAACGATGATGCGATCCAGGGTGAGACTTTTCTCCCCGGACAGATCTTCATATTTGGTGGCTTTGCACTGTGGGCCAATTCGCGTGGCCATCTGGAGCTGATCGAAAGCTATGCCCCTAGCCGCCAGGTCAGATTTGGAAGTTTAAACTACACAGCAGACCTCCGCGGAGACTTGATCTTCGACGGATTCGAGCCGCAGCCGAGCATGCCGTACTGTCACGATGGGCATGATCTAGCTCTGCCGCCGAACAGTGCCCTGGAGGCCGCACCCGCATCAGCTCCGACCCTTAATTCGGAGCCAACTGCACCAATCGAGGATGGGTGGTTGGACACCACCTCGGGGGCTGCAATCTCTATGGCGATTGAGCCGAACACCAGCCCTATTCTCTGCGAAGCCCGTGACTCCTAGGAGCCGGACTCCTCTCCAGACTCCGAGCCCTCCGCGCCCCTACCGATCGAACCCGATTGGGCGCCGATCATGGAGTTCACCGCCGCAGACATCTTTTAGCACTCGCCCTTCGGCGATATTCTGAATTCACTAAAGTCTCTCTCTTTATCAGGAGAGCCCTGGCCGGACTATGGTCAACAAGGTTGGGATGCGGATGATGAAGAAATTCAAAGCCCACCGACCACCCACTTCATAGCCACTGTCGATAATTTAAACGACATGCTTGACTTCGACTTCGAAGACATCGACGGTATGGACGCCAATGTAGGAGATGAACATGAACCAACGCCTATATGGCACTGGACAGCCACCTCATCTCATGATGTATACATGGTGGACACACCCAAAGGAAGCGACGACGAGGAACACATGGATGCAATGAGGGATCGTTCACTCGAAAAGCAATCAAAGCGGCGACATAAGTGCCGCTCCAAGCCCCGCCTCGACAGAGATAGCAGCCATACAGACCCAGCCATAGAGCAGGACGAGCCGGCGGACGACGAACATGCCTTCGAGCAACCGTCCGAACAGGGCAACTTGGATAAACAAACCGAACACCCCGTCCCCGGTGAAAACAACTGTCCGGATGACCTTACGCCGGATATGCTCATGGAGCAGAAGAACCTCCACAAAAGGCTCGTCACCACTGCGCGTAGCCTGAAAAAGCAGAAGCGGAAGCTCAAAACTACGGAAGATGCACTCAGCATCAGATGGAGCAAAGTACGCAACACCGCAGACAAATATGGCGGCAGTTACTGCACAAAAAGCTATCCAAAGCGAAAGCTACTGCCTGAATTTGACGAGGAGGCCTTAGAGCCCCCGCAGTCAAAAAATAGGAAAGCCACCCGGTCGGATAGACGTCCGCATGGCCAGCTTGGAGCGGCAAGCGGCGCCGCACACAATCCGGCATGCAATCCACCAAAGGATCCGCATCAAAAAGATGGCATAGCCAGATCTATCTATGGGCCAAGAAAGCAAGCTCTAGTAAGCAATGCAACACAACAAATATCCGAACATCACGGCACACCCAAATACAGGGGTGCCGCACACCCCCTATGTTTCACCGATGAGGTGCTGGACCATGAATTTCCAGCGGGATTCAAGCCCGTAAACATAGAGGCGTACGATGGAACAACAGACCCTGGGGTCTGGATCGAGGATTATATCCTCCACATACACATGTCCAGAGGAGATGACCTCCACGCCATAAAATACTTACCCCTCAAGCTTAAAGGGCCAGCCCGGCATTGGCTCAAAAGCCTTCCCGAAAACACCATTGGAAGTTGGGAAGAGCTTGAGGATGCTTTCCGGGCAAATTTTCAAGGGACCTATGTCTGCCCTCCGGATGCAAACGATCTCAGTCACATAACTCAACAGCCCGGAGAGTCAGCCCGGAAATTCTGGAACAAATTTCTTACTAAAAAGAATCTGATAGTCGACTGTCCGGACGCTGAAGCCCTAGCAGCTTTTAAGCATAACGTTCGAGACGAATGGCTCGCCAGACACCTCGGCCAAGAAAAGCCAAGAACAATGGCCGCATTAACAAGCCTCATGACCCGCTTTTGCGCAGGAGAGGACAATTGGTTGGCAAGATGTAGCACCAGCGACCCAAGTACATCCGAAGTTAGGGATGGAAACGGAAAACCCCGACGCAGCAAGGACCAACGCCGGGATAAGGGAAACAATCCAAAGAGCACGACGGTCAACGCCGGATTCAAAAGCTTGCGGCAGAATCAGAGAAAGCCGCCCCTCAAGGATAACAGGGACGAGCTATCCAACTTAAACAAAATCTTGGACAAGATATGTCAAAAACACAGTACTCCCGGGAAGCCTGCGAACCATACCCACAGAGATTGTTGGGTTTTCAAGCAATCCGGCAAACTCAACGCCAAACACAAGGGGCTCGACACACCAGTGAGGACGTCGACGAACCCCACAAGCAGAGCACCAGGAAACAAAAGGATTTCCCACAAGAAGTCAAAACAGTAAACTTACTTCACGTGACGAACAGAATGGCGCCAACAGAGATACGCGCCATACGGCCTATCCCAAAGGAGTCTCGCCAATGGTTGTTAAAACCGATCACCTTCGACCATCAGGATTACTCTAGAAGTATCAGGAACGCAGGCTGGACTGCCTTGGTATTAGATCCAATAATCGGCGGACTCCACTTTACAAATGTCCCGATGGACGGCAGCAGTGGTCTAAACCTGTTATACCAGGACACAATCCGCAACATGGGGATAGACCCAACAAAAATTCGCCATAGCAAAACCTCCTTTCAAGGGGTAACGCCAGGCCCGGATGCCCGTTGTATGGGTTCTCTCCGGCTAGAAGTTATGTTCGGCTCCCCCGATAACTTCCGTCGCGAACAGCTAACTTTCCAAATTGCCCCATTCTCAAGTAGCTATCAAGCACTGCTGGGGTGCAAAGCTTTCGCTCGCTTTAACGCAATACCGCATTATGCATCTCTTACGCTTAAGATGCCCGGTCCACGAGGCATCATCTCATTAAAGGGAAAACATTGAGTGTTCCTCCTGCGCGGAAGACAGTGCGGCTGCCTTGACAGCCCCACAATAAAGCGGCTTCACCAGCCAAAGCACCTAAACAGGTCGTCAAGACCACAGACACGGCTAGACGAGTCCGGCATAAACATACAATTGATAAAGGCTTAATAGCCGTATACCCCTGTACTAGGGGCTCCGCGCATATAAAACAAGAGACAATAAAGCTCAATTTTACCCATTTTGATTTATACTTTGTTTATTTAGTATAACTCATGTTCGGCACGATCTTTCTTTAACTAAGTTCCTCTCTTTTACAGATGAACACCATGCTACACCCGTCCAGGATACGGCACAACGGAGACACAGGCGCAAACGTGCAGCAGGGACCCGTTCCAAGGATTCTTTTCAGATTAAGACCCTGCGTAAACCTTTTTTACTGTCTCTTGTTGATACACATCCCCTAGTTTCTTGGTATAACCAATGAGGAGGCTGGCGTTTTGGCATGTGGCCACGTCAGAGTTTTGCGTGTACCTGGACACTAGGGGCTTATTAGTAAGGGCGTTATCCCGCCCGCCCTCATAAAGACCGAATACCTTAGGGAGTGTTCGGCGTCGCGAGTTTGGCCTTATATGCATCAGCTCCGAATCATGTCTTTGGTCAAATGTTGGGTTTGCCCGGCTCTTGTGTTTTGCTACCTTATGTTCCGCTCTATCGGCTAAGGCGGCACCAGGAGAACTACTACGATTGTGCCCCGGTTCGGCCAGGCGAGCACCTTAGTAGAGAAAGCCGAAAACTGTCTGTCATGATATAGCGTGAGACTGGTCAACCACTCGATGACTTACCAGAATCTTTAGGATTCGTCCACATTAACGAAGGGCCGCTTCCCGGCCAGGCACATACGCGCCCCGAGTTCGGGTGAGCGCAGGCGCCACCAGGGGCTATATAAGTAGCCTCACTGTCAAACTCCTATGGCTAAGTTAAACTGATAAAGCATCATAGTCCGATTGCCTAGTTCGCTGCGCTATCACCTCCTTTGTAGGACCAAGACGTTGGATCAAGTGTGAAAATGTGCCTTCTGCAAACACCCCCGCATTATGTGCGTGGGGGCTGAAGCCGACGACTGCCATCTTTCAGATTATATATACACTAGTACAAATGCCCGTGCGTTGCAACGGGCGAAAAAATTTGAACATGCTCCAAAAACTATACAACACTTACGTAATAAGTTTACACTGGCATAGCATTTTGAACGGGAGATGTGAAGAAGCCACCCTAATGACGTTTGTCAAGACCCAATTGAGCTCCACACTTTCATCCGATGAAAGAGTAGTTGTGCATGTACTAGTCTTTTAATCTATTTTTTTTCTTCTTCACGAAAATACGGATAAATTTTGAAAATGTGTTTTTTTGTAATTTTTAGAACATATTGAAAAAGCTGGCCCCAAGCAGAAGGATTTGACCGACACAAATAGAGACGACACGTACTCTCTCTCTCCCTCTATGTAATTTAAAAAAAAGGAGACACACGGACTTGATATCCCTTCTCTCCCGTCGCCCTCCAACTTTTCCCGCACCCGAGCCCTTGCCGTCCGCCACTTTTGCTCCCCATCATCACAACCGGTCCTTCTCCCCCACGAAGGGGCCGTCCATCTCCTGCCCTGCAGTGTCGTCTAGCCCGTTTCAGACCGCCGTGAATGAAGCAGTCCGCCTCATCCAACGACGTCCCTTCCTTGGATCCGTCTTGCAAGGCAGAGCAGGACGCAGTCCGCCTGGGCTTGGAGCAATGGCACCCGGCTAGTGATCCGACAAGCGCACCATCCGTCATGCTCGGACATTGATTTTCATTTTGGCATATTCGGTTTGTTGAACTATGATTTGCTTTGCTTTGTTTCGAACTGTTGAATTCAGAGAATCTGTATCGTATGATCCACATGCATGGATTTGAGGATCGACATTTGAAGTATATGGATGTGCAGCACAATATATGAGGGACCGATGGGCGCTGTTCACGAACGTACAGGAGGCCGGATTTGCCATGTCCGACTGATAGATGCTACGAGCAGAACAAAATGTGACTAAGCAACATGAGTGCACGTCTATAGGACAACATTCAGAGTTTCAGACATCATCAGGTCATCATCAGTGGATCATTTTACTCAAATATTTGAACTTCGAAGTCTGAACTCTGTCGGCAGGATTTGTTTCCACGAGAAGTACTTCCGCTTGGCCAATATAGAAAATATACTATAAGCAGCCAAAGCAAGGTAATCCATCCACAGGACCTGGTAGGAAGCGATGCGTTTCTAAAGATGGGGACGGGTTAAGTTTTCACCTCCTCGGTACTGTCTATCTATCTAGAAATTACGGTCAGTCAAAAATGTGAAGATTCAAGACCGAGTACTACGTGGCCTCAATCGTAATTTATATTTATGTTATCTCTTATGTGTCTCTGTTTTATCTCCATGAACCCCACCCCCACCACCCACATCCTCCACTCGCTCCAGTCTAGCTCCATGGAAACAGACAACCACGACACCCCATCTTATAGCTCGCCGCCTCCGACCACCTATCTGTGGGCCTCATGCTCCTCCGCCTCGTGATCTATCCGCCCTGCGGCCGGATCGCCTGCCGCTTAGCCCTTCTTGCCCACGAAGGGGTCGTCCATCTCCTGCCTTGTAGTGTCGTCATGCGGGTGTTGATACTACCTCGGGCTCTCTCTGTCTGAACTCTCTACTCCTTCATCCAGGGCGTAGAGGATGCATGGGGCCTCACAGGGTCTTTCTTTCGGTTTCCTTCCTCAGTTCGTTCTTCGTGTCTATCTGCTTCTGAGCTGGGCACATATCTTGTCCTTTTTTGGTTGTTGCCCTGGCTGTTTGATTCTTGCAAACAAACATATACAACATGGTAGGATTTGATTTAAAGGAGCAAGGTGGGACTATTAATTATAATATGCATAAGGAGCAAGGTGGGACTATTAATGCATAAGGAGCAAATTGAAAGCGTAAATTCACGGAAGAAGCGCATTGTGACGGTGAACCCAAGGAGTCAATCCGTGCTTTATTATTAGGGAAAGATATATGTTAAACGGCCGCACAAGAGGTATTATAATACTTGCAGGCACAAGTATAAAAAGCTTCTACAATTTATCAAAATATTTTTTTACAATAATATATGCTATTCGAATATAGTATCCTTCGAGCACTGCGTCTCTATTAAATGAGCACCTTGCAGAACTTCCTGAAAATAATGCTCGGCAGGTACTCGGCTTCCATCCGAGTCTGGGGATGCAACAGCGGTGGCCTCCATTTCCGTCCAGTATGTCTTGACATAGGCAAGAGCCATCCGCGCACCCTCTATGCACACTGACCTCTTTATTGCATTGATATGCGGCGTCGCACCAAGGAACTGCTGCACCAAGTTGAAATAACTTTTCGGCTCTGGCCTCTCTGGCCACAGATGACTCATGACATACTTCATGGTGAGTCCGAACAACCTATTTAGCTCGGCCCATTTGGCCAAACGATCGGCTAATGACAGCGGACGCTCCGGATTGTGGAACTGCGACCAAAAGAGCTTTTCCACTTCGCGATCTTCTTGATCTCGGAAGTGTTCGGCCGCATCTGCGGCAGTCGCTGCCAAATCCAGATAGGTGTCCGCCGTACTCCACATCCGGTCTAACGGAGCATGTTTAGGATCACAGAACTTCCTCCGCAGCATAAAGGGCTTTCCAGCCGCGATCTCTCCGGTCTGACGCAGCTCCTCGTTCATAGCTCTCATTGCAGAGCGAGCATCCTTGGCATCGGCAATGGCCTTCTCCAGGTCCGTCTGTTCCGCCCGATCTTCTTTTTCAAGAAGCTTGCAACAGTCAGCAGCGTTCTTCAGCTTCACGGCCATCTCGGCCATTTCCTTCTTGCTTCGGCAGTGAGCAGCCTGTTCGGCTTTCAGCTCTTCAATTGCCTTTTTGGCAGCCGCATCACTTTTCCTGGCTTGCTCCTTGGCTCGGGCAAGTTCCGCCTAAAGAATCTCCATGGCAGCAGCACCATCTGCATCAAGCGCACACATTATAAGATACTGGCATAAACCTCCTCTTACCAGGTGCCGCCGGAGGAATTACATACCTTGTGCCTCGTCAAGCCGCTTGTTGACAAGCACGATGTCGGCATCTGCCACATCAAGTTGCCGCTTTAGCTCGGCAAATTCATCAGTCCGGCTTGCCACCGGACACTTCGCCACCTACGTATGAAGGCGGCATATTAGACCTGGGATTATGACCCTCTGCGCGCCGTCACTTTTGACAACGCACAGAGTCTCAGGGGCTACTATCTACACAGGGCACATCTTATTTATGCGCAACTGTCCAAAAAGGGTACATTATTTCGCGTACCTCAAAACCTGTCAGTAAACTCCTGACGGCCTCGTGCAATCCGCTCTCCGCGGATGAAATCCTCTCAATCACCGTACCCATCAATGCACGGTGCTCCTCTAAGATAGATGCTCGCCCTAGCAGATCCTTCAACTCCTCCGACCGCGCACCAGACAGTGCCGGACTCGTCCGATGGCCCTTTTCGAAGGCCGAACGCGGAGGGCTTTGGGGGGCCATATGACTACCTTCCGGCCCTGCCGGATTCGGAGAAACCCTCCGCGACAATACCTCAGGATCGCCCGCCTCGCAAGGCGGTACGGCAGGGGGAGGCGTTCCGCTCTCCATCATCTTCGGAAGAAGATCCCCCGAAGACGAGCTCTGCTGAGAAGGGCTAAGGTCCGAGCTACAAGGTAAATTTTCGATTAATCTTCTCAGATATAACACAAGGATTTCTCTCATTTCTTAAAAAGAAAAACTCCTCTCTACTTACGGCTCGGTGGAGGGCTGATCCCCTTGAGGGCATAATTCGGCCGAAGTATCCCCCGGCACAGGACCTGTGACGAAGATTTCTTCCCCCGCTTTGAGGCCATGGTCTCCGGGTCGTCAGAGGCGGTCCTCTTCTTCCCCTGAGGAGAGGAATTTTCGATTCCTCCCTTCCGGACAACCTTCTTCGAGGAGGATGTAGCTTCCTTGTCCCCTCCCTCGCTTTCCTTCGAAGGCACAACCTCCAACATCCTGACTAGCACGAGATCGGCGTGGTCTCGGGGAGGGGGGCCGGACACCTGATTAGCTTCGCTTTCGCTATCCACTCCCATTTAAAGGACAACTCTTTTAGGGGCAATTTTATGATAAATATACGGATAGCGAGTCCGGGCACAAGGCTACTTACTTGAGTATCCGGATGATTGCAGCTCAGACCTGCGTCCTCCGTAGAATCCGGACACACTACTTGTGGTCCGAAGAACAATTTGTACATCTCCACGGGCGTCATGCCAAGAAAATGTTGGAGAACTCGTGGTCCCTCCGGGTTGAACTCCCACAGGCGGAGGGGGCGACGTTTGCAGGGCAGAACTCAGCGAATTAACATAACCTGTGTCACCACGACCAGACTGATGTCTCTTTCTAGGAGATCTCGGATGCGGCCCTGCAACAGGGGCACGTCCTTTGTTGACCCCCAGTCCAGCCCCTTATTGACCCATGACGCCAGTCATGGCGGGGGACCCGAGTGGAAAGCAGGCAGCGCCACCCACTTGGTGCTCCTGGGAGCTGTGATATAAAACCACTCTCATTGCCATAAGCAGGACTCCCCTTGAAAAGAGCCCTCGGGCCATGGAGCACCAGCATTCTTGCTTATAAAAGCACCTCCGCACTCCGCGTGCCATCCCTCGATCATCTTTGGCTCTACTTTGAAGGTCTTGAGCCATAGTCCGAAGTGAGGAGTAATACGGAGGAAGGCTTCACACATGACGATGAATGAGGAAATATGGAGGATGGACTCCGGAGCTAAGTCGTGAAATTCCAGCCCATAATAAAACATGAGCCCCCTCACGAAGGGATCCGTCGGGAAGCCTAGCCCCCGAAGGAAGTGAGACATGAACACCACACTCTCACCAGGCTTGGGAGTGGGAATGACCTGCCCTTGAGTAGGCAGCCTATGCGAGATTTCGCCGGTCAAGAACCTGGCCTCTCTCAACTTCAGCACGTCCTCCTCCGTGACGGAGGATGGCATCCATCAGCCTCGAAGGTCGGAACCGGACATTGTCAAAGGTCCGAAGCGCCTTAAATCTGGAGCCTTGGGTGTTGGAACTCGAGGCGAAGGGCGAACTCGTTTGAGATTGAAAGAAAGGAGTAAGGCCTTGGTCTCTTTATAAGAGGTTGAATACCAAGGGCCCTCCCCGTGACCGTTTGGGACTCGCCTTTGATCGAGAAAACATACCAACGGGTACGGTTGGGTTACCCACGCCCGTATTGATGAGAATCCCAGAATAAGGGGACACGATCTCTGCTTTGACAAGACGTGCCAAGGAAACCGCCTCGCTAAACACACTGAGGTGGGACAGTAAAACGATTCGAATAAAGACTTGGCCGTGGTGTGATGTCACGCTACGGAATACGTCAGCAGATTAGATTTGTGTAAATATTATTCTCTCTATGGCAATATGTGGAAACTTATTTTGCAGAGCCGGACACTACCTTTGTGTTCAAAATCTTCTATGAAGTACTTGGAGGAGGAACCCGCCTTGCAATGCCGAAGACAATCTACGCGCCAGACTCGTCATCATTGAAGCTTGGTTCAGGGGCTACTGAGGGAGTCCTGGATTAGGGGGTGTCCGGATAGCCGGACTATACCTTCGGCCGGACTCCTGGACTATGAAGATACAAGATTGAAGACTTCGTCCCGTGTCCGGAAGGGACTTTCCTTGGTGTGGAAGGCAAGCTTGGCGATACGGATATGTAGATCTCCTAGCATTGTAACTGACTCTGTGTAACCCTAGCCCTCTCTGGTGTCTATATAAACCGAAGGGTTTTAGTCCATAGAAACAACAATCATACCATAGGCTAGCTTCTAGGGTTTAGCCTCCTTGATCTCGTGGTAGATCTACTCTTGTACTACCCATATCATCAATATTAATCAAGCAGGACGTAGGGTTTTACCTCCATCAAGAGGTTCCTAACTTGGGTAAAACATCGTGTCCCCTGCCTCCTGTTACCATCCGCCTAGACGCACAGTTCGGGACCCCCTACCCGAGATCCGCCGGTTTTGACACCGACAATCAACCTCAATACCTCTTTCAGAAACTTTGTGCCCCAAGACAATACCTTCATTAACCATAAAGTGGCACTTTTCCCAATTCAAGACAAGATTAGTTTCTTCACATCTCTGCAAAACTCGATCAAGATTGCTCAAGCAATCATCAAAAGAGGAACCATAGACGAAAAAGTCGTCCATGAAAACCTCACAAATCTTTTCACAAAAGTCAGAGAATATAGCCATCATTTATCTTTGAAAGGTAGCAGGTGCATTACATAAACCAAAAGGCATACGTCTATAAGCAAAAGTACCAAAAGGGCTTGTAAAAGTAGTCTTTGATTGATCTTTAGCCGACACAGGTATTTGAGAGAAACCAGAATAACCATTTAGAAAGCAATAGTGTGTGTGTTTGCATAATCTTTCTAGCATTTAATCAATAAAAGGTAATGGGTAATGATCTTTCTTAGTAGCTTTATTTAATTTGCGGAAATCAATTACCATACTATAACCTGTGATAATTCTTTGTGGAATCAATTCATCTTTATCATTAGGAACAACAGTAATACCTCCCTTCTTAGGGACACAATGGACAGGACTTGCCCACTCACTATCAGCAACGTGATAGATCATACCTGCCTCCAGAAGCTTTAGTATTTCTTTTCTTACCACTTCTTTCATTTTAGGATTCAGACGTCGTTGAGGATCACGAACTGGTTTGGCATCTGCTTCCAAATTTATTTTACGTTGGCATAAAGTGGGACTAATGCCCTTAAGATCATCAAGAGTATATCCAATAGCAGCACGATGCTTCTTCAGAGTTTTCAATAATCTTTCTTCTTCATGCTCTGAAAGGTTAGCACTAATAATAACAGGATATATCTTCTTTTCATTAAGATAAGCATATTTAAGATTATCAGGCAAAGTTTTAAGCTCAAACACGGGATCACCCTTGGGTGGAGGAGGATCCCCTAGAATTTCACTAGGCAAGTTGTGTTTCAGAACAGGTTCCTGTTTAAAGAATACTTCATCTATTTCCCTTCTTTCATTCATGAACATATCATTTTCATGGTCTAGCAAATAGTGTTCTGAAGGACCACTAGGAGGTACGGCAATAGAAGCAAGACCAATAATTTCATACTTACTAGGTAATTCTTCCTCACGATGTTGTTTACTAAATTTAGAGAAATTAAACTCATGAACCATATCATCCAAGCCAACAGTAACAACATTCTTTGTGCAATCTATGGTAGCATTGATAGTATTTAAGAAGGGTCTACCAAATATAATGGGACAAAAGCTATCTTGTGGGGAACCAAGAACAAGAAAATTAGCAGGATATTTAGTTTTCCCACACAAGGCTTCAACATCTCTAACAATTCCCATTGCTGAAATAGTATCTCTATTGGCAAGTTTAATTGTGACATCAATATCTTCTAACTCGGCAGGTGCAATTTCATTCTTAATTTCTTCATATAAAGTATGCGGTATAACACTAGCACTAGCACCCATATCACATAAGCCATGATAACAATGATCTCCTATTTTAATAGAAATAACAGGCGCGCCTACCATGGGTCTATGTTTATCTTTAGCACAAGGTTTAGCAATTGTAGTAGTTTGACCTTCGAACTGAATAACATGCCCATCAATACTATCAGACAAGAGATCTTTAACAATAACAATATTAGGTTCTACTTTAACTTGCTTAGGAGGTGTATAAGTTTTAATATTGCTTTTACGAACAATAGTTGAAGATTTAGCATGATCCTTTATTCTAACAGGGAAAGGTGGTTTCTCAACATAAGAAGTAGGAACAATAGGATCATTATAAGTGTCAGTCTTTTCTTCAACTTTAATAGGTGCAGCTACTTTTACTTCTATGGGAGGATGATATTTAAACCACTTCTCCTTAGGGAGATCAACATAAGTAGCAAAAGATTCACAGAAAGAAGCTACTATCTCAGAGTCAAGTCCATATTTAGTGCTAAACTTACGGAAAATATCGGTATCCATAAAAGATTTAACACAATCAAACTTAGGTGTCATACCTGACTCCTTACCTTTGTTGAGGTCCCATCTTCAGAGTTGAGTTTAATTCTACCCAATAAATTCCATCTAAATTCAATAGTCTTCATGATAAAAGAGCCAGCACAAGAAGTATCGAGCATGTTGCGATTGTTTTCAGAAAGCCGAGCATAAAAACTTTGCATAATTATTTCTCTCTGGAGCTCATGATTGGGGCATGAATATAACATTGATTTAAGCCTCCCCCAAGCTTGAGCGATGCTTTCTCCTTCGCAAGGCCAGAAATTATATATATAATTGCGATCACGATGAACAAGATGCATAGGGTAATACTTTTGATGAAATTCCAGCTTCAATCTTTTATAGTCCCATGATCTCATATCATCACATTGCCTATACCATACCAATGTGTCTCCCAAAGGCGCTACACTCCCCGGCAACGGCGCCAGAAAAGAGTCTTGATGACCCACAAGTATAGGGGATCTATCGTAGTCCTTTCGATAAGTAAGAGTGTTGAACCCAACGAGGAGCAGAAGGAAATGATAAGCGGTTTTCAGCAAGGTATTCTCTGCAAGTACTGAAATAAGTGGTAACAGATAGTTTTGTGATAGGATAAATTGTAACGAGCAACAAGTAACAAAATTAAATAAAGTGCAGCAAGGTGGCCCAATCCTTTTGTAGCAAAGGACAAGTCGGAACACACTCTTATAATAGGAAAAGCGCTCCCGAGGACACATGGGAATATTGTCAAGCTAGTTTTCATCATGTTCATATGATTCGCGTTCGATACTTTGATAATTTGATATGTGGGTGGACCGGTGCTTGGGTGCTATTCTTGCTTGAACAAGCATCCCACTTATTATTAACCTCTATTACAAGCATCCGCAACTACAACAAAAGTATTAAGGTAAACCTAACCATAGCATGAAACATATGGATCCAAATCAGCCCCTTACGAAGCAACGCATAAACTAGGGTTTAAGCTTCTGTCACTCTAGCAACCCATCATCTACTTATTACTTCCCAATGCCTTCCTCTAGGCCCAAATAATGGTGAAGTGTTATGTAGTCGACGTTCACATAACACCACTAGAGGCTAGAAAACATACATCTTATCAAAATATCAAACGAATACCAAATTCACATGACTACTCATAGCAAGACTTCTCCCTTGTCCTCAAGAACGAACGTAATTACTCACAAAGCATATTCATGTTCATAATCAGAGGGGTAATAATATGCATATAGGATCTAAACATATGATCTTCCACCAATTAAACCAACTAGCATCAACTACAAGGAGTAATCAACACTACTAGCAACCTACTAGCACCAATCCCGGACTTTGAGACAAGAATTGGATACAAGAGATGAACTAGGGTTTGTAGATGAGATGGTGCTAGTGAAGATGTTGATGGAGATTGCCCTCTCCCGATGAGAGGAGCGTTGGTGATGATTTCCCCCTCCGGGGGGAAGTTTCCCTGGCAGAACAGCTCTGCCGGAGCTCTAGATTGGATCCGCCAAGGTTCCGCCTCGTGGCGGCGGAGTCTCGTCCCGAAAAGTTCCTTCCTATTTTTTTCTCATCGAAAGACCTCATATAGGAGAAGATGGGCGTCGGAGAGCCACCAGGGGGCCCACGAGGTATGGGGGCACGCCCTAGGGGGGCACCCCCCACCCTCGTGAGCAGGGTGTGGGCCCCCTGGCCTTCATCTTTGGCATGGATTTTTCTTTATTTCTTTTAAGATGTTCCGTGGAGTTTCAGGACTTTTGGAGTTGCGCAGAATAGGTCACTAATATTTGCTCCTTATCCAGACCAGAATTCCAGCTGCCGGCATTCTCCCTCTTTATGTAAACCTTGTAAAATAAGAGAGAATAGCCATAAGTGTTGTGACATAAAGTGAAATAACAGTCCATAATGCAATAAATATCGATATAAAAGCATGATGCAAAATGGACGTATCATCATGCTCCTAGGGGGATAGATTGGTAGGAAAATACCATCGCTCGTCCCCGACCGCCACTCATAAGGAAGACAATTAATAAATAAATCATGCTCCAACTTCATCACATAACGGTTCACCATACGTGCATGCTACGGGAATCGCAAACTTCAACACAAGTATTCTTTAAATTCACAACTACTCAACTAGCATGACTTTAATATTATCACCTCCATATCTCAAAACAATTATCATGCTTCAATCTTTTCTTAGTATTCAACACACTCAAAAGAAAGTTTCACAAATCTTGAATACCAAGCATATTATTATTAGGCAAATTACCATGCTATTAAGAGACTCTCAAATTAACTTAAGTGAAGCATGAGAGATCAATAGTTTCCTTAAAACATATCCACCACCGTGCTCTAAAAGATCTAATGAAGCACATAGAGCAAAATTATCTAGCTCAAAAGATATAAGTGAAGCACATAGAGCAAAATTATCTAGCTCAAAAGATATAAGTGAAGCTCATAGAGCAAAACTACTTAGCTCAAAAGATATAAGTGAAGCACATAGAGTATTCTATCAAATTTTAATTCATGTATGGCTCTCTCAAAAGGTGTGTACAGCAAGGATGATTGTGGCATACTAACAAACAAAGACACAAATAATACAAGACGCTCCAAGCAAAACACATATCATGTTGGTGAATAAAAATATAGCTCCAAGTAAATTACCGATGGAAGTGGACGAAAGAGGGGATGCCTTCCGGGGCATCCCCAAGCTTTGACTTTTTGGTGTCCTTGGATTATCTTGGGGGTGCCATGGGCATCCCCAAGCTTAGGCTCTTGCCACTCCTTGTTACATGATCCATCAAAAGAATTCACCCAAAACTTGAAAACTTCACAACACAAAACTCAAAATAGAAAACTCGTGAGCTCCGTTAGCGAAAGAAAACAAAAGACCACTTGAAGGTACTGTAATGAACTCATTCTTTATTTATATTGGTGTTAAACCTACTGTATTCCAACTTCTCTATGGATTATAAACTATTTTACTAGCCATAGATTCATCAAAATAAGAAAACAACACACGAAAAACAGAATCTGTCAAAAACAGAACAGTTTGTAGTAATCTGTATCTAGCGCAATATCTGGAACCTCAAAAATTCTAAAATAAATTGCTGGACGTGAGTAATTTATCTATTAATCATCTGCAAAAATAATTAACTAAATAGCACTCTTCAAATAAAAATGACAGCAGTTCTCGTGAGCGCTAAAGTTTCTGTTTTTTACAGCAAGTTCAACAAGACTTTCCCCAAGTCTCCCCAACAGTTCTACTTGGCACAAACACTAATTAAACACAAAAAACGCAACCAAAAAAGAGGCTAAATAATTTATTTATTACTAAACAGGAGCAAAAATCAAGGAATAATAATAAAATTGGGTTGCCTCCCAACAAGGATAGATCTAGGTATTGCCATCTTTAGTAGGCAATCCATAAGTGGCTCTCATGATAGTTTCATATGGTAATTTTATTTTCTTTCTTGGAAAGTGTTCCATGCCCTTTTTTAATGGAAATTTAAATCTAATATTCCATTCCTTCATATCAATAATGGCACCAACCGTTCTAAGGAAAGGTCTACCAAGAATAATAGGGCAAGAAGGATTGCAATCTATATCAAGAACAATGAAATCTACGGGCACATAATTCCTATTTGCAACAATAAGAACATCATTAATTCTTCTCGTCGGTTTCTTAATAGTGGAATCCGCAAGATGCAAGTTTAGAGAGCAATCATCAAAATTACGGAAATCTAGTAAATCACACAAAGTCTTGGGAATAGTAGAGACACTAGCACCCAAATCACACAAAGCATAAAACTCATGATCTTTAATTTTAATTTTAATAGTTGGTTCCCACTCATCATAGAGTTTTCTAGGGATAGAAACTTTCAACTCAAGTTTTTCTTCATAAGATTGCATCAAGGCATCAACAATATGTTCGGTGAAGGCTTTATTTCGACAAGCATGTGGAGAATTTACCACGGATTGCAACAAGGAAATACAATCAATCAAAGAGCAATTTTCATAATTAAATTCCTTGAAATCCAATATAGTGGGTTTAGCAACATCTAGATTTTTATTTCTTTCAATCCCACTTTCATCAATTTCATCATTAAGATCTAAACACTCCGAATTTTTAGAACGCCTTCTAGGTAAAGGAAGATCATATTTAGTTTCATCAAGATTCATATTGCAAAATAAAGATTTAATTGGAGACACATCAATAACTTTTAGATCTTCATATTGATTTTCATAGGAATTGGAAGAACACGCTTTAATAAAGGCATCTTTGGAAGCACGCATCCTAGCGGTTCTTTCCTTACACTCATCAATTGAAATTTTCATGGCTTTTAGAGACTCATTAATATCATGCTTAGGTGGAATAGATCTAAGTTTCAATGCATCAACATCAAGAGCAATTCTATCAATGTTCCTAGCCAAATCATCAATCTTAAGCAATTTTTCTTTAATCATAGCATTAAAATTCTTTTGCGAAGAAATAAATTCTTTAATATTAGATTCAAAATCATAGGGCATCTTATTATAATTTCCATAAGAGTTGTTATAGGAATTCCCATAATTATTAGAAGGATTACTAGGATATGGCCTAGGATTAAAATTCCCTCTATAAGCGTTGTTGCCAAAATTATTCCTACCAACAAAATTCACATCCATAGATTCATTATTATTCTCAATCAAAGTAGACAAAGGCATATCATTAGGATCAGAAGAAACACTCTTAGTAGCAAATAATTTCATAAGTTCATCCATCTTTCCACTCAACACATTAATTTCTTCTATCGCATGCACTTTTTTGTTAGAAGTTCTTTCAGTATGCCATTGAGAATAATTAACCATAATATTATCTAGGAGTTTAGTAGAATCTCCTAAAGTGATTTCCATAAAGGTGCCTCCCGTGGCCGAATCTAAAAGATTTCTAGAAGCAAAATTCAATTCGGCATAATTTTTTTGTATAATCATCCACAAATTCAAACCATGAGTAGGGCAAATACGTATCATTAATTTCATTCTCTCCCAAGATTGTGCAACATGTTCATGATCAAGTTGTTTAAAGTTCATTATATCATTTCTAAGAGAGATGATCTTAGCGGGAGGAAAATACTTAGAGATAAAAGCATCTTTGCATTTGTTCCATGAATCAATACTATTCTTAGGGAAAGACGAAAACCAAGCTTTAGCACGATCTCTAAGCGAAAAAGGAAATAGCTTCAATTTAACGACATCATTATTGACATCTTTTTTTTGCTTATCACATAAATCAACGAAGCTATTCAGATGAGTAGCGGCATCTTCACTAGGAAGGCCGGAGAATTGATCTTTCATAACAAGATTCAACAAAGCAGTATTAGTTTTACAAGATTCAGCATCGGTAAGAGGAGCAATCGGAGTGCTAAGGAAACCATTATTATTGGTATTGGTGAAGTCACACAATTTGGTAGTATCTTGAGCCATCGCGACAAACAAGTAATCTAACACACGGGCAAACAAAAAGCAAGCGGACAAAAGAGGCAAACAGAGAGGGAGGATAGAGAGAGAGGGCGAATAAAACGGCAAGGGTGAATTGGGGGGAGAGGAAAATGAGAGGCAAATGGCAAATAATGTAATGCGAGAGATAGGGATTGTGATGGGTACTTGGTATATTGACTTTTTGCGTAGACTCCCCGGCAACGGCGCCAGAAATCCTTCTTGCTACGTCTTGAGCTTGCGTTGGTTTTTCCCGAAGAGGAAGGGATGATGCAGCAGAGTAGCGTAAGATTTCCCTTAGTTTTTGAGAACCAAGGTATCAATCTAGTAGGAGCCCACACTCAAGTCCCTCGTACCTGCACAAAGCGATAGCTACTCGCAACCAACGCGATTAGGGGTTGTCAAGCCCTTCACGGTCACTTACGAGAGTGAGATCTGATAGATAGAATATTTTTGGTATTTTTGATATAAAGATGCAAAGTAAAAAGTAAAAGCAAAGTAAATAGCAAAACAATATAAAAGTGATGGAGATTGATATGATGAGAATAGACCCAGGGGCCATAGATTTCACTAGTGGCTTCTCTCAAGAGCATAAGTATTCTACGGTGGGTGAACAAATTACCGTTGAACAATTGATAGAATTGAGCATAATTATGAGAATATCTAGGCATGATCATGTATATAGGCATCACGTCCGTGACAAGTATATCAAAATGATTCTGCATCTACTACTATTACTCCACTCATCGACCGCTATCCAGTATGCATCTAGAGTATTAAGTTAAAAACAGAGTAACGCCTTAAGCAAGATGACATGATGTAGAGTGATAAATTCATGCAATATGAAATAAACCCCATCTTGTATCCTCGATGGCAACAATAAAATACGTGCCTTGTTGCCCCGTCTGTCACTGGGTAAGGACACCGCAAGATCGAACCCAAAGCTAAGCACTTCTCCCATGGCAAGAACTACCAATCTAGTTGGCCAAACCAAACGGATAATTCGAAGAGACTTGCAAAGATAACCAATCATGCATAAAAGAATTCAGAGAAGATTCAAATATTATTCATAGATAGACTTGATCATAAACCCACAATTCATCGATCTCAACAAACACACCGCAAAAATAAGATTACATCGAATAGATCTCCACAAGCGAGGGGGAGAACTTTGTATTGAGATTCAAAGAGAGAGAAGAAGCCATCTAGCTACTAACTATGGACCCGAAGGTCTGAGGTAAACTACTCACCCTTCATCGGAGGGGCTAGGATGATGTAGAAGCCCTCCGTGATGACGGCCCTCTTCCGGCGGAGCTCCGGAACAGGCCCCAAGATGGGATCTCGTGGATACAGAAAGTTGCAGCGGTGGAATTAGGTTTTTGGCTCCTCGTCTGATTGTTTGGGGGTACGTGTGTTTATATAGGAGGAAGGAGTACGTTGGTGGAGCACTGAGGGGCCCACAAGGCAGGGGGCGCGCCCTAGGGGGGGTGCCCCCACCCTCGTGACCACCTCTTTGATCCCTTGCAGTAGGGTCCAAGTCTCCTGGATCACGTTCGGTGAGAAAATCACGTTCCCGAAGATTTTATTCCGTTTGATATTCCGTTTATCCGAAACACTGAAATAGGCAAAAAACAGCAATTCTGGGCTGGGCCTCCGGTTAATAGGTTAGTCCCAAAAATAATATAAAAGTGGAAAATAAAGCCCAATATAGTCCAAAACAGTAGATAATATAGCATGGAGCAATCAAAAATTATAGATACGTTGGAGACATATCAGGCCACCAGAGATTTTGACCCGGCGTGATGACCACAATTGCCTTCATGGATCTCACGAAGTATTTCTTGACCTTCTTCGGGGGAAACACACCGCTGAAACGCTCTGGAGACGCTGCGATGGTATAATTCTCCATCTGAAATCGCCATTGACTTAGACCGTCGGGTTATCTGTCGAGCCAGGGTCTCATCCACTGGCAACTCTCCCCGGGTCATGTAAGCCAATAACGGCAGTGTCCAATCTGGGATGACATGAAGAGCCACCTCCAACTGCGCCTCCGGGTCAGGAACAGCTAAATCTTCTTCTGTGGGCAACTTGACAGACGGGTTATGCAAAACATCCAAAAAGGTGTTCAGTGGTACCGGCTTACGCCGAGACCCCAACCAGCTTAAAGCATCAGCTGCTTCGTTCTTTCGATGGTCGATGTGCTCCACCTGATAACCTTTAAAATGCCCTGCAACAGCATCAACCTCCAGGCGATAAGCCGCCATGAGAGGGTCCTTGGAATCCCATTTGCCTGATACCTGTTGAGCCACTAGATCTGAGTCGCCAAGACATTTGACCCGGCTCAAACTCATGTCTTTTGCCACTCGAAGATCATGGAGAAAAGCTTCATACTCTGCTGCGTTGTTAGTGCAAGGAAACATCAACCGTAACACATAACAAAATTTGTCACCTCGAGGAGAGGTTAAAACAACTCTAGCCCCCGAGCCTTCCAACTGTCTGGACCCATCAAAATGAATAGTCCAATACGTGTTGTCCGGTTTTTCTTCTGGCATCTACATCTCTGTCCAGTCATTAATGAAGTCAACTAGTGCTTGAGATTTGATCGTGGTACGTGGCATATACTTCAACCCGTGAGACCCAAGCTCAATCGCCCACTTGGCGACTCGTCTAGTGGCTTCCCTGCTTTGAATGATGTCTCCCAAAGGAGCAGAGCTAACCACGGTGATTGGATGTCCTTCAAAATAATGCTTAAGCTTCCGGCTTGCCATGAACACCCCATATACGAGCTTCTGCCAATGTGGATATCGTTGCTTGGATTCAATTAGCACCTCACTGACGTAGTAAACCGGCCGTTGAACCGGATGCTCCTTGCCAGCCTCCTTGCGCTCCACCACAATAGCCACACTAACAGCTTGTGAGTTGGCGGCCACGTATAACAGCAGCGGCTCTTTCTCAACTGGAGCAGCCAGGACCGGCGGCTCAGCAAGCTATGTCTTCAAATCTTCAAAAGCAGAGTTTGCAGCATCGCTCCAAACAAAATCATCAGTTTTCTTCATCATCTGATACAGAGGCATTGCCTTCTCCCCTAACCGGCTTATGAACCGGCTCAAAGCAGCGACACGACCCGCCAGTCGTTGAACGTCATTGATGCATGTTGGTTTGGCCAGGGATGTAATTGCCTTGATTTTCTCCGGGTTAGCCTCAATACCTCGGTTAGACACCAAAAAACCCAAGAGCTTGCCGGCTGGGACTCCAAAAACACACTTGGCCGGGTTAAGCATTATTTTGTAGACCCGGAGATTACCGAAAGTCTCTTTCAGATCTGCGACCAAGGTTTCCTCCTTTCTGGATTTTACCACTATACCATCCACATAAGCATGAACATACGTCCAATTTGATCATGAAGACAATTCTGCACACACCGTTGGTAAGTCGCCTGGGCACTCTTCAGCCCAAAAGGCATAGACACATAGTAGAAAGCTCCAAAAGGAGTGATAAAAGCCGTCTTCTCCTGATCTTTGACTGCCATCTTGATCTGATAATAACCAGAATACGCATCCAAAAAACTCAAACGTGCGCAACCCGCCATAGCATCAATGATCTAGTCAATACGGGGAGGGCAAAAGGATCACCGGAACAAGCCTTGTTCAGATCGGTGTAATCCACACACATACGCCAGGTGCCATTCTTTTTGAGTACAAGCACCGGGTTGGCTAACCACTCTGGGTGAAAGACTTCTACAATGAACCCAGCTACCAAAAGCCGGGCCACCTCTTCTCCAATGGCCTTGTGCCTTTCTTCATTGAACCGTCGGAAAAATTGTCTGACAGGTTTAAACTTTGGATCGATATTGAGAGTGTGCTCAGCGAGTTCCCTCGGGACACCCGACATGTCTGAAGGTTTCCATGCAAAGATGTCCTGGTTCTCATGGATGAACTTGATGAGCGCGCTTTCCTATTTTGGACCCAAGTTAGCACTGATGATGAACTGCTTGGATGAGTCGCCAGGCACAAAGTCAACTATCTTGGTGTCATCAGTTGATTTGAACTTCAACACCGGCTCATGCTCTGTTGTTGGTTTCTTTAATGATGTCATGTCTGCCGGGTCAACATGATCTTTGTAAAAATTTAACTCCTCTATTGCACAGACAGATTCAGCATAGGCAGCACCACCTTCTTCACACTCCAAGGCTATTTTTCGGCTCCCGTGTACTATAATGGTGCCCTTATAACCCGACATCTTAAGCTGCAAATACACATAACACGGCCGAGCCATGAATTTGGCATAAGCCGTCCGTCCAAACAGAGCATGATACGGGCTTTTGATCTTAACTAGCTCAAAGGTTAGTTTTTCTGCTCTGGAGTCATACTCATCCCCAAAGGCTATTTCTAGTTCAATCTTACCCACTGGGTATGCTGACTTGCCAGGAACCACACCGTGAAAAACAATGTTGGATTGTTTAAGACTCTTATCAGTCAATCCCATCCGGCGGAACGTCTCATAGTAGAGGATGTTGATGCTGCTACCTCCATCCATGAGTACCTTAGTGAATTTGTATCCGCCAACCTGAGGCGCCACCACCAAAGCCAAGTGACCCGGATTATAGACCCGGGGTGGGTGATCCTCTCTGCTCCACACAATAGGCTGCTCTGACCAACGTAAGTAACGTGGAACCCCCGGTTCAACGGCATTGACGACCCTCTTATGAAGCTTCTGGTCTCTCTTACATAAGCTAGTGGTGAATACATGGTATTGCCCACTATTCAGCTTCTTCGGGTTGCTCTGATATCCGGACTGCTGCTGCTGATTACCTTGGCTGGGTTGCGGATTATACCCTCCTTGGTTACCAGGATGGCCCTGACCGTGGAATCCTCCTCCACCTAAGCTGGCGCCCGGGCCTTGGAAACCGCCTCCACCTGAGCCGCCACCTGGGCCGTGACCTCCATCAAACGCGTTTGAATTTTTAAACGCCTTCATGATCGTACAATCTTTCCATAGCTGGGTGGCTAGCTTCTCCCGGGTGCTGTGCTTTGGACAAGGCTCATTCAATAATTGCTCAAGGGTGGGACCTGACCCGCCCGACCGCGGGGGCTGTCTGCCCTGCATCGTTGATTTCCGCCCTGTGCATTGGTGTTAGCAACAAACTCATCAGCCTTACGTTTATTACCTCCTTGATTCACCAGGTTATGCTGGTGACCCTTGCCGTTGCCGTTCTTCTTTCCCTTTGTTGCCTTTTCTCCGTCAGACACCGGGTCCTTGGTACTATCAGAATTAGCATACTTGACGAGAGCCGCCATCAACGTTCCCATGTCATTACAGTCACGCTTGAGCCACCCCAGCTTCTGCTTCACAGGTTCGAAACGGCAATTTTTCTCCAACATTAAGACTGCTGAGCCGACATCCATCTTATCAGATGAATGTATTATCTCCTTGACCCGGCGCACCCAATGGGTTGTGGATTCACCATCCTCTTGCTTGCAATTGGTCAGGTCCACAATCAACATAGGCTGCTTACACATGTTTTTAAAGTTCTGGATGAACCGGGACTTCAACTCCGCCCATGAGCCGATAGAATTGGGTGGCAATCCCTTCAACCAAGTACGATTTGTTCCATCTAACATCATAGTGAAATACTTGGCCATTGCTGCATCGCTGACCTCCAATAAGTCCATAGCCATCTTATAACTCTCAATCCAAGCCCCGGGCTGTAAGTCAGCTGTGTAATTAGGCACCTTACGAGGCCCCTTAAAATCCTTTAGCAAATGCTCATTATGTATGGCCGGCACCAAGCAAGGAACGCCTCCGGTTCTTGTGGCCACTCCTGCCTCGACCGAGGTTGCTGGATAAGCCGGAAAAGTTTGATGAGCTGCCTGATCTTCTGCCATTTGAACTGCTCGTTCCGCCTCTTGTCGAATCCTCTCCTGATCCGCCAAGTTAAGGGCTCCAGCCCGCACCGGCTCATGCCTGTATGGTCGGTTGTGGCGTTGAGCATTGCTTGACATATCTGCGGATTCCATATGCCTACTGTAACTCGGGCTCCGGCTTGGGCGAGGAGTCGAATGGATCCTGTCTCGACTGTAGGAGTATGCATCCTGCTGCGCCAGAGCTGTTTGAAGAAGTTCTCTTACCCTCTGTCGGTGTCAAAACAGGCGGATCTCGGGTAGGGGGTCCCGAACTATGCGTCTAGGCGGATGGTAATAGGAGGCAGGGGACACGATGTTTTACCCAGGTTCGGGCCCTCTTGATGGAGGTAAAACCCTACTATCGGTGTCAAAACCGGCGGATCTCGGGTAGGGGGTCCCTAACTGTGCGTCTAGGCGGATGGTAACAAGAGGCAGGGGACACAATGTTTTACCCAGGTTCGGGCCCTCTTGATGGAGGTAAAACCCTACGTCCTGCTTGATTAATATTGATGATATGGGTAGTACAAGAGTAGATCTACCACGAGATCAGAGAGGCTAAACCCTAGAAGCTAGCCTATGGTATGATTGTTGTTCGTCCTACGGACTAAAACTCTTCGGTTTATATAGACACCGGAGAGGGGTAGGGTTACACAGAGTCGGTTACAATGGTAGGAGATCTACATATCCGTATCGCCAAGCTTGCCTTCCACGCCAAGGAAAGTCCCTTCCGGACACGGGACGAAGTCTTCAATCTTGTATCTTCGTAGTCCAGGAGTCCGGCCGAAGGTATACTCCGGCTATCCGGACACCCCCTAATCCTGGACTCCCTCAGTAGCCCCCGAACCAGGCTTCAATGATGACGAGTCCGGCACGCAGATTGTCTTCGGCATTGCAAGGCGGGTTCTCCAAATTCCGTGTACCTGTTGAAAATGTCTGGTTTCTTGTAGCGCTCCTTGGCTTCTACGCCCAATAATGGCCGTCTTCCATGTGTCAAATGAATACGAAAAGTCAGGGTGTTTTTTATATTTACACCCCTAGTCGCATGAATGAGCCGCCTATTTAAGGGGACGAGGATTTAGATCCAAACCACACCTTCTCCCCTCCGCGAGTATTCATCAGAGCATATCCGACAGAAGTCCATTCTATCATGGCCGGCCGCCGCAGCTCCTCCTCTCGCCCCTCCAGCCCTCAGCCTGGAGATTGGAAGAGGTGCTCCATCCCGCACAACGAGCTAGCGACGCTCCAGACCAAGAGATTTCTCCCCCGGCCTACATGGTCCCGGTTCGAGCCAGACTTGCCACCTATAATGGCGGAGAGCAAGCGGAGAGTGCCCCCAATCCCTCCAAAGGAGAGCGGGTATGCCTTGTCCCTTACTTAATAAGAGGGCTTGGATTTCCGATTCATCCGTTTCTCTGGGGGCTCCTGGAGTTCTATGGCCTCCAGCTGCACAACCTTACGCCTGCCTCCATATTGCATATCGCGGGCTTCGTAGCCCTTTGCGAGCTGTTTTTGGGTTGCGAGGCTCATTTCGCGCTATGGAAAAGGCTATTCTGCCTTGTGCCCCGTTCTAAGAAGGGGTCAATATATCAGGTGGGTGGAGCCGAAGTGTGGCGCATCGCCGGGACTGGGTATCTATCCGGAACCCCAAAGAAGGCGTCCGAAGACTGGCCTTCGGAATGGTTTTATATAGAGGATGTCCCGCTGCCGGATCCTGTCCAGATCGGCCTCCCTGAATTCGACATTGCTCCCCTAAAGAAGCGCCTCAGCTGGCGTCCACGGAGCCCTCAGAGGGAAAGCGACAAGGACGTTCTTTACCTGATGGGCCAGATAAGATTGTTAGCTCATTCCGGACTTACCGTGATTGGGGTCATGGCCGCATGCATCATGCGAGGGGTGCAGCCACTTCAGTATAGAGGCCGCCCCATGTGGGACTTCAATGGGGAGGACGACACCACCCACCACGGTCGTAAGGGGCCGGATTCGGCTGCCGCTCTAATAAAGATCTTGTCCACTTTGTACAAGGGAGAAGAGGAGGAATTTCTCCGCGTCAACCCTCAGGGTGGATTTTCTATGTACAATCCCCCAAGTTGGGTAAGTGGACACTTTTACTTGCCCATCCGTTTTATATTCCCATTGTTAAATATTCAGTCTAACGACTTCAACGCAGGAACTGCGCCAGGCTGTTAAAGAAATAAATAGCCCTCCTCCACAACCCAAGGATCCGGGAAGGTTCCTCGACCCGGCCCTCAAGAGGATCCGAACTTATCTGTGGAGCTGATTGATGGGGTGTTTCATCAATTGAGCAAGGACAAGGCCTTGGTGGCCATTACGGCCGATTACCCAGGTCTACTCCCAGCCTCACAGGTAACTGAGACCGAAGTCCCAGCACTTTGAAAAGAGATCTATCCTCGGGTGTTTTCGATTACCGTATGACAACCGTGTTTTGTAGGGGAGGTCCTTGAGACGGGAGGCCGAGCCTGCGGTGACTAGCCAACGAGGGGCGGCAAGGCCCTGCGGGCTGAAAAGAAGTGTGGTTCGGACTGAGACGCCGGCGCAAAGGTATAGCACGCCATCTTATTCACAGGTGTTATTCCTTCAAGGCATACTAACGCTCGTGCTCTCTTCAGGACGAAGAGACCTCGCCGGACTATATCCGGAGAGGTTGCCAATCGCGCCTCCACCAGCCAGGCTCCAAAGCCTGGTCCGGACGCGGAGGCGAACATGAGGCGCGCACCGGATGCTCCTCCGACAGAGGATGCGGACATGCTGTCCGCCACCAATTCCGAGGTGGAGAGTGCCATGAACCACAGGCGTCGCCAGACAGTTCTTCACGACGCTTGTTTCTCCCAAGAGGCATTGGATGCCTTCAATTCGGGAGATGCATACCTCTGTGCCGCTCAAAATGGTCTAGCCAGAGCCATGGAGCAATATGTAAAAGACATACGGGTAAGAAAATTTTGGTAATTATATATATACTAGTAGCCCCCGAGACTTGAAACAGTTAGAATAACTAATTTAAGGATCATTTGTTATGCAGGTTCTTACAGAAAAGAATACCCTACTGTCCCAGGAGCTGGAAGAGTGCAAAGCCCAACTTGAGGCCGCACTAGCCGTGGCAGGGGAGCCCAAGGAGACCCCCTCTGGTAATATACTCTTCGAAAGATAAGTATTTTGCAAAGTGCGGCGTGGGTGCAAATCTGACAAATGAAATTGCAGATGGCGCCGGATTAAATCCAGAAGAGCAACAACTCCAACGCCAGCTAAAGGCTGGTGAGAGCGTGCTGACAAAGGTGAGGCGGGAGAAGAACGATCTCCAAGATGCCAACACCAAGCTGGGCGTTGAACTGAAGGATGTTCGTGCCCAGCTGTTGGACTCCATGAAGGAGAATCAGCGGCTTCGACGCGGCATATATAGTAAGTGCTTAAACAAACTTTGAAAAAAGAGTTCGACGAGGAAGTTGACTAACGGAGTAATGTCTGTAGGTATGCTAACAGGTCGTCCTGCAGAGGAAATGCCCGGTTCTACGGGTGACCTTCTTCCCGAGCTCTCACAAATGCACGAGCGAGTTTGGCAGGTGATGCAAAGCATCGCACAGGCCTTGTGGCCATCTGTCTCCATGCCCGAAGGCCTTTGAGAGCTTGTAGAGAAGCTGAAGGGGGCGCGGCGGCGCTTCCGATTGTGGAAGATGTCTGCCTGCCGTCAAGGCGCCAGGGAGGCCTGGGCCATGGTGAAGACGCGGTACACGAAGGCTGACCCAAACCACACAGCCGAGGTCGGACCCGTGGGGCCCGATGGGAAGGAGATCCCTGTGAGCTTAGTATACGGCCAAGTAGAATTGGCCGCAAAGTATTCCCAACAGGACTGTAAACTAGACAACCTATTAGATGGTATTGAAGAGGAATACAATCAGTCAGATTGACTATGTAATTATAATTGACATGTGTAATGCCTTCTAGCTAGATTGTAGATCGTTTGTCATGGCCGACCTTTTCGCTTCAACCTCGGGACCTGACGGTCCGGAGTGTGTTCGAATACCCTCACGGTTATATAAGAACCGGGGTATGCATGGAGACCAGGCGTAGGGGTCATTAGTGCTTGAATAGACAAGTGCCCAACTAGTTATGTTATATTACATGGTTAGTAAGAAACATCTTCCAGGGAGAATAGTTCCGTTAGGGGTTCCTTTCCGTGGGAGGCATGCCCTAAAGTGCATGTCCATTCTGCGGAAAGAGACGCAGGAAAAACATCTGGGGGCGTATAGATAAATAAGTGAAAAAAGGATCATCTTTAGTTCACCGACCGAATATTCCCTTAAGAACGCTAGCTTTCGGCTTCACCCAGTCTGAGGTACACATCCGGCTGACTCGGCAGTAACAATCGCAGAGGTGCTCCCTTTACCACCTAGCCGAACAATCGGGAACGTAGGGGTAAGCACAGGAGCCAGGCAACCCAGCTTGGCCAAAACTTAAGTCATATCGATGCATATAATGGTGAATAAAAGGTACATGCGGAAGTGTGACACATGTGTTGGGCATGAAGCCCGTATAAATAAGCTTCTGTTTAAGGAAGCCCCCAGGTTTAATGAGCGCGGATAGCGCATCACTGTATGAGCCTTGAAGGGCTATAAGAGAGAGAGAGAGAGAGGAGAAGGAGAGAAATGTAAGACAAAAAGTATATAAAAAATGGAAAGAGGAAGGAGACGAACACAGAGTCCGGCGCTAGGTATAGAATCTTCGGAGACGGGCTGTGTTCCATGGGTTCGGCTCGAGTCGGTTATCCGATGCATCTCGCAGGCGGTACGCTCCACTAGTCAGGACTTGGTCAATTATGAAGGGACCTTCCCACTTGGGCTTGAGTTTGTCCTTTTTCTTATCCGGCAGGCATAGAACTAATTCGCCAACGTTGTAATTTTTGGCCCGTACTTCTCTGCTTAGGTATCTTCGAGCCTGCTGTTGATAAAATGTGGAACGGGCTTTTGCCACGTCACACTCTTCCTCCAAGGCGTCCAAACTGTCTTGCCGATTGAGCTCGGCTTCTCTTTCTTCGTACATGCGCACTCGAGGTGAGTCATGAATTATGTCGGAGGGCAAAACTGCCTCTGCGCCGTACACCATGAAGAATGGTGTGTATCCGGTGGTGCGATTCGGCATGGTCCGCAGCCCCCAAAGTACGGAGTCGAGCTCCTCTACCCAGTGCGTATTAGATTCCTTAAGGGACCGCACTAATCTAGGTTTGATGCCGCTCATGATAAGACCATTTGCATGTTCGACCTGACCGTTAGTTTGTGGGTGATAGACGGAAGCATAATCGAGCTTGATGCCCATGTTTTTGCACCAGAGTTTTACCTCGTCGGCCGTAAAGTTCGTGCCAATATCAGTGATGATGCTGTGGGGGACGCCGTAACGGTGTACAACCTCGGATATAAAGTCTATCACCAGTCCGGATTCGGCCGTCTTAACAGGCTTGGCTTCTATCCATTTGGTGAACTTATCCACCATGACCAGTAAGTATTTTTTCTTGTGGGTTCCGCCTTTAAGGGGTCCAACCATGTCAAGCCCCCAGACCGCGAAGGGCCAAGTGATGGGGATAGTTTGCAGGGCGGTGGGTGGCATATGGCTTTGGTTTGAAAAAAGCTAGCAACCGACGCATCGTTGGACTAAGTCCTGGGCGTCTGCCCGGGCCGTCGGCCAATAAAACCCTGTACGGAAGGCCTTGCTTACAAGGGACCGAGCTGCAGCATGATGACCACCGAGTCCGGCATGAATTTCAGCCAGGAGGCTCCGCCCTTCCTCTTCGGAGATGCACCTTTGAAGGACTCCGGTAGCACTTTTCTTATAAAGCTCTCCCTCATGGACTTTATAGGCTTTAGATCACGGCACTATGCAGCGTGCCTCATTTTGGTCCTCGGGGAGTTCCTGCCTAGTAAGGTAGGCGAGGAATGGTTCTGTCCAAGGGGTGATGACGACCATTATTACATGGGCTGAAGGTGTTATTTCATTGGCAGAGCCTCCAATTATGTCAGAGTGTTCGGTGTTGGGCAGTGCGGTTGGGTCCGGGCTGCTATTGCCAGGTTCCCCTTCCCATACTACGGATGGCTTGAACAGCCTTTCCAAGAAGATGTTGGGGCGACTACATCGCGTTTTGCGCCGATGCGTGCCAGGACATCTGCCGCCTGATTATTTTCCGGGCTATATGGTGAAATTCGAGCCCTTCGAACCGAGCTGACATTTTTAGGATGGCATTGCGATAAGCTGCCATTTTTGGATCCTTGGCATCAAAGTCTCCATTTATTTGGGATATTGCGAGGTTCGAGTCCCCGTGCACCTCTAGGCATTGAATGCCCATGGATGCTGCCATCCGGAGACCATGTAAAAGGGCCTCATATTCGGCTGCATTGTTGGAGTCTGTGTACATTATCTGGAGTACGCATTGAATCATGTCTCCTGTGGGGGACGTCAAAATGACGCCAGCCCCTAGACCGGCCAACATTTTGGAGCCGTCGAAGTGCATGACCCAGTTTGAATATGTGCCGTACTCTTTAGGGAGTTCGGCCTCCGTCCATTCTGCGACGAAGTCGGCCAAAACTTGCGACTTGATAGCTCGCCGTGGCTTGTAAGTTATGTCGGACGGGAGGAGCTCAATGGCCCATTTTGTAATCCGTCCCATCGCGTCGCGGTTGTTTATAATATCGTTAAGTGGCACTTCCGAGGCTATTGTTATTGAACACTCTTGAAAGTAGTGTCACAGCTTCCGAGATGCCATAAATACCGCGTACGCAATCTTTTGATAATGCGGGTACCGTGACTTGCATGGAGTAAGGACAGTGGATACATAGTAGACCGGCTTTTGAAGGGGGAATTTGTGTCCGTTCGTTTCTCGTTCGAGGACGAGCACTGCGCTTACGACCTGATGGGTTGCTGCAATGTGTAATAGCATCGGTTCACCAATGTTTGGCGCGGCCAGGACTGGGTTAGTTGCCAAGATGGCTTTTATTTCGTCGAGTCCGACCGTGGCTGCATCCGTCCACTCGAAGTGTTCGGTGCGCCGAAGGAGGCGGTAAAGGGGTAGTGCCTTTTCTCCCAAGCGGGCGATAAAGCGGCTTAGAGCCGCCACGCATCCGGTTAATTTTTGTATTTGTTTGAGGTCCTTCGGGATATCCAATTGTGACAGAGCTTGGATCTTGGCTGGATTTGCTTCAATTCCTCTACCGGATACAATGAAGCCCAAGAGCTTTCCAGCTGGAACGCCGAAAACGCATTTTTCCGGGTTGAGCTTGATGTCGTATGTTCGGAGGTTACCGAATGTTAGCCTCAAGTCGTCTACAAGAGATTAGACATGTCTTGTTTTAATGACCACATCATCTACGTATGCCTCCACTGTTTTGCCAATCTGGTTTGCCAGACATGTCTGAATCATGCGCTGATATGTTGCGCCGACGTTTTTGAGCCCGAAGGGCATTGGTTGAAGCAGAATGGGCCGTATGTTGTGACGAATGCCGTTGCGGCTTGGTCTGACTCTGCCATCTTTATTTGATGGTAGCCGGAGTATGCGTCGAGGAAACACAACGAATCGTGTCCTGCGGTGGCGTCGATAATTTGATCGATGCGGGGGAGAGGGAAGGGATCCTTTGGGCAAGCCTTGTTAAGGTCTTTAAAATCAACGCACAGGCGCCAGGATTTGTCCTTCTTTGGTACCATCACCAGGTTTGCTAGCCAGTCCGGGTGTTTTATATCTTTGATGAATCCGGCCTCTAGTAGCTTGGCTAGTTCCTCTCCCATGGCCTGTCTCTTAGGTTCGGGAAAACGCCGAAGAGCCTGTTTGACTGGCTTGAATCCTTAGGATATTTAAGCTGTGTTCGGCAAGCCTGCGTGGGATTCCTGGCATGTCTGAAGGGTACCAGGCGAAAATGTCCCAGTTCTCTCGTAGGAACTCTCGCAGTGCAGCATCTACATCAGGGTTTAACTGTGCTCCGATGGAAGCTGTTTTATTGGGGTCCGTTGGATGGACCTGGAATTTGACTATTTCGTCCGCCGGTTTAAAGGAGGTGGACTTGGACCTTTTGTCGAGTATCACATCGTCCCTATTCACCGTGGAGCGCAACGTAGTCAGTTCCTCAGCCGCTAGGGCTTCGGATAGCGCCTCGAGGGCCAATGCGGCTGTCTTGTTTTCGGCGCGGAGTGCTATGTCCGGATCACTAGCGAGAGTGATGATTCCATTAGGCCCGGGCATCTTGAGCTTCATGTACCCGTAATGGGGTATTGCTTGGAAGATTGTAAACGCTTCCCGCCCTAGCAGAGCATGATATCCGCTGCTGAACGGGGCCACTTGGAACGTGACCTCTTCGGACCTGTAATTATCTGGCGTGCCGAACACCACATCTAGTGTGATTTTTCCTGTACAGCGCGCTTCCCGACTGGGGATTATTCCTCTAAAGGTTGTGTTGCTTTGCTCAATGCAGTTCCAGTCTATTTCCATTTTTTGAAGGGTTTCCTCATAAATGAGGTTCAATCCGCTGCCGCCATCCATGAGTTCCTTGGTAAGACGAAAGTCGTCCACTATTGGACTGAGGACCAATGCGGCTGGTGCTCGGGCTGTTCGGAATTTAGGTTCATCACCGGCGTTAAAAGTGATAGCCGTGTCACTCCATGGGTTTATTGTTGCTACTTGGTAGACTTCACTCCATGGGTTCATCACTGGCGTTAAAAGGGATTTCACACGAGTTCTCGGCTACGTACACACCTCAACAAAATGGAGTTGTTGAAAGGAAGAACCAGACTCTTATCGAGATGGCAAGAACGATGCTTGATGAGTACAAAATGCCAAAGCACTTTTTTTTTGAGGAAAGACAGTAGGGGGAAAACCTCTACTGTATAATAATATATTTATATAAATGGGAGGTTTACATAGACATATCAGCTTACAACACACCACACAAGGAGTCAGCATAACCAGGAGTATGGCTGCTCCAACAGAAGGGAAAGAGTATGTCACACAATAGAAGTACAAAAGGTGATGAACGCAGCTCTATGGGCTGCTTTAACTCTATGTTGCAGAAGAAAGAGGTCTGCTTTAAACCTTGTGAGCCAGGATCCAATACTGGGGGCCAAGCCTCTGAAGTGTTGATTGTTCCTTTCTTTCCAAATGCTCCACGCCGCGGTTAGAAACGTTTCATAGAAGAATGGGTTAGGCCAGCTTTCTTTGGTGTGTTGAAGAAGGTCAAGGCGGCAAGAGAAAGTTGGCCAAGTAATGTTGAGTCTCGTCTAGAAACTTTGGCTAAAAGGGCAAGAGAAGATCATGTGATCCACTGTCTCTTCAACAAGGTGATTGCAAAGGCCGCAATTAAAGTTGTCGCCAATGTAGTAATGTCTCCTCTTCAGCATATTACAAGTGTTGAGTCGATCATGGAACATAATCCAACCAAAAACTTTGATTTTCATAGTGCACCTTGACTTCCAAAGTTGGCGAAATGCTTGGTGAGAAACTCCATCACTGAAGTAATTGTTGTAGTAGTCCTTTGGCTTGTACAGCGCAGCCCCCCAAGTGTAGTGCCAAACGTCATGCAGAGATGTCAACGGAGATGTCCATGTTATTTGTTGCTGAATGTCTTGGACCTCATTAAGAGCCAGGGGCGATAGAGGAAGATGAAAGGTTCCATGCATGTCCATAGGATTCACCATGGCAGCCACGGAAAGATCCTCATGTAAGGCAAATGAGAAAGCACGAGGATGTGAGGTTTGAAGCACTTCTTCCTTCCAGAGATCTTTCCAAAATAATGCGGACATGCCATCAACAATTTGAACGCGAGAGACACCCCAATAGATGTGAGTCAGTTTGAGAATGTCCTTCCACCAGAACGACCCAACAGGATCAGCCGCATGCGGAATTTTGTCATTGTAATGGTTATCCCAGGTTAGGTTGACCCAGGGCACATCGAGCTTGTTGTAAAACTTGTGGAGAAATTTTAGAAGCAGCGCCTCATTATGAACTCCCAGATTGATCACACCTAATCCCCCTATCTTCTTTGGCCGACAGACCAGGTCCCAGGCAGCCAGCGAGTTACACTTATCGCCTTGTTATGTTCTTTTAGTCTAGAGGCATCTGCGTCTGATTTTGTCAAGGATCTCAATGAGCTTTGGGGGAAATTTGAGAGTACACATGGCAAAGACTAGGTGGGACGTGACCGAAGCATTTAACCAAGAAAGCTTGCCACCATACGACATCAACGCAATAGTGGGTGTCAATTGTCGCTCTAACCTGCAGACCAGGGGCATAAACTCTTGGAGTGTAGGTCTAGTGGTGCCCATTGGGAGTCCTAGATAAGTAAATGGCATCGTCCCCACAGCACACCCAAAAATGCCAGCAAGATTGGCCGTAGCAGTGGCATCCAAATTAATCGGGATCAATGTGGATTTGTGGAAGTTGATCTTGAGGCCAATCGAGGAGGCATAATCAGTCAAAATTTGCTTAACCAGAGTGGCTTGGCGCATGCATGCAGGGAGAACAATAAGCGTATCATCGGCATACTGAAGGACTGGGTAGTCAGTTTGCCCAGCACAAGGAATCAGAAGATCAAGACGGCCTTGATGGAAAGCATCATTAATAGGTGCCTGAAGCAACTCTGCAGCTAGGACAAAGATTAAAGGTGACAGAGGGTCACCTTGTCTGACCCCACACTTGCAAGGGAATTGACGACCGGGAACGCCATTCAAGAGGACCGAAGATCGACCAGAGGAGAAGAGGCAGTTAATCCAGGATATCCAGCGCTCATTGAAACCCATATGTCTCATTATGTTAATCATGGGAGCATGTGCCACTATATCGAAAGCTTTGGCGAAATCAAGTTTAAGCAGGATGGTCGCCCTCCTAGATGCTTGGCATTGATAAATGTATTGATAAGCCCAAGCAAGGCAATCTTGTATGGTTCTCCCCTTGAGGAAGCCATATTGGTTTCGATGGACTAGCTGAAGGATAATGTGTTGCAATCGATTAGCTAGCAGCTTCGTCAGTAGCTTTTGGCAACAGTTGAGCAAAGTGATCGGCCTGTAATCATTAACTGTCATGGGTGCATTCACCTTGGGGATCAGTGTGATGTGGCCAACATTGATGCTAGTGATGTCAATGTTTCCATCATAGAACTGAGAACAGAGCAAGTAGAAGTCCTGTTTGATGATTGGCCAACAAGCCTTTAGAAATGCACCACTGAATCCATCAGGCCCCGGAGCGCGATCGGGTGGCATTTCCTTGACTACTCCATCGATTTCTTCTGGAGTGAAAGGCTTAGTAAGAAGATCCAGATTGTTTGCTCGTTGGAGGATAGCAGGCAAGTCAAATTTCATTTCACATTGAGCCGTGGTTCCAAGTCTGGACTTGTAAGTGGAATGCAAAAGAGCTTCCTTCCCAGGGTGGTCATCGATCACACGATCATCATCAGATCGGAATGAGGCAATATTGTTCTTACGATATCGTTCAGTTGCAATCGCTTGAAAAAACTTTGTGTTTTCGTCCCCAAATTTGATCCAACAAATGGTGCATCACTTTTTCCAGTAGAGTTTCTGATATTTGAGTAACCTGAGTAGGTGAGCTTTAAGAATTTTCCTAAAGTTTGCTTCCATAATTGTGAGGCTACGCTTGTTTTCCAGTTCATCAATATCAGCAAGCACCTCATTACAGTTAGCGATAGCAATAGATAGTTGTGATATGTTCTTACTCCAAGCCTTGAGCGCATGACGGAGGGTTTTGAATTTATGAGAAAGAGTGGCTGCAACATTTTTATTGAACACTGGTTTGTCCCAAGCTTGTTGCACCACATCCATAAACCCCGGGTGCAAAATCGAATATGATTCAAAGCGAAAGAGCATACTCCAAGGGATGTTGGTTTCAATGGTAACCACGCATGGAATGTGATCCGAAACAGGCTTACCAAGAGGTTTCACAAAAGTTTTGGGGTACGAGTGGGTCCAATGTAAAGAGGTGAAGAACCAATCTAATTGTTCAAGCAGTGGATCAGATTGCATGTTACTCCATGTAAAGGATCGACCTTGGATCAGGAGCTCAATCAGTTGTTGCTTGCAAATAATATCATTAAAAGTAAGCATGTCATTCATATTCCCTCCCGGCTTATTACGGTTATCAGGCGCACGTATATAGTTGAAATCACCTAAGAGTAACCAATCATGGTCATTGTGAATGTGGACGTCGTATAACCAAGAAGTAAACGTCAAATGATCATCGCCCTCACATGGTCCATAGATATTCACGAGCGACCAGGTCTGCGAGGACTGAGTACTGACGAAGCTGACCACTAGTGCAAAAACATCAGAGAACATAATCGTACCCGTAAATAAAGCGCTTTTCCAAACAGTAAGAATACCACCAGAGGTCCACGGGAGGGAACAAAAGCAAAGCGATCAAATTGTTTGGGGAAACAAGTTTTCAGGAACGCAAAAGATACTTCGGGCATTTTAGTCTCCTGCAAGCAAACTACCACACAACCACTTGAGATGATGGCATTGGAGAGGGCCAGCTGTTTCTTCTCAGAGTTGAGACCCCTGATGTTCCAAGATAGGACGTTCCAGCAGCGCAGGGGTGCCATGGCAGATCAAGTTACTCCTGGGAAGGGGAGGCCGGCCGCCCTAGCTCATCAGAGGGGTCAGCCATCAGCTGAGTAGCAAGCAGAGCCTCAGGCGTAATTTCTGCTTCAGGAATGGCACATCTGTTGACACCAATCTCCATTAAAGTGGAAATTGGGGTAGGAGGAGGGACTGCATCATCGGGACTAGGAACATTACTAGAAGAGCCAATCGAGGGCATAAGGCGAGGCCTAACCTTGGAGGAGGCAACACGCATGTCCCTGGGAGCATGTGTCCTGAAGCCGTCGTACTTGTTGGATCGCAAGCTGCGCTTGACTTCAGTAGTGGAGATGGGGGCCGTAGCTCTCGCCCTCCTGGCACGCTGCCCATTAGCATCAGAAATTGCTTGCACTGCAACATTGTTCTGTCCCACATTATCATCAGTAATCTTTTCAATGGCCACCGAGGAGGCGTTAGGCATGACGCGATGATTAGACTGTAACTGAGAGAAGTGGAGCCGAGCATCATCCAAAGAAACTCTGATTTCAACTGCAGCACCAAAGTTTCTCAGCCCATAGCCTTCACTCCAGGGGCCAATGTTGGCGATGATCGGGCGCATGGCAGTGAAGAGGAAACCATTAAGCTGCTGCCGGGGAATAGGCTCATTGAGAAGAATAGCCAATAGCTCGTCTCCTAGTGAAGACAGACCAAACCGCATACCATGAGCATGGACCTCTACTATCACAGTCAGAGAAGCAGGCGCCACAATATCCTCAGAGAGAGCAGTTTCAACAGAAGGCAGAATCCCAAGGTCAGGCTGAGAGGAGCTGGAGTTGTCAGATGTAGTAATCAAATCATTCCATGCCTGAAAAGGATTGTCAGTGATGTTGTCCTCAGGCACTAACCCATGTTGAACAGTCAGCCTTGAGCAGAAAGCCATGCCTGATAGTTCATCAGGTGAGTGGGCATGGGAGGCAAATGCACATGTTGAGGATCCGGCCATTGACCCCAGCCTCCATTAGCCTGCACATTCTGCATTTGATCATTGGCACCATTGTTCTCAGCTTGAGGTGCACCATTCTGAACTAGCCAATTATGGACTTGTTGCTGGTATAACTGTTCAGCCATGAGCTCCGGACCAAACAGAGGGTGAGGATTACCATCAGGAGGAGGGGGTTCTTCTCCTGCTGGCAGCACCTCAGGCAATAAGCCATTCCAGTCGTTGCTGCGTAAGATGGTGACCTGCACTGTCCAGCAGTCACGGGCGCCTCCAAGCTGCCACACCACAAAGCTCTTAGGGATTAGGCGGAGGCGAAGAACACACGCCTTGATCAACATGAACCTACGGTCTTGCCGGGGATTGTACCAAGAAACCAGGGATCCATATCCACCGAGAGCTTTGGTGATGTAGTAATCCATTTGATAATCATACAGGAACCCAAAGAACATCAGCCATACTTCCAGACCAAACGAAGTAGTACGGCGATTGAGCGCCTCATTGTGAGGTACAAATGAAATCAACAGATCTTGAGACTCTAACTCAATCGGAGTGGCAACCGCAGTATCTCGCAGGAAAGAATCCATGAACCCAAATATCCCAATCCCGAAGGGATGGTCACTGACCTCAGTGGTGAAGAGTTGCAGTTCATGAAGCGCCTCCACGATCTGATTGCGGATGGTGGTCCGGCGATGCAGAGGAACATAATGGTTGGATTCAGCAATCGCCAAGAAGTCATGGTTGAGAGGGGCAATGGGACCAACCACCATGCCGCTGCGAACCACACGGTCTGTCGGGCCGGGCTCGACGGCGAACCCCGGCAGGAGGAAAGGGACCGGGTTCAGTGGGTAGTTTGCCATGGTCGATGAAGCAGAGAGGCAGAGTGGCAGCAATGGTGATGGGACGGAGCAGAGCGAGGGCTTTTGGGTTTTCAAGGCGGAAGGCGTAGCATGAGGGGGGGTGGGGCGGGGCGGCTATGCTTTGACTACCCACCTCCACCTCTGTTGGAATTTGAGCCTCCTGCAAGTGCGGACCACATGGCCATAGAAGCCGCACGCATCACAATGGATGGACGGCTTAGATGATCGAACAGGTTCAACGGCAGAAAAGGGAGCTCCACACAATCCGGTATGATTGATCAAGTTGTTGCCAATTGATGGAACTTGCCTAAAAACTTGATGGGCTCTCTTGGGGCAATTAATTGCTTTATGATCCGGACCAGAGTAGTTAATGCAAATAATTCTTGCTACACAATTGATCTGGGTGTGCCCCCATTGTAGACATTTGGAGCATAAGGCCGCCCAATTAGCGGCAAGATTTTCAATATCTTGCTGAGAATAAAGGGCCTGCGCTAAATCCGCTTTATGCTGCACCGTAAGCCGGGGGGGCAAACCTCATGAGAGGGGGCATATTTAAAGGCCGAATTCAAAAAACAGAGAGGAAGCGAAGCGTAGGGCAAATTCAGCGGACAATTAAATTCACCAAGGGTCGGGAATTCAATGGCTTGATTATCCTCACAGTGCGCCTGGGCCAAGTAATGGTGCATTAATGCATTGCGATTAGAGACCTTAGCCGAAATTATGCCAGAATTTTGGACCAGAGCAAAAGTGCCAAATTGAATGTGTTCATCCTAAGCCGTAGATGAAGAAGCTTCATGGGCATTTTTGTTTGAGAAATACCATTTATCCAACTTAATAAGCCCAAATTTGCTAATAACTTTCGCAGAAGAATGATCCAACTCTCTGTTGGGATTAAGAAACTTCAAGGAGGATTTGAGAGCAATGGGTTTCCGGTCCACGATATCAACCAACTCAGTATCAGCATGCCAATGACGATCGAGAGAATGAGCTTTAGCAAAATGTCCATTGAACAAGTGAAAATGGCAGACAAAATCAGGCCAAACTCGGTCCTTGAGACCATAGACAAAATGTCCCACTTTGTTATTAGCCACAGAGAAGCGAAAGGACCGAGCATTAATCTTAGACACCTTGAAGCCAGAGGAAATCCCTCCAAGACAGCATTGCAAGGCAATCCCCACAGTTTCAGCATCCAGAGGAAATGAGGCAGAGGAAAAGGAAACGACCAAAAAGAACTCCCTGGCGTCCCGTGAGGGAGAGCAATGCACCGTGGATCCAAATTTCCTTCTCACCTGGTCTGCCAGGGCAAGGCCCGGGGCAAAATCCCAATGCAGCAAGCTTTCCATGAGAGATGGAGCTAGAAATTGCCATTGTAGGTGGAGAGGAGGTGGGAGAGAGAGGGGAGGTGGGAGAGAGGTGGGAGAGCCATTATGCTAGATGAGAATCGCCCCGCCAAAGCACTTTTGGGCGGAAACGGTTGAGACAGCTTGTCGTGCAACAAATCGCTTGTATCTTCACAAGCTACTCGGCAAGACGGCATATGAGCTCCTCACCGGTAACAAACCCCAAGTTGGATACTTTCGAGTATTCGGCTCAAAGTGCTACATTCTTGATAAGCATCGTCGTTCTAAATTTGCTCCTAAATCTCATGAAGGTGTCCTACTTGGTTATGGCTCAAACTCTCACACTTACCGTGTCTACAACAATTTCACCCGAAAGGTTGAATAGACGGTAGATGTGAAGTTTGATGAATCTAACGGCTCGCAGGTAGAGCAATTGCCAATTGATGTAGGAGACAAAGACCCTTCGGAAGCAATTCAAGACTTGTCCATTGGCAAGATTCGTCCAACGGAAGTGAAGGAGAGTACCTCGTCCATCCAAGTGGAAGCTTCTACCTCACGACAAGGTGAACCAAGAGTTGATACGGAAGCATCCACAAGTGGGACACACCAAGATGAAGAAAACGAGAAAGCGCACCAAGATGAACATCAACAACCTCCTTCTCCACCATGACAAGAGAACGACAACGTCAACAATGAAGAAGGCCAAGAAGAAGCACAAGATGAAGAGGATGTTCCACCCCGACCCAAGCAAAAGCTTTCACGAGTTCGAGCAATAATTGCTAAGGATCATCCCGTCGAGCAAATCTACAATGATATCCAAACCGGGAGAATCACTCGCTCTAAAACTCATTTAGCTAACTTTTGTGAACATTACTCATTCATCTCTAGGATTGAACCTATGAAGGTTGAAGAAGCATTGGAGGATCCGGACTGGATAAATGCTATGCATGAAGAACTACACAACTTTGAGAGAAATCAAGTGTGGACATTGGTCAAGAAGCCCGACAACAACCACAACATCATTGGTACCAAATGGGTGTTTCGCAACAAGCAAGATGAAGATGGACAAGTGGTTCGCAACAAAGCACGTCTCGTTGCCCAAGGCTACACACAAGTTGAAGGTATGGACTATGGTGAGACATATGCTCCCGTTGCTAGACTTGAGTCCATTCGCATCTTACTTGCTTATGCTAATCACCATGATATCACCTTATACCAAATGGACATTAAAAGTGCTTTTCTAAATGGCAAAATTGAGGAGGAAGTTTATGTTAAGCAACCTCCCGGCTTCGTTAATCCTAAGAAACCTAATCATGTTTAAACTTCACAAAGCCCTTTATGGTCTTAAACAAGCTCCTAGAGCATGGTATAAATGCTTGACCAAGTTCCTTATTGAAAAAGGCTTTGAAATTGGTAAAATTGATTCTACTCTTTTTACTAAAAGGGTTAATGGAGAACTATTTGTGTGCCAAATTTATGTTGATGATATCATATTTGGTTCAACTAACCCTCATTTTAGTGAGAAGTTTGGAAAGCTAATGTCGGAGAAGTTTGAGATGTCTATGATGAGTGAACTCAAATTCTTTCTCGGTTTGCAAATCAAGCAAACTAAGGAAGGTACCTTTGTCTCTCAAACGAAGTACACCAAGGACTTATTCAAGAAGTTCAATATGCAAGAATGCAAAGGTATGACTACACCCATGCCTACTAGTGGACATCTTGATTTAACCAAAGATGGTGAACCGGTTGATCAAAAGGTTTATCGCTCTATGATTGGTTCATTGTTATATCTATGTGCCTCTCGTCCCGATATTATGCTAAGTGTGTGCATGTGTGCACGGTATCAAGCTGCTCTTAAAGAGTGTCATCTTAAGGCTGTGAAAAGGATAGTGAGATACCAAATCCATACACCAAATTTTGGCATTTGGTATCCTAAGAGGTCCTCTTTTGATCTTGTTGGCTACTCCGATTCGGACTATGCCAGAGACAAGGTTGATAGAAAATCCACTTCGGGTACTTGTCAATTCCTGGGTAGATCTCTTGTGTCTTGGTCTTCCAAGAAACAAAACTCGGTATCTTTATCCACCGCCGAAGCGGAATACATTGCCGCTGGTTCATGTTGTGCTCAATTACTTTGGATGACCCAAACTCTTAAAGATTATGGGATATATGTGAAACATGTTCCATTGCTATGTGACAATGAAAGTGCTATTAAGATTGCTCACAATCCCGTGCAACATTCTCGAACTAAGCATATTGAAGTTCGTCATCATTTCATTCGAGATCATGTTGCAAAAGGGGACATTAACCTTAAGCATGTTCGCACCGATAAGTAATTGGCGGATATATTCACTAAACCACTTGATGAGAAAGTGTTTTGCAGGTTGAGAGGTGAATTGAACACCATTGATGCTTCAAACTTGGAGTAGGAACTCCATTTGATACATGCGAGGCATGAGCCTATGACTAATCCTCGATATTTCTCTTATGATGCTATTCATATGTCTTGGATATATTTGTACCTTGCATGTTATCTAACCCGTGTAGGTACTTGGTTGAATCTAAATCTATGAGATTGCAACTCACTCACATCTTGAGCAATCTCTACATCACCAAGTCTCTATACAATGGTAGTTGAAGACAAGGAAGCACGACACCATTCAAACATATCCTTTGGCAAATTCTATGTTGAGTCTCATGATTGTCATTTTGGATACACAAGTGCTCTTCCTTGCAAAGCTAACCCATGTAGGTAGATGAACTCAAACTCCAAGTGGTGCTCCCAACCCTTGATGAACTACATCAACCTTGAGCAACCCGCACAAGTTCAACTACATGAGTAAGATCAACACCACCACCCAAGGTATGTTATTCCATCTTAGAGAAGCTTTACTTGAAGTCATGAGTCAAAGCAACTCGACAACATGTGAATACATCAAAAGGCTCAAACGAAAAATGGTAACCCCATTTTGAGCTTAAACGATGAGTATGACCTATGATCAAGTGCTCTCACTTGACTCCTAAGTCAATATACTCTAACATAGGTGACTTTGTCGCCGACCATCTCTAGATGAAGTTCTCATGTGTCTCTCCGTGCTTTTGTCTCTTACATATTTGTTTCCCCTTTCAAAAAAAACTTCATCTAGAACTTTTAGTTTCTTCCCTTTCCTTTTTGTTCTGCATTTTCTGTATCCAATTCATTGCAAATCTTTCAGTAAATTCCTTGCATATCCTTGTGAGATCTTACTTGTCTAGTGAGCTGAGGTGACAAGTGGTTTCACTCTAATGAACTCGGTCACATCGGTTTGTTCTCTTCGGCCCAACCAAAATCTTTCGGTGCAACCGAAGCACACAACTCGGAGTTACCGATTTCACCACAGGAAAACCAACTTGCCACTTATTCCTGATTTCTGTTTGCTCCAGCTCTACTCAATGATTCTCGTCCTCTACCAGCATCATATTAGACATGGTGCTTTGCTCTGTGACTCGAGGACCAACCCATTTGTATCACATGTCCAGAAGAGCCCTTCTTGGAAATTGATGTCAAAGGGAGAGAGAGAGATCACATCAAAGCTTAATCCCTCCTATAGGGGGAGAAAGAGAGAATACTCAGGGGGAGAGAGTTTCTCAACTAGGAGAAAGTAATATCATCAAGACCCCAAATGCTTGGTGTTCAAGAGGAGAGATGTCACATGTCTTTAAGAGGGGAAAGACATGTTTGGTCGCTTGCTTTAGCTCAAGCTCTGTTGTTTCCTTTTTTTGTTGCTTTGATTTTATGTTCCCTATCTTCTCCCAATTTCCCATGTAGATTCAGGGGGAGCAAGACATCTAAGGGAAGGAAATCTCTGATTTTATTGCATATCTTTACCTTTGGGGACATGTCTATATCCAATGTGGTACTTAGTACTCACTCTACATGTCATCCCAGTCTTGGTTCTCTTGTAGTTTCTCTTGCTTGCTCTGGTCAGTAGGTGTATCTGTGTTATTTAACCTTGTTTGTACAGGTTCATCCCATCCTAAGCCAACTCAAGACCACAAGGTAAGTATATGCATCACAGTCATGTGAATGAGAAGTTCTTGCTGATGTACATACTGTTTGCAAGAAGGACTCATGAGCATGAAGGTACATTTCTCACATTCACATCATTTGCTCTGATGCATATAGCCAAGATACATGTAACACATTGCTTACTCTGTCATGTTTACGCATTCACATGCTCCTATATTCAATATTCACATGATTGCATACATGTAGGGGGAGCCTATGCATGTTACATGTCTTTCCAAAGCTCTACTTGCTATTCTCTATATCTTTATCTAAAGCTTTGATGTATGTTGTCATCAATTACCAAAAAGGGGGAGATTGAAAGCACAAGTGCTCCCTGGGTGGTTTTGGTAATTAATGTCAACATATCTCTTATTGGACTAACACTTTTACGTAGTATGTTTCAGATAAGTACAACAATGGAGTGCCATGGACTAGAGGATGTGGAACCCCTTCAAGATGCTAAGGACAAAGGATTGGATCAAGCTTCAAGATCAAGACTCTACATTTTCTATTTTAGTGATCCAAGATCACATTGAGTCTATAGGAAAAGCCAATACTATCAAGAGGGGATGAGGTGTTGCTTAATGGCTTGCTTGCTCAAAGTGCTTAGTGATATGCTCCAAAACCCTCAACTACCTTCCCACATCCACATATGACCTAAACCGAAAGTCAAACTCGGCCCCACCGATTCTATCTATGCGGCGCCACCGAGTTTCAGATGTCATAGCCACTGCCACAAACCCTAGCAAATCGGTTTCACCGATAGGGATCTCGGTCTCACTGAGATGGGATTGTAATCTCTCTGTGTATGTCAATTACCAAAATCGGTCTCACCAAGTTTGAGCAATCGGTACTACCGAGATTACAATGCAAACCCTCTGGTTAGCTTATTACCAAAATCGGTCCCACCGAGTTTGTGTAATCGGCCTCACTGAGTTTGCCTGACCAACTCTCTGGTTAGCTTATTACCAAACTCGGTCCCACCGAGTTTGTGTAATCGGTCACACCGAGATTACGTTATGCCCTAACTCTAACCATATCGGTCCTACCGAGTTGCATCTCAGTCCCACGGAAAATCCTAACGGTCACTAAGTTTGTTGAATCGGTCCGACCGAGTTTAACCATTAGGTCCCACCGAGTTTGGCAAATTGTGTGTAACGGTTAGATTTTGTGTGGAGGCTATATATACCCCTCCACCCACTCTTCATTCGTGGAGAGAGCCATCAGAACATACCTACACTTCCAATACACATTTTCTGAGAGAGAACCACCTACACTTGTGTTGAGGTCAAGATATTCCATTCCAACCATATGAATCTTGATCTCTAGCCTTTCCCAAGTTGCTTTCCACTCAAACCTTCTTTCCACCAAATCCAAATCCTGTGAGAGAGAGTTGAGTGTTGGGGAGACTATCATTTGAAGCACAAGAGCAAGGGGTTCATCATCAACACACCATTTGTTACTTCTTGGAGAGTGGTGTCTCCTAGATTGGCTAGGTGTCACTTGGGAGCCTCCGACAAGATTGTGGAGTTGGACCAAGGAGTTTGTAAGGGCAAGGAGATCGCCTACTTCATGAAGATCTACCGCCAGTGAGGCAAGTCCATCGTGGGCGACGGCCGTGATGGAATAGACAAGGTTGCTTCTTTGTGGACCCTTCGTGGGTGGAGCCCTCCGTGCACTCGCGCAACCGTTACCCTCCGTGGGTTGAAGTCTCCATCAACGTGGATGTACGATAGCACCACCTATCGGAACCACGACAAAAACATCCGTGTCTCCAATTGCGTTTGAATACTCCAAACCCTTCTCTTTACATTCTTGCAAGTTGCATGCTTTACTTTCCGCTGCTCATATACTCATTGCATGCTTGCTTGATATGTATTGTGTTTGTTAAACTTGTGCTTAAACTCCACTTAAACTTAAGAATATTAAAAACTGCAACTTTTGGCACTTAGTGTCTAATCACCCCCCCTCTAGACACCTCTTCTCGATCCTTTCAGTTTTCCAGGCGCTTTCCATCACACAGTACTTTCATACTATGGACGCCAAGTCAGCGAATTGTGTAATATCACGGCGACTTATGGCGTTGAGGATTCCCTTGTCTGTGCAATTATTGCAGAAGAATGAAATTGCGTCTTCCTCTCGGCAGTCCTTTATCATGTTCTTAACCAGGAGTAATCTGGCCCAGTAATGATGTACTGTTTCTCCGGGCTCTTGCCTAATTTGAGATAGATCGCTTATGTATGGGTGGGTGGGTGGAATCAAATCCGAAACCTCACCCAATCTGAGACCCAGGGGCCAAGGAGTTTCCGAACTCGGAAGTTTGGATTCTTGGATGCTGTCCAATGAATCTAGCCCGTCGCCCGACTTTAAGTTCAGGTCTTGAGTCATGTCCTCCCCTCCGCGGGTATCCGGCTTGGAGGGATTGGCAATCCGGACATAGCTAGTCCTTAAGATAGATGAAGGGTCGCCGCACTGTCCCTCTACCACGTCAATGTGATGGGTGACCTGGGGAGAGTTAATCTCTCTCAGATCGGGTTTAGGCCCAATCTGGTCGTAATCCGTAGCGACTCCCAGGGCGGCGAAGCGATCCAAGAGCTCGTTTAGGGAAGAGAGCTCCATTGGATCTAGCTGCTCGGTGAATTCCGAGCTGACGTGAAGATTGCTTTCGATGACCCAAGAGGTCATCGTCGGCGCAGCAGCCGAACGGGCGGTCATAAGGAAACCACCTAGCCTGAGAGTCTGGCCGACAGCCAAAGCTCCCTTAGCAATGGTGCCGTCTTTAAAGACGGGATGAGGCATCCTTCCTGATGGCAACGGCACAAAGGAACTCTCAATGAAAGCACCAATGTCGGTGTCAAAACCGGCGGATCTCAGGTAGGGGGTCCCTAACTGTGTGTCTAGGTGGATGGTAACAGGAGGCAGGGGACACAATGTTTTACCTAGGTTCGGGCCCTCTTGATGGAGGTAAAACCCTACGTCCTGCTTGATTAATATTGATGATATGGGTAGTACAAGAGTAGATCTACCACGAGATCAGAGAGGCTAAACCCTAGAAGCTAGCCTATGGTATGATTGTTGTTCGTCCTACGGACTAAAACCCTCCAGTTTATATAGACACCGGAGAGGGCTAGGGTTACACAGAGTCAGTTACAATGGTAGGAGATCTACATATCCATATCGCCAAGCTTGCCTTCCACGCCAAGGAAAGTCCCTTCCGGACACGGGACGAAGTCTTCAATCTTGTATCTTCATAGTCCAGGAGTCCGGCCGAAGGTATAGTCCGGCTATCCGGACACCCCCTAATCCTGGACTCCCTCACCTACGTC
>NC_041388.1:657304348-657344047 GCF_002162155.2 Triticum dicoccoides | reverse complement strand
CCTACGTCCTGCTTGATTAATATTGATGATATGGGTAGTACAAGAGTAGATCTACCACGAGATCAAGGAGGCTAAACCCTAGAAGCTAGCCTATGGTATGATTGTTGTTCGTCCTACGGAATAAAACCCTCCGGTTTATATAGACACCGGAGAGGGCTAGGGTTACACAGAGTCGGTTACAATGGTAGGAGATCTACATATCCGTATCGCCAAGCTTGCCTTCCACGCCAAGGAAAGTCCCTTTCGGACACGAGACGAAGTCTTCAATCTTGTATCTTCATAGTCCAGGAGTCCGACCGAAGGTATAGTCCAGCTATCCGGACACCCCCTAATCCAGGACTCCCTCAGTAGCCCCTAAACCAGGCTTCAATGACGACGAGTCTGGCGCGCAGATTGTCTTCGGCATTGCAAGGCGGGTTCTTCCTCCAAGTACTTCATAGAAGATTTTGAACACAAAGGTAGTGTCTGGCTCTGCAAAATAAGTTTCCACATATTGCCATAGAGAGAATAATATTTACACAAATCTAATCTGCTGACGTATTCTGTAGCATGACATCACACCACGGCCAAGTCTTTATTCGAATCGTTTTACTGTCCCACCTCAACGCGTTTAGCAAGGCAGTTTCCTTGGCACGTCTTGTCAAAGCAGAGATCGTGTCCCCTTATTCTGGGATTCTCATCAATACGGCGTGGGTAACCCAACCACGCCATTGATTACGGCGCTGGGGAGATAAGCGAGTTTTACCAGGCTGGTGGGGACGCATAGTCGCGTCCGCCCATATAACGGGATAAGGATCCACCTTTTCATCCACGCCTTCTTCCTCCTTTGCCTATCCATTTCCGCGCACTCGAGCTCCAGCGCCCAAGTCCGCACACCCCACCTCAACCTTCTCCAGGCATGTCCAGAGCAGGAGGCAAGTGGATGGTCTCCTCCGTCACTGAGGGACAAATCAAAAAACTGAGGAAGGCCGGATACTTGTCTAATGACATTGCGCACCGGCTTCCCGAAGAGGGGCAGCTCATCCCCACCCCTAGGCCCCATGAGAGGGTGGTGTTCCTCCCCCATTTCCTCCGCGGACTGGGTTTCCCTCTCCAGCCATTTGTCCGGGGGCTCATGTTCTACTATGGCCTGGATTTCCACGATCTGGCCCCGAACTTCGTCCTCAACATCTCGGCGTTTATCATCGTGTGCCAGGCTTTCCTCTGCATCCGTCCCCATTTTGGCCTATGGCTCAAGACTTTCAATGTCAAGCCAAAGGTGGTGCACGGCAACCAGGCGGAATGTGGAGGCGCCATGGTGGGCAAGATGCCCAACGCCCTATGGCTCGAGGGCTCCTTCATGGAGACCCTAAAGGGGTGGCAATCGAGGTGGTTTTACATCATCGAGCTGCGCGACCCTAAATGGGTCGCAGCCCCCGAGTTCCGATCCGGACCCCCTACGCAGCTCACCTCCTGGAAAGAGATGGTCCTGTCGTGGGGTAAAAAAGGAGAGCTGACTGGACTCCAAACATGCGTCCAAACCCTGGTGGACAAGAAGCTCAAACTTGTCAACGTAGTCCAGGTTATGCTCATCCGCCGGATCCTCCCGTGTCAACAACGGGCTTTCAAGCTGTGGGAGTTCGACCTGGCGCAACACCGAACTCTGAGCAGGCTCTTTGACATGACGTATGAAGATGCCTGGATGGTGCTTTTCAAGGGCACCGAGGCCTCCGCATCCGCTACCGAGGATCGCGGATTCAGCACGCAGCGTCACGCTAGTGCGGTAAGCTGTTTTTTACCTTTTACAGGGTATTAGTTTTTCATAGTTTGACTCCATGCGGGATCTAAGCTCCCTTACCTTTGACAGGATTGGCAGGAGACATCCGGACAGATCAACTGAAGGCCCGAAGGCCCAGTGGACGCTCGCTTGGCGAAGCTGCTGGTTCCGGCACCCTATGTGGTGCCAGAGAAGAAGGCCGAGAAGAAGGCCACGGGGACTCGACAGAGTACCCGGCGCCTGGAGGTGTCGGATTCATCATCCGACGACTCCAAGATGCACTCCTCCCGTGAAGACGAGGAGGAGGAAGAAGAGACCTCTCCCCCTCCAGCGGGGGGAGGGAAGAAAAGGAAGGCCGCCCCAACTTGGGAGGCCGAAGGGTCCAAGAAGGGGAAGACCCCTCCTCCGGACTCCTCCACCAACGCCGACGACGGCGAAGAGGAGTGGCCGCACAGGTCCAAGCCCCTGGCGAGATCATAAGTATTCGGACACCAGAGCAATTCATAGTGTTCCTTTCTTGCACAGCTCCTCCTTACGCCTAATATGACTATGCAGTCCGCCCAAGGCCGGGCTCGACGAGTCGTCGAGCAGCTCCCTGGATTCGTCGGACGTGAATTCACTTCCGCCCGCTACTTCCCCCCACCCTACGAACGACGCCGAGGTGCTGTCCCAACAGGTTCCAAGCCAGGAGGATGTGGTCCTGGAGGCGCCGCAAGGCGACCTCCCAGACTCCAGGCGCAAAGGGGATAGAACCCCCAAGGGTTCCAAGTACGGCCTTGAGCTGGACACCGCACCGGAACCTTCAACGGTTCCGGACTCCGGTAGGCAGCCTCCTTCCAAGAGGAGCAAGCATACCGAGCTAGTGACCTCCGTCCAACCGGAGGCACTAGACAATTTGCTGGAGGTGCTTAACGGCACCTCCATCGACGAGGAGCACCGCATCATTATGAGTGTGGTGATCCAGACGGTTCAGTCCGCCAAGAGCGGACTGACTGAAGCCTGTGCCAGCCTTCTAACAGGCTTTGAGGTAAGTAAAGGATATGTAAAAAAATATTACCACATAGATAGTAGCCCCTGATGCTCTGTTCGGCGTTCGGAAAGAAAAGCCGAATAGAGGATCTAATAACATTCGCAGGAGTCTAACATAATCAAGTCAATATGCGTATGCAGGCTTCACTGCTGGCCTCCGCCGCACTGACTGCGGAGGTGGATACGCTGAAGCAAAACCTCGCGTGGTCCGAGAATGAGCTCGGCCATGCCAAGAGGCAACTCGAGGAGAAGGAAGGTAAGTAATACCTTGCGCAAGTATATAGAGCAGATGTGGTTGCACAGAATGACAGGATCAACATGCTATTATAGGGGCCACGACCAAGGTGGCAACCCTTAAGAGAGCGCTGTCCGAGGCCGAAAACAGAGCGGTCGCGGAGCGCACAGAGAGAGGGAAGCAGGAGGCGCGGGTGGAGGAGGTGCAGAAAGAGCTCCAGGCTCTCGTGAAAAAACACGAGAGTTTGGAGCTTGACTCAAAGACGCAAGCGTCCGAGCTTGCGGCAGCCCTCGAAAGCGCGAAGTCTGCCAAGGCCGAAGCCCAGAAAGCCCTCCAAGAAATTGAAGCGATGAAGAAGATAGCGGCGGGTAAGGCATTCATTATGCAAAGAAAGCACGTGAAAGTGAATTACTTGTTACTTACCCGAGTTCGGAGCTCTCCAGGAGCATTCACAGATTTGCCCCGTAGTGCGTCTGATGCCGCCGCCTACTACCGAGCCGAAGAGGGGAGCTCGATGGAGAAGGTGTTCTGGTCTCAGTATGCTGAGGCCGGACACCTGGTGCCTTTGAGCGACCAGCTGAAGCAAATGGTCGAGCTCCACAAGGTGGCCGAACAGGCCATAAAGGGCCTCATAGTTCGGCTTTGGCCTGGAGAGGCTCTGCCTGGTAGCTACTTCGGGCTGGTGAGGCAGCTGGTGGATGCCTGTCCACGGCTTGAAGTAATCAAGCGCTCCGTCTGCATCGAATGTGCCTGTAGGGCGCTTGCCCGCGCTAAAGTGCACTGGGGCAAGATGGATGCGGAGAAGCTGGTGAAGGACGAGCCGCCATCGGGCAAGGAGCATCGCGTCCCGGAAGCGTATTATGAGGGCGTCCTGAAGGGTGCCCGCCTTATAGTGGATGAATGCTCCAAAGATGTAATTTTTGAGTAAACTCGCATTTGTGATCCTGTATGCTGAAAACTTGTTTATATGTGCTAAGAAACGCTTTTGAATTAAAAATATTACCTTCTGTGCGGCCGTTTATCAAATTTGAGAGATGGCGAGTCGTCGGCTTCTGCCCCCATGCCACCAGTGCTGGGGTGTTCCGGATAAACATGAGCGCTCTTTTTCCCATTCTTGGGTCCTTCGAGGGAGGCGCTCAACACAACGAACAAGGCAATCAGACTATAATGCTTGAACACTCTCACTTAGCCATAGAATTCTATAATTTTAAATTTCGGCGAAGCCCCTAGTGTTCGGAAGACCGAGTTCGGGGCGCTATCCACGCCTAGGCCGGACAAAGCCGACACCTCTCTCTAAGCGGCATAAGTCTTTAGGGACTCGAAAACCTCTGGAACAGCGACTAGCTCTCGCCTCATCATGATGGTCAGTTTTAGCTTTCTCTACTGAGGTGCTTAGCCCAGCTCAACCGGGGCACAATCGCAGTAGTTCTCCTAGTGCTACCTTAGCCGATATAACGGAACGTAAGGTACCAAAACATAGGAGCCGGGCAAACCCAACTATTGACCCAAGACATGATTCGGAGCCGATGCATATAATGCTATAAGTTCAGGGTGCCGCACTTGTGAAAGTGTTCAGACTTCTCACACCGTATTGTGGGGTACTTAAGCCCCTGGCGTATTGGCCGTACCAAAGTGTACGGGTGCAACATGTCATTAATGAACATATATTCGTAAAAAAAGAGTAATGCAATAATAGACAGAAGCTATGCATTGTTTATTTAAAAAAGCTGCGATCAAAGCAGAACGATACAAATGGTGCAATAAGCAAAAGATGGGACTATTTAACATGTCCTTTCCAGGGGCGAGCTGCGGAATGGTATGTGAAACAGGTATACTGCTCGTTATAGAGACCACCTTAGAGTTCCATAGTGCGGCGTAGCTTTCTGCTTCCCTGGTTGTATCGTTTGTGCGGTAATTGTACTGCCGGACAAGCCTTCCGAAGAATGGAGTCTTGAAAATAAGAGAAAATTAAGAAACCGGCAGCCCCTAGTGCGGTTTAAGCCGCGTTTCGGGCGTGCCGTGATGGTGCCCCTCCCCCTGTGCCCATGGTATTTCCAGAGCGTAGTTATGTACACGCAACACTGGTTTCGCAAGTTCGCGAGGGCTGGGGTTGGGGCCGCATTGCTACGCTTGCTCAGAACGTGCCAGGCGGTCTTGTTGTAGGTTACTCCGGGCGCGCTTGACGGTGTCCAGACGTTTAATGGCTGGACTGGAGAATTGCCTTGAGAGGCTGTTTTGTACTTCCGCTGCGATAGCCGCCGTATGCTCCTCCGTTCGGAGAGAGCGTTCGGTGTTTCCATTGACCGTGATGACTCCTCGAGGGCCTGGGATCTTGATCTTGAGGTATTCGTAGTGCGGCACCGCATTGAACTTGGCAAATGCGGTTCGCCCTTGCAGTGCGTGATAGCCACTGCGGAACGGGACTATGTCGAAGATTAACTCCTCGCTTCGGAAATTATCCGGAGATCCGAAGACCACTTCAAGTGTAACTGAGCCTGTATAGTTGGCCTCTACACCTGGTATGACGCCTTTAAAGGTCATTTTAGTGGGTTTAATCCTCGAGGGATCGATGCCCATTTTCCGCACTGTATCCTGGTAAAGCAGGTTCAGGATGCTGCCGCCGTCCATAACGACTCTAGGGAGGTGAAATCCGTCAATAATTGGGTCTAGAACCAATGCGGCGAATCCTCCATGACGGATGCTAGTGGGGTGGTCCCTTCGATCAAAAGTGATCGGGCAGGAAGACCATGGGTTGAACTTTGGGGCGACTGGCTCCATCGCGTATACGTCCCTTAGCGCACGCTTCCGCTCCCTCTTGGGGACGTGGGTTGCGTATATCATGTTCACCGTCCGCACTTGTGGGGGAAAACCTTTCTGTCCACTGTTGTTCGGCGGCCGGGGCTCCTCCTCGTCATCTCTATGGAGCCCCTTGTCTCTGCTTTCGACATTTAACTTACCTGCCTGCTTGAACACCCAACAATCCCTGTTGGTGTGATTGGCTGGTTTTTCGGGGGTGCCATGTATCTGGCATGAGCGGTCGAGTATTCGGTCCAAACTGGACGGGCCCGGAGTATTTATTTTGAATGGATTTTTCCGCTGACCGGGTTTAGAGCCTCTGAATCCGGCATTAACTGCCGTATCCTCAGCATTGTCGCCATTAATGCGGTGCTTTTGCTTGTTGCGACGCGACCTGCCACTGCTGTCCTTGGTATCCGAATTACCAGGGCTCTTGGTCATGTTATTGCTGCGAGCTAGCCAGCTGTCTTCTCCCGCACAAAAGCGGGTCATAAGTGTCGTGAGGGCTGCCATAGATTTCGGCTTTTCCTGTCCTAGGTGCCGTGCAAGCCACTCGCCGCGGATGTTATGCTTGAAGGCTGCTAGGGCCTCCGCGTCCGGACAGTCGACGATTTGATTTTTCTTGGTTAGAAACCGTGTCTAGAATTGTCTGGCCGATTCCTCTGGCTGCTGAATTATGTGGCTAAGGTCATCGGCGTCTGGTGGTCGCACATAAGTGCCCTGGAAATTGTCGAGGAATGCGGTTTCCAGGTCCTCCCAACAACCAATTGATTCTGCTGGCAAGCTGTTAAGCCAATGCCGAGCTAGTCCTTTAAGCTTGAGTGGGAGGTATTTGATGGCGTGTAGGTCATCACCGCGGGCCATGTGGATATGAAGGAGATAGTCCTCGATCCATACCGCAGGATATTTTGTGCCATCATATGATTCGATGTTCACGGGTTTGAAACCCTCGGGGATTTGATGATCCATTACTTCATCTGTGAAGCATAGTGGGTGTGCGGCGCCTCTGTATTGGGCTATATCACGACGCAGCTCAAACGAGCTTTGTCTACTGTGTTCGGCCTGGACGGATTTACTGTATCCGGAGTGACGATTACCGTCTCGTGCCGTGGGGCGCCCACGCGATCCATAGATCGATCTTGTTTGCCTTGCCTTGTCCTCCAATATATCTCGCAGGTCTGGCGCACTTTCCCGTGCCTTGGTATTTTTTGAGCGGCGCCGAGGTGTGGCTTGAGTGGAGGGCCAAGAGGCCTCTCTATCGCGGCGACGGGGTGGCCGGTCGGCCGCATCATGCGCTGGTGATGTAGGTTTACGTGCTTCCTCCTCTAATTGGGGTAGCAACCTGCGCTTTGGGTAGCTCTTGGAGGGGCGTTCGAGTTCATACTCTTCGGCCTAAAGGACTTTAGTCCATCTGTCGGCTAGCAAATCTTGATCAGCTCTAAGTTGTTGCTGTTTTTTCTTGAGGCTGCTCGCCATGGCCATAAGCCTGCATTTGAAATGCTCTTGTTCGACGGGATCCTCCGGCATGACAAATTCATCGTCGTCGAGGCTTGCCTCGTCTTCGGAGGGAGGCATATAATTATCGTCCTCGACCTCTCTGTCTACCGTTCTCTCATGAGGGCTGGCTTCTCCATCCTCCTGTGCTGAATCTTGCTGGAGGTGGTTGTCTTCGGCACTGTCCGGGGTGTTATTATCTCCCGTGCCGGAATCACCGTTTTTGCTTAGGCAGGATTTAGAGCGGCGCCGCTGACGCCGGCGCTTAGGCTGCTTCTTGGAGGGGTCATCCTCCGCTATTCCATCACCATTGCCTTCTTTTGGGGTGTCCACCATGTATATATCATACGACGAGGTGGCTTTATAGTGCCCTATAGGCGCTGGTTCTTGATCGTCTCCTGCATCGGTGTCCATACCATCGATGTCTTTGGAGTCGAAGTCGAGCATGTCGGTTAAATCATCGACAGTGGCTACGAAGTGGGTGGTGGGTGGGCTTTGAATTTCTTCATCAACCGCATCCCAACCTTGCTGACCATAGTCCGGCCAGGGCTCTCCTGATAAAGAGAGAGACTTTAGTGAATTCAGAATATCGCCGAATGGCGAGTGCTGAAAGATGTCCGCAGCGGTGAACTCCATGATCGACGCTCAATCGGGTTCGATCGGTAGGGGCACGGAGGGCTCGGAGTCTAGAGAGGAGTCCGGCTCCTTGGAGTCACGGGCTTCGCAGAGAATAGGGCTGGTGTCCGGCTCGATCGCCGTAGAGATTGCAGCCCCCGAGGCGGTGTCCAACCACCCATCCTCGATTGGCACAGTTGGCTCCGAATTAAGGGTCGGAGCTAATGCGGGTGCGGCCTCCAGGGCACTGTTCGGCGGCAGAGCTAGATCATGCCCATCATGATAGTGCGGCGCGCTCGGCTGCGGCTCGAATCCGTCGAAGATCAAGTCTCCATGGAGGTCGGCCGTGTAGCTCAAACTTCCAAATCTGACCTGATGACCAGGGGCGTAGCTTTCGATCTGCTCCAGATGACAAGCGAATTGGCCCGCAGTGCAAAGCCGCCGAATACGAAGATCTGTCCAGGGAGAAAGGTCTCACCCTGGATCGCATCACTGTTGATGATCGGAGAAGCCATCGGGCCTAAAAGTGACGACACAGAGGAACTCTCAATGAAAGCACCAATGTCGGTGTCAAAATCGGCGGATCTCGGGTAGGGGGTCCCGAACTGTGCGTCTAGGCGGATGGTAACAGGAGGCAGGGGACACGATGTTTTACCCAGGTTCGGGCCCTCTTGATGGAGGTAAAACCCTACGTCCTGCTTGATTAATATTGATGATATGGGTAGTACAAGAGTAGATCTACCACAAGATCAAGGAGGCTAACCCTAGAATCTAGCCTATGTTATGATTGTTGTTCGTACTATGGACTAAAACCCTCCGGTTTATATAGACACCGGAGAGGGCTAGGGTTACACAGAGTCGGTTACAATGGTAGGAGATCTACATATCCGTATCGCCAAGCTTGCCTTCCACGCCAAGGAAAGTCCCTTCCAGACACGGGACGAAGTCTTCAATCTTGTATCTTCATAGTCCAAGAATCCGACCGAAGGTATAGTCCGGCTATCCAGGCACCCCCTAATCCAGGACTCCCTCACCCTCCGTGTTTCAACTGTCGCCGGTGAGTCACCTTCCATCAGAAGAGCCGCCAGACGAGCCGATGCTGCGATGAGGTTTTCCAAGGGGTTGGAGAAGTGACCCGGCGACGTTGGGACGTAATGAGGCGGATCGGTAATTATACGAGGTAGATCCATGGCACGCGGCTAGACCGGCATGCCGGGTGTTGTAATCCGGGGTGCCTCCAGCGGGTTACTTCCCCCGGCTCCGGGTGTATGAAAAAGATTCCTAGGATCGAGCGTCAGAGGCAGGCGTGATTGAGTTTTCTGATGCCTCCTCCTCATGATCTCGTTCGACGTGTTCAGATCCACCAAGAGCCGGAAGGTCTCCGCTTGAAGCTGTTGAGCACAAACGTCCAAAGCCGCCTGCTCTGCCGCCATCTTGACTTCCTCTGCGGCTAGATTCTCCTTAGCTTGCACCATCTCTTCACGTACGCGTGCCACCTCTGCGTCATGCTGGGCCTTATCCGCCGGCTCTACCACGGCAATCAACAGAGTTGTCATTTTATCCATGAGGTCCATCAAGATCTGAGCCGGAGGGCGCGCAGGGTCTCCTGACCCGGCTGCAGCCGACCCGGTAGCTGTTGCCGCCGCTGCTGTAGAGTTCTGCCCGGGCTGTGTTCCTGCCATGAAGACTTCGGCCCAATTCGGCGGCTCAAGGGGGTCCGGAATACTGCTGCCATTGGAATAGCCCCCGAGCATGCCGTCCTGCAGCTGGTACAAAGAGTCTGTCTCGCCCGTTGATGATGCAGTGTCAGAACAGACGACCGTCTCACCGCCCTCCACCGATCCTTCAGAGTATTCACCGCCATGGACGCAGCCTACGAAGGCATGCTTCACAGCAGATTGAACACTGGTAGTCCTCGCGCGCCGAGCCGTTTCGATGAGGTTGGTGTGGACGTCCGGCTCAGGACCTGACTCGCCGATCCGGCCGATGAAGACGTGAATTCCGCCAAAGGGGACCCGGTACCCATAATCAATTGAGCCGGCCTCGGGGCCCCATCCTTCATCATCGATGTAGAGCTTGCCGTGATGACTCTTGGTCATCCGACCCACAGCGTATCCCTTGAGCCCTTTGAAGCTGCCCTTCAAGAACTCAAATCCACCGTGCGCTCTCCCCACGGTGGGTGCCAACTATCATGGAATTGTCACGTCAGATGTCCTAGGCAAGGACTTAGTCGTAGGTCCATCGCACTAGGAAGCTTAAAGGGGTTAACCGGGATAAAGGACACGACAGGGGTTTATACTAGTTCGGCCCCTTACGAGGAAGGTAAAAGCCTACGTCTAGTTGGGATTGGTATTGCTGGGGTTTCGATCACCAAGAGGCTCAACTCACCGGCTTGGTTTTCGACTTGTTGTTTCTTGCCCTAAGCCGCCACTGGGTCGTCCCCTTATATACATGGGTTGACGCCTGGTGGCCTACAGAGTTTTGCATAACCCGCCATTGGGGCTGACCTGGCCCCTCCTGGGCGGGTCATGTCTGATAATAATATCCCCCACAAATAAGTTAGTGGCTCGCTCCATTGTTCCGGAGAACGGAGTCTTAGTCATGTTTCCCATGAGGCATGGTTCGCAAGCATCAAGTGATTGATAATCAAGTGATTCCAAAATCACATTAGCATGGAGTTTCTTCATGCGCTTTACACCAATATGACCTAAACGACAGTGCCACTAGTATGTTGCACTATCATTATCAACTTTGCATCTTTTGGCATCAATATTATGAATATGTGTATCACTACGATCGGGATTCAATAAACCATTCACCTTGTGTGTATGACCATAGAAGGTTTCATTCATGTAAACAAAATAACAATTATTCTTTGATTTAAATGAATAATCGTATTGCAATAAACATGATCCAATCATATTATGCTCAACGCAAACACCAAACAACATTTATTTTAGGTTCAACACTAATCCCGAAGGTAAAGGGAGTGTGCGATGGTGACCTTATCAACCTTGGAATCACTTCCAACATACATCGTCACCTTGCCCTCAACTAGTCCCTGTTCATTTTGTAACTCCTGTTTCAAGTTACTAATCATAGCAACTGAACCAATATCAAATACCCAGGGGCTACTATGAACACTAGTAAAGTACACATCCATAACATGTATATCACATATACTTTTGTTCACTTTGCCATCCTTCTTATCCGCCAAGTATTTGGCCTGTTCCGCTTCCAATAACCATTTCCTTTGCAGTAGAAGCACTCAGTTTTAGGCTTGGGTCTAGCTTTGGGCTTCTTCATGGGAGTGGCAACTTGCTTGCCATTCTTATTGAAGTTCCCTTTCTTTCCCTTGCCCTTTTACTTGAAACTAGTGGTCTTGTCAACCATCAACACTTGATGCTTTTCTTGATTTCTACCTTCGCCGATTTCAGCATCGCGAAGAGCTCGGGGAACCGCTTTCGTCATTCCTTGCATATTATAGTTAATCACGAAGTTCCAGTAACTTGGTGATAGTGACTAAAGAACTTTCTCAATCACTATCTTATCTGGAAGATTAATTCCCACTAGATTCAAGCAATTGTAGTCCTCAGACATTCTGAGCATATGCTCACTGGTTGAGCTATTCTCCTCCATCGTGTAGGCAAAATACTTGTCAGAGGTCTCATACCTCTCGACTCGGGCATGAGTCTGAAATACCAATTTCAACTCTTGGAACATCTCATATGCTCTATGTCGTTCAAAACATTTTTGAAGTCCCGGTTCTAAGCCGTAAAGCATGGTGCACTAAACTATCAAGTAGTCATCATACCGAGCTTGTCAAACGTTCATAACGTCTGCATTTGCTCCTGCAATAGTTCTGTCACCTAGCGGTGCATCAAGGACATAATTTTTCTGTGCAGCAATGAGGATAATCCTCAAATAACGGACCTAGTCCGCATCATTGCTACTATCAACTTTCAACTTATTTTTCTCTAGGAACATATCAAAAATAAACGGGGAGCTACATCACAAGCTATTGATCTACAACATAGATATGCAAAATACTATCAGGTACTAAGTTCATGATAAATTAAAGTTCAATTAATCATATTACTTAAGAACTCCCACTTAGATAGACATCCCTCTAGTCATCTAAATGATCACGTGATCCATATCAACTAAACCATGTCCGATCATCACGTGAGATGGAAAAGTTTTCAATGGTGAACATCACCATGTTGATCATATCTACTATATGATTCACGCTCGACCTTTTGGTCTCAGTGTTCTGAGGCCATATCTGCATATGCTAGGCTCGCCAACTTTAACCCGAGTATTCTGTGTGTGCAAAACTGGCTTGCACCCGTTGTATGTGAACGTAGAGCTTATCACACCCGATCATCACGTGTCTCGGCACGACGAACTGTAGCAATAGTGCATACTCAGGGAGAACACTTATACCTTGAAATTTAGTGAGAGATCATCTTACAATGCTACCACCGTACTAAGCAAAATAAGATGCATAAAGGATAAGCATCGCCTGCAATCAAAATAAGTGATATGATATGGCCATCATCATCTTGTGCCTTTGATCTCCATCTCCAAAGCACCGTCATGATTGCCATCGTCACCGGCTTGACACCTTGATCTCCATCGAAGCATCATTGTCGTCTCACCAACTATTGCTGCTACGACTATCGCTACTGCTTGGTGATAAAGTAAAACAATTACATGGCGATTGCATTTCATACAATAAAGCGACAACCATATGGCTCCTGCCAGTTGCCGATAACTATTAGAAAACATGATCATCTCATACAACAATTTATATATCATCACGTCTTGACCATATCACATCACAACATGCCCTGCAAAAACAAGTTAGACGTCCTCTACTTTGTTGTTGCAAGTTTTACGTGGCTGCTACGAGCTTCTAGCAAGAACTGTTCTTATGTACGCATCAAAATCACAACGATTTTTCATCAAGTGTGTTGTTTTAACCTTCAACAAGGACCGGGCATAGTCAAACTCGATTCAACTAAAGTTGGAGAAACAGACACCCACCAGCCACATGTGTGTAAAGAACGTTGGTAGAACCAGTCTCATGAACGCGGTCATGTAATGTCGGTCCGGGCCGCTTCATCCAACAATACCACCGAATCAAAGTAAGACGTTGCTGGTAAGAAGTATGACTATTATCGCCCACAACTCATTGTGTTCTACTCGCGCATATAACATCTACGCATAGACCCGGCTTGGATGCCACTATTGGGGAACGTAGTATTTCAGAAAAATTCCTACGATCACACACGATATACCTAGGAGAAGCATAGCAATGAGCGGGGAGAGTATGTCCACATACCCTCGTAGACTGAAAGCAGAAGCATTTAGTAATGCAGTTGATGTAGTCGAACGTCTTCGCGATCCAACCGATCAAGTACCGGATGCACGTCACCTCCATGATCTGCACATGTTCAGCCCGGTGACGTCCCTCGAACGCTTGATCTAGTTGAGTCTGAGGGAGAGTTTCATCAGCACGATGGCGTGGTGACAGCGATGATGAAGTTACCGGTGCAGGGCTTCGCCTAAGCACTACGGCAATATGACCGAGGTGTAAAACTGTGGAGGGGGGCACCGCACAGGGCTAAAGATCAACTTGTGTGTCTATGGGGTGCCCCCTGGCCATGTATATAAAGGAGGGAGAGGGAGAGGCAGCTGGCCCTAGGGGGGGCGCCAAGGTGTGGAGTCCTACTAGGACTCCCTAGTCCTAGTAGGATTCCACCTCCCACACGGAGTAGGAAAGGGAGAAGGGAGAAGGAGAAGGAAATAAGCCCTAGAGGCAATAATAAAGTTGTTATTTATAGTTCCTTATATCATGATAAATGTTTATTATTCATGCTAGAATTGTATTAACCGGAAACTTAGTACATGTGTGAATACATAGACAAACAAAGTGTCACTAGTATGCCTCTACCTGACTAGCTCGTTGATCAAAGATGGTTAAGTTTCCTAGCCATGGACAGAGAGTTGTCATTTGATAAACGGGATCACATCATTAGAGAATTATGTGTTGACTTGACCCATCCGTTAGCTTAGCAAGATCCGTTCCCGCTCCCCCGCATCGACCAGATCGTCGATTCCACCGCAGAATGCAACCTGCTATGCTTCTTGGATGCCTTCTCTAGGTATCACCGGATCAAGATGGCGGTAGAAGACGTCGAAAAGACAGCCTTCCTAACCCCGTGTGGGGTGTACTGCTACACGTGCATGCCATTCGGGCTGCGTAACGCAGGGGCGACCTTTCAGCGGCTGATGCACATCACCGTGGGCCCGCAGCTCGGGAAGAATGTTGAGGCTTACGTCGATGACATTGTGGTGAAGTCTCGGGAGGCCAGGACCCTGATACAAGACCTAGAGGAAACCTTCGCGAGCCTCAACGTAGTGAACCTGCGGCTCAACCCAGAGAAGTATGTGTTCGGAGTCCCCTCGAGCAAGCTCTTGGGTTTCCTCGTGTCCCACCGAGGCATCGAGGCTAACTGGGAAAAGGTCAAGGCGGTCGAGGACATGAGCCCGCCAAAGACTCTTAGAGAAATGCAGAAGCTCACTGGGCGCGTGACCGCGCTGGGGTGCTTCATCTCCAAGTTGGGGGAGCGAGCGCTGCCCTTCTTCCAGCTAATAAAGAAAAAGGGGCCCTTTGAATGGACTGAAGAGGCCGACAAGGCGTTCCAGGATCTCAAGAGATACCTGACCAGCCCTCCGGTCATGGTGGCCCCGCGCCCTCAAGAGCCCCTGGTGCTTTACCTCGCCGCCACTCCATACTCCGCCAGCGCAGCCCTGGTGACGGTTAGGGAGGAGCGTCTAATCAAAACCACAGCAGCAGCCCGGGACAAGGCAAAATAGGAACAAGGAAGGCCCATAGAAACCACCACCACGGCTGAGGAGGATCAGCCGCCGCAGAGGAGTGCACCGGAGGCGGAAGAGGCCCCTCTCCTAGATGGCCAGCCTCAGGAGGCCTCATCGCCTCAGGAGGCGTCATGGTCTCCGGAGGGCGCCACCAGCACTGACGCACCCAACCTTGTTGAGCACCCAGTGTACTTTGTCAGCACGGTGTTGCGGGACGCGAGGGCATGGTACCCCATGCCTCAGAAGCTCCTCCTCGCGCTACTGGTGGCCTCGCACAAGCTGCGACACTATTTTCAGGGTCACCCCATCAAGGTGGTCTCATCATACCCCCTAGAGAGAGTGCTCAGGAGCCCTAACTCAGCTGGAAGGGTCGCTGAGTGGAACATAGAACTGCAAGCGTTTCAGCTCGAATTCAGCACGACCAGAGTCATCAAGGGAGCAACATTAGCGGATTTTGTGGCAGAATGGACGGAGGCACCAGGCCTCAAGGCCGACGAGGATCGGTCCCTCTCCCCGGGAAGCGAGGCGCCAGAAGACTGGGTCATGTACTTCAATGGGGCATTCTCCAGGCATGGCACTGGGGCTGGGGCGGTGCTTATATCGCCCACCCAGGACAAGCTCTACTACGCTGTACAGCTTTGTTTCCAGCAAGGTGAAAAGGTCTCCAACAACATAGCGGAGTATGAAGGTTTAATAGCGGGCTTGAAGGCCGCAGCTGCCCTGGGGGTGAAACACCTCACCAGCAAGGGTGATTCGCAGCTCCTTGTCAATTTCTCCAACAAGGTGTACGAGCCGAAAGATGAGCACATGGAAGCCTACCTTGCGGAGGTCCGCAGGATGGAGAAGCAGTTCTGGGGGTTGGAGTTGCAGCATGTGCCCCGTGGCACCAATCAGGAGGCCGACGACATCGCCAAACGGGCGTCCAGGCAGTTACCTCAGGAGCCTGGCGTCTTTGAGGAGCGGCTCTTCAAGCCCTCAGCCCTGCCGTTATTGTCAAACACGGCTCAGCCTCGGGAGGAGCTCCCCCAGCCACCTGCCTCAGGAGCCCCGGTCTGCGGCCCGGCCTCAGGAGCACGCCTGCTCCTGACGATGGAACCTCAGGAGGGGTGCTGGATCACGGAGCTCCGGAGTTACTTAACACAAGGGATCCTGCCGGAGAAGGAGGAGGAAGTGGAGCGTGTGGCACGGCAGGCCACGGCATACTGCATCAAGGATGGAGAGCTCTACCGGAAGCGACCAAATGATGTATCCCTGCGCTGCATCTCCAGGGAGCAAGGAAAGGAACTTCTGGAAGATATACACGGCGGAAACTGTGGACATCATTCATCATCACGGACCCTCATCGGCAAGGTGTTCCGCAGTGGGTTTTATTGGCCCACCGCACTCAATGACGCCGTCGAACTGGTGAAAGCTTGTGAGGCCTGCCAGTTCCACGCCAAGCAAATCCATCAGCCGGTAGGAGGCCTGCAGACTATACCCCTTTCGTGGCCATTCGCAGTCTGGGGGCTGGACATCCTGGGCCCATTTCCTCGGGCGCCGGGGGGCTACCGCTACCTCTACGTCGCGGTGGACAAGTTCACCAAGTGGGCTGAAGTAGAGGCCGTCCGCACCATCCCCGCGGGTTCCGCAGTCAAGTTCATCAGGGGCATCGTGAGCCGGTTCAGGGTGCCGAACCGCATCATCACAGACAACGGTTCGTAGTTCACCAGTAACCTCTTCAAAACATACTGTGCTAACCTTGGAACGCAGATATGCTACGCTTCGGTGGCGCACCCCCGAAGCAACGGCCAGGCCGAGCGAGCCAACGTAGAGGTCTTGAGGGGCCTCAAGACCAGGACGTTCAAGAAGAAGCTGGAGGCCTGCGGCAGAGGTTGGTACGACGAGCTTCAGTCCGTGTTGTGGTCCATCCGCACAACCGCGACCAAGCCGACTGGAGAGACCCCGTTCTTCCTGGTCTACGGAGCCGAAGCGGTCCTTCCTCACGACGTCAGACGTCGCTCCACGCGGGTCCTGGCGTTCGATGAGGCGCAGTAGGACACCATGCGGGGGATGGACCTCGTGCTGGGGGAGGAACGTCGCCGAGAAGCCGCGCTGCGAGCGGCGAGGTACCAACAAGCACTGCGACGATATCACTGCCGCAACATCCGCCCCAGAACTCTCGAGGTAGGAGACCTCGTGCTCAGGCGGGTTCTCTCCAGGGAGGGACTGCACAAGCTCTCTCCCATGTGGGAGGGCCCGTTCAAGGTTGTTCATGTTTCCAGGCCCGGCTCCGCGTGCTTGGAGACTCAGGAGGGGGTGCCAGTCCAGAACGCATGGAACATCCAGCACCTCCAGAGGTTCTACCCCTAAAAAGGCCCAGAGCCTGTGAAGAAGGCGAATGCCTGTGAAGATTATCCTTTTTGGAAAAGGCCCAGAGCCTGTGAAGAAGGCGAATGCCTGTGAAGCTATCGCGTTTTGGAAAAGGCCCAGAGCCTGTGAAGAAGGTGAATGCCTGTGAAGCTGTCGTGTTTTGGAAAAGGCCCAGAGCTTGTGAAGAAGGCGAATGCCTGTGAAGCTGTCGCGTTTTGGAAAAGGCCCAAAGCCTGTGAAGAAGGCGAATGCCTGTGAAGCTATCGCGTTTTGGAAAGTGCCCGGAGCGTGTGAAGAGGGCAAATGCCCGTGAAGCCTGCTTCCCCCAAGAAAGGCCCGGAGCCTGTGAAGCTCGCCGCCCGTGACACTCTCACGTAATAATGAGTTGGGGCTGTACACGCCCCGGAGTCTCAGGAGCGCCGGTCTCAGGCCCTGGGGCTCCCTCCCACGCCCAGTGCCAGCACTTAGCTCCACGCTGGTGAGAAGACGTCGAAGACTAGATTAGGTGCCAGACGCGGCTTTTTCATTTGCTTTCCGCAGTTGGCTTGTTCATTCTCATTCGAAGTTTTATTGAAGTTGTTGCCATCTTTGGCTCGTGGTTCTTTGACTTTTCACTCTCCTGCCTCGATTTATCTTATGCAAGGCCTCACGAGGGGGGCAGCCGAGCGCCCTCGCGAGTGTTCCTGTCCTAGTCGTTCAAAGGTTTCGCGACCTGGGTCCATTACAGGAGCACCCCTCCAGTCCGTGCCCCACGGGCACCGCGACATGAACACAGGGCCTGGGTCGGTCGCCCCCCACGGCTGGGGCCGGGAACTATCCACGTGCGGGCACGTAGCCGGAAGGCACGATAACGGAAGCAAAGCGATGATTAACAGCAATAACCCAAACATGCCCCCGCGGGGCTCCAAGCTACTGTCTTTTTACGCAGGAAAAAGGAAAAGAAAGAACAAATCAGGCGCAGCTCGCCTCACACCGGCCTGCAGGGAAGACTCGAGCTGCCTCCGGGGCTCCGGCAGACTCCCTCTCACGCTTCACCGAAGCGCGACGGCGGGCAGACACGCTACCACCTCCCAAGCAGGTACGACGGCATTGAGGCTGACCGCGGCCATCGCTAGAAGAGTCGCCGCCTGAAGAAGAACCGGTTAAGTTTGGGGAACCCTGAGCGCCGCCAATCACGCGAGCGCTGTCCTCTCCATCATCGCCGGGGCTGAGTTCCCGACCGCGGTCGTCGTCCTCAGGGCAGCACCCTGCACGGCGACCATCTTCCCCAAACACCCTCACGTAGAGGGTGGCATCGCCGTCAAACTTGAAGTGCAGGGTGCACCAACGGCTCAGGCCACGCGCGCAGGCAAACGTCTGCCAACCACGGGCCAAGGCCAGGCTCTCGGCTGCGGAGACCTCAAGTGAAGCCCATGAGGCCCGGCTGCAGCAGCCGTCTGCCTGAAGCCAGAGGCCGCCCGGGGCGCCGGCCGGGAGCTCGCCGAGGAGGAAGCGAGGAAGTTGAAGCCGGGTGCTAGTCAGCTCCGCCGACCACACAATGAACTCCGGCAGCACCTCTGCAGCGCGAAAGCGCGGCCTAGGGGAACGCGCGACCGAAGCGCGCCCCCCCCCGGCCGCAGCAGTCCGCCCGTCACCGTGCTGGAAATCGTCTCCACGGCCGCGGGGAGCTGCCGTGGTGGCCACAGGATGTTTGCGAGGGTGCCCTCGGCCGCGCTTGGGCGGGGGAGAGGCAGGCTCAACCTGGCGAGCCTTCCCCTTCTCTATGGCCGAGAACCTCCTCGACGGGGCCATGAAGAAGAAGGAGAGGCAAGGGGGAATGAAATGGAAGGGCGCGCGCCGATCCGTACTTATAACCGGCGAGGGCCAACCGTCAGCCCCCACGATCGCAGGTAATCATGACCCGCTTTGCATGCAGGGACTTGTCCAATCCGTGCAGTTACCGAGGCACCGTGGGGAAGTGGAGACGCCCACGTCCAATCAACCGCCACGCGGCGCCCAAGGCCGCAGGCTGTTAGGGCCCACGGCGCTTCGCACTTGCCCTTTTTGCCTCCCTGCACGGCCAAGTCCGGGCGCGCCTTGGGCCCGGGGGCTACTGTCGGCGTTCTTGGAACGGGGGTCCCCAGACTTGCCTGCCTGCGGCCTGCGGCGTGGCTCGAGGAGGGCCCCAGCACGACCCATCTTCATCAACACAGACCCAAGACCCTCGCGAGGGGTCAAGCCTCGCGGGGCGGACGACACAGAGCTTCCTCAGGCACGGCCACATCAGGCTGGCTCGCCAGGAGGCAGAGAGATCAAGGCGGGGTACCTCACGATGTGCCCGTGACGCAAGCCATGACGACCAAGGGTGCCAGGCGAGCGCCAGCCCGCGCAGTGTCCTCCTTTCCTCTTTGGTGCAAAGGGAGCAAGCGCAGGCGAGAGTGTCAAGCAAAGGCACCCATTTCGGTGCAACGAGACCAAGACCAGCCCAACGACAGGGAGGAAGTCATTGTGGATCCCAAGCCATCATCACCACCAGAGCCTTTGGCAGGCGAGGACCAACTTTAGTCAGGATAAGTGTACCAGATGTCCCCCTCCAAAATGGCCAATTGTTGGCGCCCTTCCCGCTCAATATTTGGGAAGAGGCCCAGGGCCTTTGCCTATAAATAGGACTAGCCACCCACAGGGTAGAAGAGGAGAGATCGGATCGCAATCGAGAAGAGAGAGAGAGAAGGGTGACTGAACTCCTCCTAGCAGTTCATCCCCTCAGCCAAGAACAGACCCTCGCGAGTCTGTTCTTCCTTGTATCGCTCATCATCATCAGCCCAAGAGGCAATCCACGACACCACACACTGGAGTAGGGTATTACACCACAACGGTGGCCCGAACCAGTATAAACCCTGTGTCTCTTGTGCTGTTCTTTCCATAGCTTAGATCTTAGCGAGGCGGAGGGGTGCAGGTAGGTAGAAGGCGAAATCTCCGCGCGCACCCCAGTGTTCGAACCTCGAGGGTCTGCCGGAACCCAAAAACCGACAAGTTCATATTGACATCAAAATAATAATACTTCAAGCATACTAACTAAGCAATTATGTCCTCTGAAAATAACATGGCCAAAGAAAGTTCATCCCTACAAAATCATATAGTTTAGTCATGCTCCATTTTCGTCACACAAGAATGTTCTCATCATGCACAACCCCGATGACAAGCCAAGCAATTATTTCATACTTTAGTAATCTCAAACCAATAAACTTTCACACAATATATGAGCGTGAGCCATGGATATAGCACTATGGGTGGAATAGAATGTGATGATGGGGGTTATGTGGAGAAGACAAAAAAGGAGAAAGTCTCACATCAACGAGGCTAATCAATGGGCTATGTAGATGCCCATCGATTGATGTTAATGCAAGGAGTAGGGATTGCCATGCAACGGATGCACTAGAGCTATAAATGTATGAAAGCTCAACAAAAGAAACTAAGTGGGTGTGCATCCAACTTGCTTGCTCACGAAGACCTAGGGTACTTGAGGAGGCCCATTGTTGGAAAATACAAGCCAAGTTCTATAATGAAAAATTCCCACTAGTATATGAAAGTGACAAAACAAGAGACTCTCTATCATGAAGATCATGGTGCTACTTTGAAGCACAAGTGTGGCAAAGGATAGTAGCATTGTACCTTATATATATATATATTTTTGGCCTTCCTTTTTTTATTTGGCCTTTCTCTTTTTTTTAGGAAAATGCTCTATGAATGATGGTCATCACACTTCTATTTATTTACAACTCAAGAATTACAACTCGATACTTAGAACAAGATATGACTCTATAAGAATGCCTCCGGCGGTGTACCGGGATATGCATTGAACCAAGAGTGACATGTATGAAAGAATTATGAATGGTGGCTTTGCCACAAATACTATGTCAACTACATGATCATGCTAAGCAATATGACAATGATGAATGTGTCATGATAAACGGAATGGTGGAAAGTTGCATGGCAATATATCTCGGAATGGCTATGGAAATGCCATAATAGGTAGGTATGGTGGCTGTTTTGAGGAAGATATAAGGTTTATGTGTGAAAGAGCGTATCATATCACAGGGTTTGGATACACGGGTGAAGTTTGCACCAATTCTCAATGTGAGAAAGGGCAATGCACGGTACCGAAGAGGCTAGCAATGATGGAAGGATGAGAGTGCGTATAATCCATGGACTCAACATTAGTCATAAAGAACTCACATACTTATTGCAAAAATCTACAAGTCATCAAAAACAAAGCACTACGCGCATGCTCCTAGGGGGATAGATTGGTAGGAAAAGATCATCGCTCATCCTCGACCGCCACTCATAAGGAGGATAATCAAATACCACCTCATGTTTAAAATTTGTTACATAAAGTTTACCATATGTGCATGCTACGGGAGTTGAAAACTTCAACACAAGAATTTCTCAAATTCACAACTACTCAACTAGCATGACTTTGATATTATTACCTCCATATCTCAAAACAATCATCAAGCATCAAACTTCGCTTAGTATTCAAAACACTCATAAGAAAAAAAAAATCTTGAATACCTAGCATATTATGATTATTTAAGAAAATTACCATGCTATTTAAGACTCTCAAAATAATCTAAGTGAAGCATGAGAATCAATAGTTTCTATAAAACAAATCCACCAATGTGCTCTAAAAGATATAAGTGAAGTACTAGAGCAAAACTATATAACTCAAATGAGATAAGCGAAGCACATAGAGTATTCTAACAAATTACAAATCATGTATGGCTCTCTCAAAAGGTGTGTACAGCAAGGATGATTGTGGTAAACTAAAAAGCAAAGACTCAAATTATACAAGATGCTCCAAGCAAAACACATATCATGTGGTGAATAAAAATATAGCTCCAAGTAAAGTTACCGATAGAAGTAGACGAAAAGAGGGGATGCCTTCCGGGGCATCCCCAAGCTTTGGCTTTTAGGTGTCCTTAGATTATCTTGGGGGTGCCATGGGCATCCTCAAGCTTAGGCTCTTGCCACTCCTTGTTCCATAATCCATCAAATCTTTACCCAAAACTTGAAAACTTCACAACACAAAACTTAAAGTAGAAAATCTCGTGAGCTCCGTTAGCGAAAGAAAACAAAAGAACACTTCAAGGTACTCTAATGAACTCATTCTTTATTTTTATTGGTGTTAAACCTACTGTATTCCAACTTCTCTATGGTTTATAAACTATTTTAATAGCCATAGATTCATCAAAATAAGCAAACAACACACGAAAAACAGAATCTGTCAAAAACAGAACAGTCTGTTGTAATCTGTAGCTAGCGCAAGATCTGGAACCCCAAAAATTCTAAAATAAATTGCTGGACGTGAGGAATTTATCTATTAATCATATGCAGAAACAATTAACTAAATATCACTTTCCAAATAAAAATGGCAGCAGTTCTCGTGAGCGCTAAAGTTTCTGTTTTTTACAGCAAGACATCAAGACTTTCCCCAAGTCTTCCCGACGGTTCTACTTGGAACAAACACTAATTAAACACAAAAAAACACAACCTAAACAGAGGCTAGATAAATTATTTATTACTAAACAGGAGCAAAAATCAATGAATAAAAACAAAATTGGGTTGCCTCCCAACAAGCGCTATCGTTTAACGCCCCTAGTTAGGCATTAAAAGCAATGATAGATCTAGGTGTTGCCATAATAGTAAGATAGATCATTAAAACTCATTTCATATTCTCTATGTTCGGCAGCAAGTTTTCTTTTATGCAAGCAAAAGTAATCAAAAGGGCTAAATTTAATGGGGCAAAAGTCCGCAAGATCAATCTTGGGAGGTATAGGTTCCTCCTTTGGTCCTTCGTATTGCACAACCAATTCATCATTATAAGCATTCTTTTGACAGAACTTTATGAGCCTATATTCAAGAGAATATCCTAGTTCATTATTTCGAATGGCCAAATCATCATTAAGCTCAGAAATTCTATCAACTAAAACATTGGTAGGAACCCTTTTTCTAAGATTCTTATTGAAAGCAACATAGTCTAGAGATTGAAAACGCATTATTTCTTCTTGATCAAAAAGGACAGCCTCTATGGGAGGACGACAAGCATCCACCCTATAATGCGCAAAGATTTCTTTGGCCTCTTTTATTATGAATCTAAACTCATGAGCCAAAAAGATAGTAGTGGCACGCTTAATAGAAGAATGCTCAATATTAGAAAATTCTAGGAAAATCCTTTGTATGCAAGGATGCATGTGCATGAATTGTCTTTCAAGTTCAACTACAAGCATGGCAATAGCGTCCGCAAGACTACTAGTTCTATGAAGGATAGAACTACCCATAGAAGGTAAAGCACCGGCACAAGTAAAGAAATCTTGAATAACTCCTTTTCCAATAATATTACCACTACCGACACAGAAATTTTTTGTATGTAAGATGGGGGGTTCTTTAGCAGGAGCATCAGAATTCTTCATGATATTATTATTGTCCATATTGACAATAATTTCCCCAATTTCAGACATAACGACATAAGGTGCAAGGGGCAAAAAGAGGCAAACGGGAAAAAGAGAGGGAGGATAGAGAGAGAGAGAGAGAGAGAGAGAGAGGGCGAATAAAATGGCAAGGGTGAAGTGGGGGAGAGGAAAACGAGAGGCAAATGGCAAATAATGTAATGCAGGAGATAAGGGTTGTGATGGGTACTTGGTATATTGTCTTTTGCGTAGATTCCCAAGCAACGGCGCCAGAAATTTTTCTTGATACTTCTTGAGCACTGCGTTGGTTTTCCCCGAAGAGGAAGGGATGATGCAGCAAAGTAGCATAAGTATTTCCCTCAGATTTTGAGAACCAAGGTATCAATGCAGTAGGAGGCTACGCGCGAGTCCCTCGTACCTGCACAAAGCAAATAGTTCCTCGCAACCAATGCGATAAGGGGTTGTCAATCCCTTCACGGTCACTTACGAGAGTGAGATCTGATAGATATGATAAGATAATATTTTTGGTATTTTTGTGATAAAGATGCAAAGTAAAATAAAAGGAAATGAAAATAACTAAGTGTTGGAATATTAATAGGATGAAGATAGACCCGGAGGCCATAGGTTTCACTAGTGGCTTCTCTCAAGAGCATAAGTATTTTACGGTGGGTGAACGAATTACTATTGAGCAATTGACAGAATTGCGCATAGTTATGAGAATATCTAGGTATGATCATGTATATAGGCATCATGTCCGAGACAAGTAGACCGACTCCTGCCTGCATCTACTACTATTACTCCACTCATCGACCGCTATCCAGCATGCATCTAGAGTATTAAGTTCATGAAAACAGAGTAACGCCTTAAGCAAGATGACATGATGTAGAGGGATAAACTCATGCAATATGATGAAAACACCATCTTGTTATCCTCGATGGCAACAATACAATACGTGCCTTGCTGCCCCTACTGTCACTGGGAAAGGACACCGCAAGATTGAACCCAAAGCTAAGCACTTCTTCCATTGCAAGAAAGATCAATCTAGTTGGCCAAACCAAACTGATAATTCGAAGAGACTTGCAAAGATAACCAATCACACATAAAAGAATTCAGAGAAGATTCAAATATTGTTCATAGATAGACTTGATCATAATCCCACAATTCATCGGTCTCAACAAACACACCGCAAAAAGAAGATTACATCGAATAGATGTCCACAAGAGAGGGGGAGAACATTGTATTGAGATCCAAAAAGAGAGAAGAAGCCATCTAGCTAATAACTATGGACCCGTAGGTCTGAGGTGAACTACTCACACTTCATCGGAGGGGCTATGGTGTTGATGTAGAAGCCCTCCGTGATGGATACCTCCTCCGACGGAGCTCCGGAACAGGCCCCAAGATGGGATCTCGTGGATACAAAAGGTTGCAGCGGTGGAATTAGGGTTTTGGCTCCGTATCTGATCGTTTGGGGGTACGTAGGTATATATAGGAGGAAGGAGTACGTCGATGGAGCAACAGGGGGCCCACGAGGGTGGAGGGCGTGCCTGGGGGGGGGGGTAGGTGCACCCCCTACCTCGTGGCCTCCTCCTTTGTTTCTTGACGTAGGGTCCAAGTCTCCTGGATCATGTTCGGCGAGAAAATCACGTTCCCGAAGGTTTCATTCCGTTTGGACTCCGTTTGATATTCCTTTTCTTCGAAACCCTAAAATAGACAAACACAACAATTCTGGGCTGGGCCTCAAGCTAATAGGTTAGTCCCCAAAATAATATAAAAGTGGATAATAAAGCCCAATAATGTTCAAAACAATAGATAATATAGCATGGAGTAATCAAAAATTATAGATACGTTGGAAACGTATCACCCGCCCCTTCAACATATATAAGGAGGGGCAGGGCACCCCAAGGGGGGGGAATAATCTTAGGGTTAGACATAACTAGGAAAGCCGGTTTACGACGACTCCCTCGTGATGATAATGAGACCTAGCCACAAACAACATGTAGGGTTGTTACCAGATGATGTTTCCCGGGGCCCGAAGCTGTCTAAACCCTTGTCTTGTGTTGCTCCTCTCGATTCCACTCAACCCCTCTCAAGCTACCATATAGATGCGTTGACCTCACAACTAAATCCTCACACTAGGACATCTGCCGTGACAATTCCATGACAGTTGGCGCCCATTGTGGGACCCGCGCACGATGGTGATGAGTTCTTGGAGGGATCTTTCCTAAGGATCGAGAGGCTCATCATCGGCCAGATGAAGAAAAGCCGGACAGAAGAATCTACATCGACTCCATGTTCAGTTATCAGAGAGCAAATCAATTCACATCTCAAGATTAAGGACAGAAGAAAATTTAGCAATGGCGCCCGCACACGACAGCTCCTGCCTGTTCGATTTTCTCCTCTGCAAAGGACAACGGGATCGTCTAAAAAAAGCGGACTTGGCCGGTTCGAGCAGCAATGGTTTGGGTCCGATTCAGATTGAGGAGAAAAGGAAAAAGTACAACAATGACATCCACACCCGAGGATCTAGGAGTTCCTTTTGTTTGACCGGTTCTAAGTATGGCTATCCACGTGAGGGCCATTGTCGAGGAGTACTAGTCGTTCCACGGCCAGTCACGACGCAGGAAAGGATACGGATATAGTTAAAAAGGGGGTTAAGCCGCCGATCCAATTACGACCCGGACTCTGAGGCCGCAACCGCACATCCCATTGCTGGCCTGCTTCCACTTGAGCCGGCCTCGGCGTTCGCTGGCCAGCCGCCGCTTCGTCCTTGAACCGGCCTCCGCTGCACTGGTCTATGCTAAAGTACCTCGTCTACCTTTGTTTCTACTCCGCACGCGCGTGTGCATAGCCATGTGGCTCACATCTGCTGCTAACTGCCCTGAGCCATCCCCGCGCCGAGCCAGGCTGCTGCCACAGTCACAGTTCTGAACCGCCCCGAACTACCCTACCTGGCGCGCCTCTACTACTGCTGAGCCGCGCCACGAGCCCCCTGCCTTGCAGTTTCCGCTTCGCCGAGCCACCTCATCAGCCTCGGGTCGCTTCATCGCTTTCACAGCTCAAGGAGTCACTGCCGTATTGACCCGCCGGTCGCTGAGCTGCCCCGGCACAAGCAGTCCGAGTCACCCACTGAGCCGTGGTCCGCTGCGCGCCCTTCTGGCGAGTTGCCGGCAGTTGCGATAAACCACCCGCGCCTCCATAACCGGACCTGATTTAATGCCTCGCCGGTCTCGCTGTCAGACTGCCATCCACCCCCGCTGCTGCGCCTTGCCGGGTCTCCCATGCCCTGAGCCGCCCGGTCCTGAGTCGCCTCCGCCTCGCTGTTGCGCCTTGCCGGGTCTCCTATGCCTTGAGTCGCCCGCCGCGCCGAACCGGCCACGGCCGTGCCTCTCCAAACAGCCGCTGTGGTGAACACACTACATCGACTCGCCGGAGCAACCTCGTCGCAGCCTCCGGGTCGCCAAGACACCTCCAGTTCACCGCGCCGCCCCTGACTCGCCTTGTTGGCATCCTGCTGATGGGTTGCTCCATGATGAGTCGCCATTCTGCCGGTGCTTCTCCGTTCCCGCGAACTTCTGTTTCCACGGTCGAGCCGCCTCTGCGGGTCCGAGCCACCGTCAGATTCATCGCCTCGCGCTCGACTCGCTGCGGTTCTGCCCCTTCACGCTGCGCCGGTTTGTTGGCTCTGCCTCCGCTGGCCTTCAAGCTACCCGTCGCCGGTTATCCGTGGCGCTCCCGCATGACCCGCCCCCGTGGCTTCAAGATACTGCAGCTGCGACCTTCTATTATGGCCACGGCCTCACCGCCCCGACAACTTGCTGCGGTTCCCATCTGGGTTGAGCCGCCAGGAGTCGCTGGCGCCCTTCCGAGTCGCACCTCCGAGCCACTGCCGGATTGCCTCTCGCGTAACCTCAAGTCGCCGAGTCGACAGGGCTGTGGCACCTGCGAGCCGCCTGCTCGCCTCGCCGATCTGAGCGTCTCTTCTGCTAAGTCGCCGCTCCGCCTCCGACGCAGATGAGTCGCCGCCCGCGCCTCAGGGCTCCTCTCCCTCGGGCACTTCGCCACCGAGAGCCACCATGGTCTCGGCCTGCTTGTACCGGCCTCTCGCCTCCGCCTTGGCTCCGTCTCCTCCGCTGACCCGCCGTAGCAGTGCTAAACCGGCCCTGCCGCGTGATTAAACCGCCGGGGGGAGCACTAAGTTGCCCACCTCGGTCGCTGCTGTGCTTCGAGCCTCCGAGTCGCCCGCTGGTGCGGTAGAATCACCGCGAGCCGACCCTATTTACTTCCACGATCGCGCCCTTTTTCTCTTTGAGTTGCTTGAGTGGCAATCTCTCTGAATGTGGTTATCTCTGAATATGGCACGCGAGCATGTTGACTGATCAACGGGGCTGGATGAAAAGTTACTGAGAAAATCCATTGGTTTGACTGGTTCTAAGATAGCACTTGATACTATCCAGAAGGTATCACTTGGACAAATTACTATCAATACTAGTCCAGTATCGGTAGAACTATTACATCCACCCGGAATAAATCTACGGGCATGGACATCAGCGATAAACAAAGGACTATTTGCTCAGTCTGCATTCGTCCGACAAAAATACTACATTTTTCTCATCTGTACGACGGGTACCGCTGGATGAAGGCATTTAAAAAAATCATCCATGAAGTGTGTGGAGCTACTAACTCGGAAGTTCTAGAACCGTCGGGGCCATATTGAGCCGCCTCTGTCGTGTTGAGCCGCCAAGTGTCATCGGTCTGCCTGAGCCGTCTCTGTCGGGTTAAACGGATCATCCATCCATCATCCAGACAAATCAGGTGATATCCATCTAAGTTTGTTCATTTGGCACGTATTGTTTTTGTCAAAGAACAATTACTTTGGTCTGTATATTTTCATGTGTAGGGCAATGATTCATTGTAAAGGTGGTGCCATGTCGTGCTTATGGAGTATGCGTTAGCATCATCATGCATCGATGACCGCATCGGCTTGCCGTTGAACAAGTATGCGCAAACCGCCGCCCGTGTGGCTTAATCTACATCAACTCGCTGGGACTATGCCTGCGATTGACTCGCCCGTCCACACCGTTTTATAATGTCGCGGCTGACTCATTTGTCTGCTCCCACAGTCGACCCGCCCGTGATTGATTTCAGCTTCATCGTGGTAATGATCAACTCCGCGGTGGATAATTTCGGACCTAACATATCAGGTGAAATCCATCCAGTATATTTTTATATTATATATTCCTTTCTTTAAAAGAGAAATTACTCCGGCTTGCAAAGTTATCTAATGCAGGACCTTAAAACTGTCATATTGGTGCAAATTTAAAGGCCGTCAGAAAAATTCCGGCTTAAAAAGAAGGATTCCGATTTAAAAAATCCGACTCAAGGGAAAGCTGTGTCCCACAAAGCTTTGAAGCTCTCAATATCCGGTTTAAGAATTTCCGGTTCAAAAGAATAATCTCTCTCAAGTTCGAGTTCTCAGGAAAAATTAAAGGGACCAAAGAGAGTATGTTGCAAAATCACAGCTCAAACATAGGCGCCCCTTGAGCACAACTCACAATATCACTTGGGGAATCTGGTCGTATTCGAACCATAGCTTATACCCTCTTGATTGGCGTGACTAGGATAATCACTTGGGGGCTTGGTCGTATTCGAACCATAGCTTATACCCTCTTGATTGGCGTAAGTCCACCAGATGATCACTTGGGGGCTCTGGTCATATTCAAACCATAGCTTATACCCTCTTGATTGGCGTAAGGCCACCAGGATAATCACTTGGGGGACTTGGTCGTATTCGAACCATAGCTTATTCCCTCTTGATTGGCATAACGCCACCAGGATGATCACTTGGGGGCTTTGGTCGTATTCGAACCAAAGCTTATACCCTCTTGATCGGCGTAAGGCCACCAAGATGATCACTTGGGGGCTTTGGTCGTATCCGAACCATAGCTTAAACCCTCTTGATCGGCGCAATGCCACAGTTATGACTACTTAAATCCTCTTGATTTTTAGGTTTATTTAATGCGGCTTATCATGCTTTATGATTATAATGCACTGGTGTTTATTAAACCGGTCTAGCTTCGACTATAAAGTCGCCAATATATATTTGGATTAAGCCATTGGAATCATGCGCTTATAAATCATTGGGTATATTATTCAAATCTTTAATAGCCAACATGGCTGGATTTTTTATTATGGTTATGAATAACCAGTATTATGATTGAGGTTTTCAAAGTTGCTTTAGCGCAATAGATATTATTTTATCAATGGTTATGATTTATTCTACAATGGAAGGAATAGTCTCGAGTCGCTGCAGGATTACGACCCGGCACTTGGGGGCTACATTATTCAAGTTGAGATTACATCAAATATGCAAGTCTCATGTCGCTGCAAGCATGCACCATGACACTTGGGGGCTAATGCAAAGTCATTTTTACTAGCCTTATTGAAGACCCGATTCATCACATCATAATGAGCCGGCCCTTGGGGCCTACCAATTGCTCTTGTCAACAATTCAAGGTACACAAGTTAAATCCATTATATTGAAGGGTCCATTGCTCAATTGATAAAGCACAAAGCTCTTAACCTTGTGGACGTGGGTTCAAGCCCTACGATGGAGGCTACATTATAAGATGTTATTTTCATTGAAGTATATATCAAGTCCCAGCTCAGTATTACCTTAATGACCTGGCCCTTGGGGGTTACACATTGTTGTTCAAGTCTACGTAATTATATCTATAAAGTCCCTGCTCATTATTGCATAATGACCCGGCCCTTGGGGGCTACACTGGTTGAAGTTTTTATGAGCATAAGGCAATTTCAAGTCCCGGGTTGCTGCAAGCATGACAACCCGACACTTGGGGGCTACATATATGGAATACTCAGTTTATTACTATTGACTGAGATGAACAAATCGGATTTCTTCAAGGTTGTGACATTTACATTGAAGCAAGTCTTAAGCTGTTGCTACGCTACCTTCTTGAGACTTGGGGGCTACAAGTGATAGGCATATAAGAGGTATATTTTCAAGCTTGATGTTAACTACAATTATGACCTGATACGTCTCCGTCGTATCAAACACTTTTGCCCTTGTTTTGGACTCTAACTTGCATGATTTGAAAGGAACTAACCCGGACCGATGCTATTTTCAGCAGAATTGCCATGGTGTTATTTATGTGCAGAAACAAAAGTTCTCGGAATGACCTCAAACTCCACGGAGCGTATTTTTGGAAATAATAAAAAATACTGGCAAAAGATCAAGGCCAGGGGGCCCACACCCTAGCCACGAGGGTGGGGGCGCGCTTGCCCCCTGGGTGCGCCCCCTACCTCGTGGCCCCCCTGGAGCTCCTCCGACCTCAACTCCAACTCTATATATACACTTTCGGGGAGAAAAAAATCAGAGAGAAGGTTTCATCATGTTTTACGATACGGAGCCACCGCCAAGCCCTAAAACCTCACGGGAGGGCTGATCTGGAGTCCGTTCGGGGCTCCGGAGAGGGGAATCCGTCGCCGTCGTCATCATCAACCATCCTCCATCACCAATTTCATGATGCTCACTGCCGTGCGTGAGTAATTCCATCGTAGGCTTGCTGGACGGTGATGGGTTGGATGAGATTTATCATGTAATTGAGTTAGTTTTGTTAGGGTTTGATCCCTAGTATCCACTATGTTCTGAGATTGATGTTGCTATGACTTTGCTATGCTTAATGCTTGTCACTAGGGCCCGAGTGCCATGATTTCAGATCTGAACCTATTATGTTTTCATGAATATATGTGAGTTCTTGATCCTATCTTGCAAGTCTATGGTCACCTACTATGTGTTATGATCCGACAACCCTGAAGTGACAATAATCGGGACCACTCCCGGTGATGACCGTAGTTTGAGGAGTTCATGTATTCACTATGTGTTAATGCTTTGGTCCGGTACTCTATTAAAAGGAGGCCTTAATATCCCTTAGTTTCCACTTGCTGCAGATATTAAGTTTCCAGGTGTGGTTGAATTGACAACTCAGCTGCTAATACTTGAGAATATTCTTTGGCTCCCCTTGTGTCGAATCAATAAATTTGGGTTGAGTACGCTACCCTCGAAAACTGTGGCGATCCCCTATACTTGTGGGTTATCAAGACTATTTTCTGGCGCCGTTGCCGGGGAGCATAGCTCTATTCTTTGAGTCACTTGGGATTTATATGAATCAACGTTATTGATCTTGATAACCCACAATCAAAGAATCAACGTTATGATAAGAGAGACTTTGTTGATAGGAAACATGGTAAAGAAAGAGAACCATGGGTTCAGAAACCCATGCCTTTTCCTCCCAAACCATCCAAGAAAAAGGATGATGAGGATTTTGAGCGCTTTGCTGAAATGATTAGACCTATCTTTTTGCGTATGCGATTAACTGATATGCTTAAAATGAATCCTTATGCTAAGTGTATGAAGGATATAGTTACTAATAAAACAAAGATACTAGAAGCTGAAATTTCCACCATGCTTGCTAATTATACTTTTCAAGGTGGAATACCAAAGAAACTTGGAGATCTAGGAGTACCGTCGGTGTCAAAACCGGCGGATCTCGGGTAGGGGGTCCCGAACTGTGCGTCTAAGGCGGATGGTAACAGGAGGCAGGGGACACGATGTTTTACCCAGGTTCGGGCCCTCTTGATGGAGGTAAAACCCTACGTCCTGCTTGATTTATTCTTGATGATATGAGTATTACAAGAGTTGATCTACCGCAAGATCGGAGAGGCTAAACCCTAGAAGCTAGCCTATGGTATGATTGTTGTTGTCCTATGGACTAAACCCTTCGGTTTATATAGACACCAGAGGAGGCTAGGGTTACACAGAGTCGGTTACAATGGGAGGATATCTACATATCCGTATTGCCAAGCTTGCCTTCCACGCCAAGGAAAGTCCCATCTGGACACAGGACGAAGTCTTCAATCTTGTATCTTCATAGTCCAACAGTCCGGACACCCCCTAATCCAGGACTCCCTCAGTAGCCCCTGAACCAGGCTTCAATGACGACGAGTCCGGCACACAGATTGTCTTCGGCATTGCAAGGCGGGTTCCTCCTCCGAATACTTCATACAAGAGTTTCAACACGAGGATCGTGTCCGGCTCTGCAAAACAAGTTCCACATACCATCGTAGAGAGAGAGTAACGTTTTCACAAATCTAATCTGTTGACGTATTCTGTAGCGCGACATCACACCACCGCAGAGCCTTCATTCGAATCGTTTTTTACTGTCCCACCTCAGCGCATTTTGCGAGGCGGTTTCCTTGGCACGTCTTGTCGAAGCAGAGATCGTGTCCCCTTACCACGGGATTCTCATCAATACGGGCGTGGGTAACCCAACCGTGCCATTGATTACGGCGCTTGGGGGATAAGAAAGTTTTACCAGGCTGGTGGGGACGCATAGTTTCGTCCGCCCATATAAAGGGATAAGGATTCACCTTTTCACCCATGCCTTCTTCCTCCTTTGCTCATCCATTCTCGCACACTCGAGCTCCAGCGCCCAAGTCCGCATTTTCCACCTCAACCTTCTCCAACCATGTCTGGAGTGGGAGGCAGGTGGATGGTCTCCTCCGTCACGGAGGGACACATCAAGAAGCTGAGGAGAGCCGGATACCTGCCCGACGACATCGCCCACCGGCTCCCAGATGAGGGGCAGCTCATCCCCACCCCTAGGCCCCACGAGAGGGTAGTGTTCCTTACCCATTTCCTCTGCGGACTGGGATTCCCTCTCCACCCAATTGTCCAGGGGCTCATGTTCTACTATGGCCTGGATTTCCACGACCTGGCCCAGAACTTCATCCTCAACATCTCGGCGTTTATCGTCGTGTGCGAGGCCTTCCTCCGCATCAAGCCCCACTTCGGCTTATGGCTGAAGACCTTCAATGTCAAGCCGAAGGTAGTGAGGGGCCACCAGGCGAAGTGCGGAGGTGCCATGGTGGGCAAGATGCCCAACGTCACATGGCTCGAGGGCTCCTTCGTGGAGACCATAAAGGGGTGGCAATCGGGGTGGTTCTACATCACCGAGCCGCGTGACCCTGAATGGGCAGCGGCCCCCGAGTTCCGATCTGGCATCCCCATGCGGCTCACCTCCTGGCAAGAGAAGGGCCTGTCCTGGGGTAGTTCGGGAGAGCTGACCGGACTCCAAACATGTATCCAAAACATGGTGAGCAAGAAGTTCAAACTCATCAATGTAGTCCAGGTCATGCTCATCCGCCGGATCCTCCCGTGTCAACAATGGGCTTTCTCAACTTGTGGGAGTTCGACCTCGCCCAACACCAAACTCTAAACAGGCTCTTCGACACAACACACGAGGATGCCTGGAAGGTGCTATTCAAGGGCGCCGAGGTTCCCCCTCCCACTACCGAGGATCACAGATTCTGCGCGAAGCACCAAGCCAGCGCGGTAAGCTGTTTTACCTCTTACATGATACTCGTTTTTCATAGTTTGACTCTATGCGGGATCTAGGCTCCCATACCTTTGACAGGATTGGCAGGAGATGGCCGGACAGATCGACTGTCCGGCTCCTTTGCCCGAAGGCACAGCAAACGCCCGCTTGGCGAAGCTGCTGGTTCCGGCACCTTATGTGGTGTCGGAGAAGAAGGCCAAGAAGAGGGCCACGGGAACCCGAAAGAGTTCCCGGCGCCCGGTGGTGTCGGACTCATCGTCCGATGACTCCGAGGCGCACTCCTGCCACGAAGATGAGGAGGAGGAAAAAGAGGCTTCTTCCCCTCCAGCAGGGGGGAGAAAAGAAAAGGAAGGCCGCCCCAACTAGGGAGGCCGAAGGGTCCAAGAAGGGAAGGACCCTTCCTCCGGACTACTCCACCAATGCCGCCGACAGCGAAGAGGAGTGGCCGCCCAGGGCCAAGCCCCTGGAGAAGTCTAAGTATTCAGACACCAGAGTGACTCGTAGCATTCCTTTATTGCACAGCTTCTCCTAACACCGAATATAATCATGCAGTCCGCCCCGAGCCCAAGTCGACATATCATCGAGTGGTTCCTTGGATTCGTCAAACGTGAATAACTTTTCACTTCCGACCGCTTCCACCCCTCGCCCTACGGACAACGCCGAGGTGTTGTCCCAAATGGTTCCAAGCCAAGGGGAGGTGGTCCTAGAGGCGCCGCAAGGCGACCTTCCGGACTGCAGGCGAAAAGGGAGCAAGGCTCCCAAGGGCTCCAAGTCCGGCCCTGGGCCGAACACCGCACCGGAACCTTTAGTGGTTCCGGACTCCGGCAGGCGGCCCCCCACTAAGAAGGGCAAGCCTACCACCCCGGTGACCTCCGTCCAACCGGAGGCACCGGATAACTTGCTGGAGGTGCTTAACGGCGCCTCCATCGACGAGGAACACCGCACTATTATGAGTGCGGTGATCCAGAAAGTTCAGTCCTCCAAAAGTGGGCTGACTGAAGCCTGTGCCAGCCTTCTAATAGGCTTTGAGGTATGTAAAAATATATGAAAATATTACCGCATAGATAGTAGCCCCTGATGCTCTGTTTGGTGTTCAGAAAGAAAAGCCGAATAGAGGATCTAATAATATTTGTGGGAGTCTAACATAATTATGTCGATATGCGTATGTAGGCTTCGCTGCTGGCCTCTGCCGCACTGACTGCGGAGGTTGATGCGCTGAAGCAGAACCTCGAGCGGTCCGAGCAAGAGCTCGGCCTTGCCAAGAAGCAGCTCGAGGAGAGCCAAGGTAAGTAATGCCTTGTCTATATGAGTATGTAAAAAAGATGCAGTTGCAAAAACTGATAGGATCATCATGGCTATGGCAGGGGCCACGAACGAGGTGGCGACCCTGAAGCAAGCGCTGTCCGAGGCCGAAAAAAAAGCGGCCACGGAGCGCACCGAGCGAGGGAAACAGGAAGCGCGAGTGGAGGAGGTGCAACAAGAGCTCCAGGCTCTTGTGAAAAAACACGAGAGTTTGGAGCTTGACTCGAAGACGCGAGAGTCCGAGCTCGCGGCGGCCCTTGAAAGCGCCAAGTCTGCCAAGGCCGAAGCCCAAAAAGCCCTCCAGGAAATTGAGGCGATGAAGAAGATAGCGGCGGGTATGCCATTCATTATGCAAAGCAAGCACGTGAAAGTGAATTACTTGTTACTTACCCGAGTCCGGAGCTCTCCAGGAGCATTCGCAGATTTGCCCCACAGCGTGTCAGATGCCGCCACCTACTACCGGGCCGAGGAAGGGAGCTCGATGGAGAAGGTGTTCTGGTCTCAGTATGCTGAAGCGGGACACCCGGTGCCCTTGAGCGACCAGCTGAAGCAATTAGTCGAGCTCCATAAGGTGGTCGAATAGGCCATGAAGGGTCTTATATTACGGCTGTGGCCTGGAGAGGCCATGCCTGGGAGCTACTCTGGGATGGTGAGGCGGCTGGCGGATGCCTGTCTGTGGCTTGAAGTCATCAAGCACTCCGTCTGCATCGAGGGCGCCCGCAGGGCGCTTGCCCGTGTTAAAGTACACTAGGGCAAGATGGATGCTGAGAAGCTGGTGAAGGATGGGCCACCGTAGGGCAAGGAGCATCGCAACCCCGAGATGTACTATGAGGGCGTCCTGAAGGGTGCCCGCCTTGTGGCGGATGAATGTTCCAAGGATGTAATTTTTGAGTGAACTCGCATTTTTGATCCTGTACGCTGAAAACTTTTTCATATGCGCTATGCAACGCTTGTTTGAATTTAAAATATTACCTTCTGTACGACCGTTTATTAAATCTGAGAGATGGCGAGTCGTCGGCTTCTACCCCCATGCCACGAGTGCTGGGGTGTACGGGATAAACCTGAGCACTCTTTTTCCCATTCTTGGGTCCTTCGAGGGAGGTGCTCAGCACAATGAACAAGGCAATCAGACTATAATGCGTTATCACTCTCACTTAGCCAGATAATTCTATAATTTTAAATTTTGGTGAAGCCCCTAGTGTTCGGAAGACCGAGTTCGGGGCGGTATACACGCCTAGGCCGGACAAAGCCGACTCCTCGCCCTAAGCGGCATAAGTCTTTAGGGATCAAAACCTCTCGAATAGCGACCAGCTCTCGCCCTATCATGACAGTCAGTTTTAGCTTTCTCTACTGAGGTGCTTAGCCCAGCTGAATTGGGGCACAATCGCAGTAGTTCTCCCAGTGCTACCTTAGCCTATATAGCGGAACGTAAGGTACCAAAACATGGGAGCCAGGCAAACCCAACTATTGACCAAAGACATGATTCGGAGCTGATGCATATAATGCTATAAGTTCAGAGTGCCGCACTTGTGAAAGTGTTCGGACTTCTCACGCCGTAATATGGGGTGCTTGAGCCCCTGGTGTTTTAGCCGTACCAAAGTGTACGAGTGCTAAATGTCATGAATGAACATATATACATAAAAAGGAATGAATAGAGAATGCAATAATAGACTGAAGCTAAGCATTGTTTATTCAAAAAAGGTGCATTAAAAGCGGAACGATACAAATAGTGTGATAAGCAAGAGGTGGGACTATTTGACATGTCCCCGTCCAGGGGCGGGCTGCGGAATGGTATTTAAGACAGGTATTTTTGCTTGTTTATAGAGACCACCTGGGAATTCCACAGTGTGACGCAGCTTTCTGCCTCCCTGGTTATTGTATCGTGTGTGCGGCAATTGTACTGCCGTACAGGTCTTCTGGAGAGTAAAGTCCTGAAAGTAACAAAAAATGGTAAAATCGACAGCCCCTAGTGCGGTTGAGCCGCGTTTTTGGGGCGTGACGTGGTCGTACCCCTCCCCCTGTGCCCATGGTATTTTCAGAGCGTAATTATGTACGCGTAGCACAGATTTCGCCGTTTCGCGAGGGCTGGGGTTGGGGACGCATTGCTACGCTCGCTCGGAATGTGCCAGGCGGTCTTGTTGTAGGTTACTCCGGGCGTGTTTGACGGTGTCCAGACGTTATATCGCCGGACTGGAGAATTGCCTTGAGAGGCTGCTTTGGACTTCCGCTGCGAGGGCCGCCGTGTGCTCCTCCATTCGGAGAGAGCGCTCAGTGTTTCCATTAACTGTAATGACTCCCCGAGGTCCTGGCATCTTGAGCTTGAGGTATGCGTAGTTCAGCACCACATTGAACTTTGCAAACGCGGTTCGCCCGAGCAGTGCATGGTAGCCACCGCGGAACGGGACTATATCGAATATTAACTCCTCGCTTCGGAAATTATCCGGGGATCCGAAGACCACTTCAAGTGTGACTGAGCCTGTGCAATGGGCCTCTACACCTGGTATGACGCCCTTAAAGGTCGTTTTTGTGGGTTTTAATCCTTGTGGGATCTATGCCCATTTTACGCACTGTGTCCTGATAAAGCAGGTTCAGGCTGCTACTGCCGTCCATAAGGACTCGAGTGAGGTGAAATCCGTCAATGATTGGGTCTAGAACCAATGCGGCAAATCCGCCATGGCGGATACTAGTGGGGTGGTCCCTGCGATCGAAAGTGATCGGGCATGAGGACCATGGGTTGAACTTTGGGGCGACTGGCTCCAACGCGTATACGTCCTTTAACGCACGCTTCCGCTCCCTCTTGGGGATGTGGGTTGAGTATATCATGTTCACCGTCCGCACTTGTGGGGGGAAACCCTTCTGTCCTCTGTTGTTCGGCGGCTGGGGCTCCTCCTCGTCATCACTCTATAGCCTCTTGTCTTTGTTTTCGGCATTTAATTTGCCGGCCAGCTTGAACACCCAATAATCCCTGTTGGTGTGGTTGACTGGCTTGTCGGGGGTGCCATGTATCTGACACGAGCGATCGAGTATATGGTCCAAATTGGACAGGCCCGGAGTGCTTCTTTTGAATGGCTTTTTCCACTGACCGGGCTTAGAGCCTCTGAATCCGGCATTAACTGTCGTGTCCTCCGTATTGTCGCTGTTAATGCGGCGCTTGTGCTTGTTGCAACGTGACCTGCCATTGATGTCCTTGGTATCCGAATTACCAGGGCTCTTTGACATGTTATTGCTGCGAGCCAGCCAACTGTCTTCTCTCGCGCAAAAGCGGGTCATGAGTGTCGTGAGGGCTTCCATGGATTTCGGCTTTTCCTGTCCAAGGTGCCAGGCAAGCCACTTGTCGCGGATGTTATGCTTGAAAGCCGCTAGGGCCTCTGCATCCGGACAGTCGACGATTTGATTTTTCTTGGTTAGGAACCGTGTCCAAAATTGTCTGGCCGATTCCTCTGGCTGCTGAATTATGTGGCTCAGATCATCGGCGTCTGGTGGTCGCACATAGGTGCCCTGGAAGTTGTCGAGGAATGCGGCTTCCAGGTCTTTCCAACACCCAATGAATTCTGCTGGCTAGCTGTTGAGCCAATGCCGAGCTGGTCCTTTAAGTTTGAGTGGGAGATATTTGATGGCGTGTAGATCGTCGCCACGGGCCATGTGGATATGAAGGAGATAGTCCTCAATCCATACCGCAGGATCTGTCGTACCATCGTATGATTCAATATTCACGGGTTTGAAACCCTCTGGGATTTGATGATCCATTACTTCATCTGTCAAGCATAGCGGGTGTGCGGCGCCTCTGTACAGGGCTATATCACGACGCAGCTCAAATGAGTTTTGTCTATTGTGTTCGGCCTGGCTGGATTTACTTTTACTGTATCCGGCGTGACGGCTATCGTCTCGTGTCATGGGGCGCCCCCGCGATTCGTAGATCGATCTTATTTGCCTTGCTTTGTCCTCCAATATATCTCGCATGTCTAATGCATTTCCCCGTGCCTTGGTGTTTTTTGAGTGACGCTGGGGTGCGGCTTGAATTGTGGGCCGAGAGGCCTCTCTGTCGCGGCCACGAGGTGGCCGATCAGCCGCTGGGGATGTGGGTTTAGATGCTTCCTCCTCTAATCGGGGTAGCAACCTGTGCTTTGGGTAGCTCTTGGAGGGGCGTTCGAGTTCATATTCCTCGGCCGCAAGGACTTCAGTCCATCTGTCGGCTAGCAAGTCTTGATCAGCTCTAAGCTGCCGCTGCTTTTTCTTAAGGCTACTTGCTGTAGCCATAAGCCTACGCTGGAAGCGCTCTTGCTCGACGGGATCCTCAGGCACGACAAATTCGTCGTCGTTGAGGCTTGCCTCGTCTTCGGAGGGAGGCATGTAATTATCATCCTCTACCTCTCT
>NC_041388.1:657289803-657303901 GCF_002162155.2 Triticum dicoccoides | reverse complement strand
CCTGCGCTGAATGGAGGGAGTTGTCTTCGGCACTGTACAGGGTGTTATTTTCTCCTGTGCCGATATCACCGTTTTTTGCTTTTGGCGGGACTTAGAGCGGCGCCGCTGACGCTGACGCTTAGGTTGCTTCTTTGAGGGGTCATCCCCCGCTGTTCCGTCGCCATTGCCCTCTTTGGGTGTGTCCACCATATATATATATATATCATATAACGAGGTGGCTTTCCAGTGCCTTATAGGCGCTGGTTCCTGTTCGTCTCCTGCATCGTCATCCATATCGTCGATGTCTTCGGAGTCGAAGTCGAGCATGTCGGTCAAGTCATCGACAGTGGCTATGAAGTGGGTGGTGGGTGGGCGTCGAATTTCTTCGTCGTCCGCATCCCAATCCTGCCGGTCATAATCCGGCCAGGACTCTCCTGACAAAGAGAGAGACCTTAGTGAATTCAGTATGTCGCCGAAGGGCGAGTGCTGAAAGATATCCGCGGCAGTGAACTCCATGATCGGCACCCAATCAGATTCGATTGGCAGGGGCGCGGATGGTTCAGAGTTCGGAGGAGAGTCCGGCGATGTGGAGTCACGGGCCTCGCGAAGGATAAGGTTGGTGTTCGGCTCGATCGCCGTTGTGGCTGCAGCCTCCGCGGCGGGGTCTAGCCACCCGCCCTCGGTCGGCGCAGTTGGCTCCGGATTAAAGGTCGGAGCAGATGTGGGTGCGGCCTCCAGGACACTGTTCGGCGGCAGAGCTAAATCATGCCCATCGTGACAGTGCGACGCACTCGGCAGGGGCTCAAATCCGTCGAAGATCAAGTCTGCGCGGATATCGGCCGTGTAGTTTAAGCTTCCAAACCTGACCTTATGGCCAGGGGCGTAGCTTTCAATCTGCTCCAGATGGCCAAGCGAATTGGCCCGCAGTGCAAAGCCGCCGAATACAAAAATCTGTCCAGGGAGAAAAGTCTCACCCTGGACTGCATCGCTGACGATGATCGAAGGAGCCATCAAGCCTGTTGATGACGACACAGAGGAACTCTCAATGAAAGCACCAATGTCGGTGTCAAAACCGGCGGATCTCGGGTAGGAGGTCCCGAACTGTGCGTCTAAGGGGGATGGTAACATGAGGTAGGGGACACGATGTTTTACCCAGGTTCGGGCCCCCCTGATGGAGGTAAAACCCTACGTCCTGCTTGATTGATTCTTGATGATATGAGTATTACAAGAGTTGATCTACCACGAGATTGGAGAGGCTAAACCCTAGAAGCTAGCCTATGGTACGATTGTTGTTGTCCTACGGACTAAACCCTCTGGTTTATATAGACACCGGAGGGGGCTAGGGTTACACAGAGTCGGTTACAATGGGAGGAGATCTACATATCCGTATTGCCAAGCTTGCCTTCCACGCCAAGGAAAGTCCCATCCGGACACAGGACGAAGTCTTCAATCTTGTATCTTCATAGTCCAACAGTCCGGCCGAAGGTTATAGTCCGGCTGTCCGGACACCCCCTAATCCAGGACTCCCTCAAGTACCCACTATACCCTGCTCTAGTAAAAGAAACTATGTTAAAACTGCTTTATGTGATCTTGGAGCCGGTGTTAGTGTTATGCCTCTCTCTTTATATCGTAGACTTGATTTGAATAAGTTGACACCTACTGAAATATCTTTGCAAATTGCTGATAAATCAACTGCTATACCTGTCGGTATTTGTGAGGATGTGCCTGTTGTGGTTGCAAACGTTACTATTTTAACGAACTTTGTTATTCTTGATATTCCCAAGGACGATAATATGTCCATTATTCTTGGAAGACCCTTTTTGAATACTATAGGGGATGTTATTGATTGCAACAAAGGCAATGTCACTTTTCATGTTAACGGTAATGAGCATACGGTACACTTTCCGAGGAAACAACCTCAAGTCCACAGTATCAATTCTATTGGAAAAATTCCATCGATTATTTTTGGAGGTTTTGAATTTCCTCTTCCTACTGTCAAGAAGAAATATGATATTCTTATTGTTGGGGATGTGCATATCCCTGTTGAGGTAACCTAGTGTTATTCGAAAATTCTCCGGTTCCATGTTATTCGGAATGAGTTTCTTAACAAGACTTGATCAACCTTGTTAATGGATTCCTTTTGATGATCATGAGATGGATGAATTTAGAAAACACAACTCTCTGTACCCTCCTTTTACTTTCTGTTATTCATATTAAATAAAGTAAAAATAGTATTTTCTGTCTGTTATCTGAATTATTCGTGCAATACAAAAATACCCCGAAAATAAAAGTTCTCCAAATGCCCTGAAATTTAAATATGATTTTTTCTGGAATATCTGAGAATATTTGGCACTAAGAACACAGCAGGGGGGCATCCACCTAGCCACGAGGGTGGAGGGCGCGCCCTACCCCCTGGGCGCGCCCCCAACCTCGTGGGCCCATGGTGGCCCTCCTCCACTTATTCCTGCACCCACACACTCCTTCTTCCTCCCACAAACACCATTATCCAGCTCTGTAAGTGCATCTAGTGCCCCGTAGTGATTTTGGTGTATTGAAGACTTATAGGTTAAGGGACTAATTCATTTGTGAGTGTACACAGGTCTATAAGTCTATGAGGATTTTGATATTTGCAGAGAAAATCGACCCCTAAAAATGAAGTTCTTCGACTGAAGACTTTGAATATGTGAAGACTTTCTGAAGACTTTGAAAGTGAAGAAATTGGTGTGACCGTGAAGACTTGGTATTCATTCGAGGAACATGAAGCGTGAAGACTTTTGTTTTCGTAGTTTCATTTTCTCTTTATTGAGTCATAGGAAACACCGTACTGTTAAAGGGGGTCGAGGAAATACTAAGGAAAAATTTCCATGTGATTCCCAACTCAAAATCCTACACCTACCAATCCCTTCGAGTGAAGCCATTGGAAATCTCATACAGTTCAGTCAATTTCTTCAGTGACAGAGACGAAGTTCTTCTGGTCTCTGAGTAATTTGCTCTAACTGAGGAGTTAGGAATTCGCCAGTGCGGATTGCCTACATAGTGAGGAACATGATAGCCTTGAGGATTTTGCTACTCAAAATTCCGACCGTTGCTGTGCTATGCGCCAGCTGTCCCAAAATATCTATCCACCTAACGGTCATATCATTGAAGGGCATTTATGTCTTATCATGTCGGGCTTCTCCCTAGGTTATAAATAACCGCCCCTACAACCACTAGCTGGTTGGCTGCTCCGAGAGAAACTGACACTTGTCATTTGAGAGCAACCCATCCTCCGAGGACTTTGAGCAAAAATCATCTAGTGAGGAAAAACCCAAACCCAAACACCTACAAACCCCAAGTGATTGAGCATCACTGAAGAGATTGATCCTGCGTGGATTCGATGCTTGTTACCTTTGAAGACTGTGCTTCTTCCAGACGGTTAGGCGTCATGGTCTAGAGCATCCAAGAGGAATTGTGGATCGCTGAGTGACCTAGTTTGTGAAGGTTCGGAAGTCACCTGAAGACTTACCACGAGTGATTGGACGAGGTCTATGTGACCTTAGTTCAAGGAGAATACGGTGAGGACTGGTTGTCCTGAGCTGCCTGTTCAGGACTGGGTGTCTGGGACTGTGTGTCCTCGAGTTTAAATACTCAACCGCTCCAACCAGACGTACAACTGAGACAGTAGTTGGAACTGGTCTACCAAATCATTGTCTTCACCAAGCTTACTGGTTCTATTTCCTCAACTCTTTCATTTCCTCATAACTGTGTTGTGTGCTTGTTCATATCTGTGCTTGAACACTTTGCCTGAAGACTTTCTCAATTTCCTCAGTTTAATTTCTTCAGTCTGTTTGTCTTCATCCTGTGTTATCCTGTGCTTACGCTTCCTGTACTGTGCATGTCCTCATTTCATCATGATGACTATGCCTGTGTTCTGCTATGTTTACTTTTGAGTACTTATTCCGCTGCTAGTTGTTCTTCGCTAAGGAATTTCGTCACCGGCAAATTCCTCGGTGAAGAATTTCATAAAAATCGCCTATTCAGCCCCCCTCTAGTCGATATAACGCACTTCAAGCTCAAGCACGAGTTCTGGCTCATTTTGCTGCGATTTTCGATCTCCTTGCTCAAAGCACATATCACAAAACTGCTTTGGGGGATTGTTCCTTGGTATGTGACTCCACCATTGGTCCAATTAGTTTTTGTTCTAGTGCTCTATTCATTGCAAATTTGTGCTGTCTAGATGACCATATTCTTGAGCTTGGATGTCAAATTTATATGGTTCCAAGTAGTTTTGATGCATGATATAGGCTCTAGGCACTTGTAGGAGTAGTTGCTATCAATTTTGTTGAGTTTGGTTCACTTTTATTTGAAGTTACTAAATTTTTTAGAATTTTTCAGAAAATAATGAAGAGATTTTTGAGGGGCTCATCGAGCCGAAGCTCGAAGGAAAAGCAAAATGAAGAAGCAAAAAAGCCCAAATATAATATGCCTCGCATCACGGAGGTTCGGCCGTGTGAATGGCCTTGTGATGATTTCTTTAGAGCAGCCGGGATTTATGACGATTTCTATGAATTGGCTGAGAATGCAGGCCTCACCGCCTTCCTCCACGACCAGCGCAAACAATATCTCTTACTCACAAATATCTTTGTGCAAAACTTTTTTTCCATGCTAGGAGCTCACCACCTACGGTGGAGTTTTATTTATATGATGAGCATAAGGAGATGTCACTTCGTGATTTTTGTAGGGTTTGTTTGATCCCTTTCGAGGGCATCATAGAAGAACCACATCGTGGCGATGTGGATGGGTTTATTGATACCATCACTGTAGGGGAAATGAGAAGGTTTCCGATGCATGAACTACTAGCATACACTTTCCTGTTCTATGTTACTTTGCTATATTTGCTAGTAGATGCTTAATTGGGAGCGGAAACTGTGGAAACCTTAGTGCCCCTGATATTGTTATTTTGTGCCACGCCTTATTTCGTGATGATACATTCAGCATGGGTGCTATTATTGCAAAGCGGTTAAATCTTAACCATACTAAGGGCCCAGTCTTTGGAGGCATCTTCGCCTCGCGCCTAGCTGCACATTTTAACATACCTATTAGGCATTATGAGAAGGAAGAAAAATTGCTGCCACCTGTTTATTTAGATTATAAGAGTATGGTAGCACACGATTTTATTGTTAAGAATAGGGGAAATGAGCTCAAATACAAATTGTTCTTTGATAAACATCATCTTGAGACTATTACCCTGCCTGCTCCTTCCTTGTTTGATTTATCTACAGGCAAGTACCTTGTTCCGTTGGAGGCTATTCACGCCTACCGGAACCCTACATCAGCCACAGAGCCAGTGTCGGAACCACAAGTTGATCCTCCACGACAGTCTAATTACCAGCGGGATCCAGAGATGATTGCCAACCAGTGGCAATCAGAGTCTTCTTCTTCAAAGTATGGCCCCAACTATTACTATGGATGTTCGCCAGGCCAACCATGGCCATAGAGCAACTTAGGCCAAAAGCCTAAGCTTGGGGGAGTACGTATTTCTCACCGACATTACATTCATGTTCACACACTCATTGCTAGATGTCGGTGCTCATACTTTTTCATTGTAATATCCATGCTAGTTTATTTCCTTTTTATGCTTTCTTCTTGTGTGTTTGATAAACCTTAAGAAAAACAAAAAAAAATAGTTGAAGCTTTTAGCTAGTTTTAATTTCTATGCTTGTAGTACTAATTAAAAAGAAAGCCCAAAAAGATTTCATGTTCTTCTTTTGCTTATTGGGAGCTTTCCCGTGTAAATAGTTTTATTTCATTTCTTTGGGGGTCGATAGGAGAAGACCATGATTAAATTGTTGAAGTGGCTCTTATATGCATTATTGCTAATCTGACAAAAGAGCCCATATTGCCTTGTCTTCTCCTATTTATTGAGTGCTTGCAGATTCTAGCTTAGTCCAATGCACGCGCACTAATATTATTATCCACACCGTTCGGTCGTGCAAGTGAAAGGAAATTATGATGATATATGATGGACTGATTGAGATGAGAAAAGCTGGTATGAACTTGATATCTCTTGTTTTTGTAAATATGATTAGTTCATCATTCCTGATTCATCCTATTATGAATAAACATGTTTGCAATGAAAATTAGAGATTATAGTTGCTTATGCCATGCTTAATTAGCTAGGAGCTTATAATGGTTTACCTTGTGTGCCAACATGCTATTAAAATGGTTGTGATGTGGTATGATAGGGTGGTATCCTCTTTTGAACGATTCGAGTGGCTTGACTTGGCACATGTTCACGCATGTAGTTGAAACAAAATCAACATAGCCTCTATGATATTTATGTTCATGGTGCATTATATCCTACTCATGCTTGCATTCGGTGTTGATTAATTATGTTCATGACTGTTGTCGCTCTCTAACTGGTCGCTTCCCAGTCTTTTTCTAGCCTTCACCTGTACTAAGCGGGAATACTGCTTGTGCATCCAATCCCATAAACCCCAAAGTTGTTCCATATGAGTCCACCATACCTACCTATATACGGTATCTACCTGCCATTCCAAGTAAATTTGTATGTGCCAAACTCTAAACCTTCAAATAAATATCCTATTTTGTATACTCGAATAGCTCATGTATCAACTAGGGCTATCCGTATCTTCCATGTTAGGCGGGTTATTCTCAAGAGGAGTGGACTCCGCTCCTCACTCATGAGAAAGTGGCTGGTCACTGGGATGCCCAGTCCCATGCTTTATGCAAATAAAATCAAAATAATTGCAAACAAAACTCCCCCTGGGACTCTTGTTTGTTGGAGGCACTCATTGTTTTGAGCAAGCCATGGATTGATGCTTGTTGGTGGAGGGGGAGTATAAACTTTACCATTCTGTTTGGGAACCGCCTATAATGTGTGTAGCATGGAAGATATCGCCATCTCTTGGTTGTTATGTTGACAATGAAAGTATACCGCTCAAAATATTATTCATCTCTATTTCAAAACCGAGCTCTGGCACCTCTACAAATCCCTGCTTCCCTCTGCGAAGGGCCTATCTATTTACTTTCATGTTGAGTCATCATCCTCTTATTAAAAAGCACCAGTTGGAGAGCACCACTATCATTTGCATTCATTACCGTCAGTTTACATTGAGTATGACTTGACTGGATCTCTTTTACCATGAATTACAATGTATAGTCAATCCTTGATCTTTAAAGGTGTTCTGCATTTATGTTTTGCAGTCTCAGAAAGGGCTAGCGAGAAACCATCCTGTTATATCATATTATGATTGTTCTGAGAAAGTGTTGTCATCCGAGATTTATTATTATTGCTTGCTACTTGATTATGCCATTGATATGAGTAAACATGAGACACCTAAGCGTTATTGTGAATATGGTTAGTTTATAATCTTTGCTAAAAACTTGAATGCTGGCTTTACATATTTACAACAACAAGAGTAAACAGAGTTTGTAAAAGTTTTTTCTTTATCACTTTCAGTTTGTCAACTGAATTGCTTGAGGACAAGCAAAGGTTTTAAGCGGATATGTCTCCATCGTATCTACTTTTCCAAACACTTTTGCCCTTGTTTTGGACTCTAACTTGCATGATTTTAATGGAGCTAACCCGGACTGACGCTGTTTTTAGCAGAATTGCCATGGTGTTATTTATGTGTAGAAACAAAAGTTCTCGGAATGACCTGAAACTCCATGGAGCGTATTTTTGGAAATAATAAAAAATACTGGCAAAAGATCAAGGCCAGGGGGCCCACACCCTTGCCATGAGGGTGCGGGGCGCGCCTGCCCCCTGGGCGCCCCTACCTCGTGGGCCCCCTGGAGCTCCTCCGACCTCAACTCCAACTCTATATATTCACTTTCGGGGAGAAAAAAAATCAAAGAGAAGGATTCATCACGTTTTACGATACGGAGCCACCGCCAAGCCCTAAAACCTCTCGGGAGGGCTGATTTGGAGTTCGTTCGAGGCTCCGGAGAGGGGAATCTGTCGTCGTCGTCATCATCAACCATCCTCCATCACCAATTTCATGATGCTCACCGCCGTGCATGAGTAATTCCATCGTAGGCTTGCTGGACGGTGATGGGTTGGATGCGATTTATCATGTAATCGAGTTAGTTTTGTTAGGGTTTGGTCCCTAGTATCCACTATGTTCTGAGATTGATGTTGCTATGACTTTGCTATGCTTAATGCTTGTCACTAGGGCCCGAGTGCCATGATTTCATATCTGAACTTATTATGTTTTCATGAATATATGTGAGTTCTTGATCCTATCTTGCAAATCTATAGTCACCTACTATGTGTTATGATCCGACAACCCCGAAGTGACAATAATCGGGACCACTCCCGGTGATGACCGTAGTTTGAGGAGTTCATGTATTCACTATGTGTTAATGCTTTGGTCCGGTACTCTATTAAAAGGAGGCCTTAATATCCCTTAGTTTCCACTAGGACCCCACTGCCACGGGAGGGTAGGACAAAAGATGGCATGCAAGTTCTTTTCCATAAGCACGTATGACTATATTCGGAATACATGCCTACATTACATTGATGAATTGGAGCTAGTTCTGTGTCACCCTAGGTTATGACTGTTACATGATGAACCGCATCCGGCATAATTCTCCAGCACCGATCCATTGCCTACGAGATTTCCATATATTGTTCTTCGCTTATTTACTTTTCCGTTGCTGTTGTTATCATCACTAAAAATGCCAAAAACATTACTTTTGTTATCATTACCTTTTGCTACCGTTACCACTACTATCATATTACTTTGCTACTAAATACTTTGCTGCAGATATTAAGTTTCCAGGTGTGGTTGAATTGACAACTCATCTGCTAATACTTGAGAATATTCTTTGGCTCCCCTTGTGTCAAATCAATAAATTTGGGCTGAATACTCTACCCTCGAAAACTATTGCGATCCCCTATACTTGTGGGTTATCATGACCCGGTAACATCAATATTTATAAACAGGCAAGTTCTACATTCTTAAACCGGCTGAAGATCAGATGAGTATTTCAAAGACCAATATTTTTATTAAGCATTGGGAGCTGAGTCAAATGAGTTATTCTTCACAATATTTCTCCGTGACAAACCAACATCAGCAAATTGATTATGAAGCTGGCCTATTGATCTGGATTTTCTAGAAGAAGGAAATGACAAGGACTTAAGGATGATCAGGATCAGTTTAACATGGATAAATCCAAATTAAACTGGGGGCTAATGTCGGGGATATACCCCACAGTAGGACTCGGCCGGAGTCATAACCCAGCTGGGACTTGGTAAACCGGCGGATGGTAAACCGGCAGACAGTTAAGATAGATGGCTAGGACAGACGGTAAACCGGCAGGTGGTAAACCGACATATGTTAAGTCAGATGATAACCCATCAAATGTTAAGCCAGATGATAACCCAGCAGACAGTCATAACCCGGTAGACAGTCATAACCCGGCAGACAGTCATAACCCAGCAGACAGAGTCGCCTGGGGTTAACAAGCCTGAGACGTTAAGAAGCCCTAGATGTTAAGAAGCCCATGAAGAGAAGTCAGAATAGTTTAAGTCTTAATCCGAGTTGGACTCTACATGTAACCCGCCCCTTCAACATATATAAGGAGGGGCAGGGCACCCCAAGGGGGGATAAATAATCTTAGGGTTAGACATAACTAGGAGAGTCGGTTTACGGCGACTCCCTCGTGATGATAATGAGACCTAGCAACAAACAACATGTAGGGTTGTTACCGGATGATGTTTCCCGGGGCCCGAAGCTGCCTAAACCTTTGTCTTGTGTTGCGCCTCTCGATTTCGCTCAACCCCTCTCAAGCTACCATATAGATGCGTTGGCCTCACGACTAAGTCCTCACACTAGGACATCTGTCGTGACAATTCCACGACACCACCAGTTTCAAGAAAAAGGGTAAAGGGAAGAAGGGGAACTTCAAGAAGAACGGCAAGAAAGTTGCTGATCAAGTGAATAAGCCCAAGTCTGGACCTAAGCCTGAGACTGAGTGCTTCTACTGCAAAGGGACTGGTCACTGGAAGCGGAACTGCCCCAAGTATTTGGCGGAGAAGAAGGATGGCAAAGTGAAAGGTATATTTGATCTACATGTTATTGATATGTACCTTACTAATGCTCGCAGTAGCGCCTGGCTATTTGATAATGGTTCTGTTGCTAATATTTGCAACTCAAAACAGGGGCTACGGATTAAGCGAAGATTGGCTAAGGACGAGGTGACGATGCATGTGGGAAATGGTTCCAAAGTCGATGTGATCGCCGTTGGCACGCTACCTCTACATCCACCTCCGGGATTAGTTTTAGACCTAAAAAATTGTTATTTGGTGCCAGCGTTGACCATGAACATTATATCTGGATCTTGTTTGATGCGAGACGGTTATTCATTTAAATCGGAGAATAATGGTTGTTCTATTTATATGAGTAATATCTTTTATGGTCATGCACCCTTGATGAGTGGTCTATTTTTACTAAATCTTGATAGTAGTGATACACATGTTCATAGTATTGAAGCCAAAAGATATAAGTTTAATAATGATAGTGCAACTTATTTGTGGCACTGCTGTTTAGGTCATATTGGTGTAAAGCGCATGAAGAAAATCCATGTTGATGGACTTTTGGAATCACTTGATGCTTGCGAACCATGCCTCATGGGCAAGATGACTAAGACACCATTCTCCGGAACAATGAAGCAAGCAACAGACTTGTTGGAAATAATACATACTGATGTATGCGGTCCGATGAGTGTTGATGCTCGCGGCGGGTATCATTATTTTCTTACCTTCACAGATGATTTGAGGAGATATGAGTATATCTACTTGATGAAACATAAGTCTGAAACATTTGAAAAGTTTAAAGAATTTCAGAGTGAAGTGGAAAATCATCGTAACAAGAAAATTAAGTTTCTACGATCTGATCGTGGCGGAGAATATTTGAGTTACGAGTTTGGTCTTCATTTGAAACAATGCGGAATAGTTTCGCAACTCACGCCACCTAGAACACCACAACGTAATGGTGTGTCCGGACGTCGTAACCGCACTTTATTAGATATGGTGCGATCTATGATGTCTCTTACTGATTTACCGCTATCGTTTTGGGGTTATGCTTTAGAGACAACTGCATTCACGTTAAATAGGGCGCCATCAAAATCCGTTGAGACGACACCTTATGAACTGTGGTTTGGCAAGAAACCCAAGTTTTCGTTTCTTAAAGTTTGGGGCTGCGATGCTTATGTGAAAAAGCTTCAACCTGATAAGCTTGAACCCAAATCAGAGAAATTTGTGTTCATAGGATACCCAAAAAGAGACTGTTGGGTACACCTTCTATCACAGATCCGAAGGCAGGATATTCGTTGCTAAGAATGGATCCTTTCTAGAGAAGGAGTTTCTCTCGAAAGAAGTGAGTGGGAGAAAAGTAGAACTTGACGAGGTAATTGTACCTACTCCCTTATTGGGAAGTAGTTCATCACAGAAATCAGTTCCAGTGATTCCTACACCAGTAAGTGAGGAAGCTAATGATGATGATCTTGAAACTTCTGATCAAGTTACTACCGAACCTCATAGGTCAACCAGAGTAATATCCGCACTAGAGTGGTACGGTAATCCTATTCTGCAGGTCATCTTACTTGACCATGACGAACCTACAAACTATGAGGAAGCAATGATGAGCCCAGATTCCGCAAAATGGCTTGAGGCCATGAAACCTGAGATGGGATCCATGTATGAGAACAAAGTGTGGACTTTGGTTGACTTTCCCAATGATCGGCAAGCCATAGAGAATAAATGGATCTTCAAGAAGAAGACTGACGCCGACGGTAATGTTACTGTCTACAAAGCTCGACTTGTTGCAAAAGCTTTTCGACAAGTCCAAGGAGTTGACTACGATGAAACCTTCTCACCCGCAACGATGCTTAAGTCCGTCCGAATCATGTTAGCAATTGCCGCATTTATGATTATGAAATCTGGAAAATGGATGTCAAAACTGCATTCCTTAATGGATATCTTAAAGAAGAGTTGTATATATATGATGCAACCAGAAGGTTTTGTCGATCCAAAAGGTGCTAACAAAGTGTGCAAGCTCCAGCGATCCATTAATGGACTGGTGCAAGCCTCTCGGAGTTGGAATATACGCTTTGATAGTGTGATCAAAGCATATGGTTTTATAAAGACTTTTGGAGAAGCCTGTATTTACAAGAAAGTGAGTGGGAGCTCTCTAGCATTTCTGATATTATATGTAGAGGACATATTGTAGATCGGAAATGATGCTGAATTTCTGAATAGCATAAAAGGATACTTGAATAAGAATTTTTCAATGAAAGACCTCAGTGAAGTTGCTTATATATTGGGCATCAAGATCTATAGAGATAGATCAAGACACTTAATTGGACTTTCACAAAGCACATACCATGATAAAGTTTTGAAGAAGTTCAAAATGGATCAAGCAAAGAAAGGATTCTTGCCTGTGTTACAAGGTGTGAAGTTGAGTCAGACTCAATGCCCGACCACAGCAGAAGATAGATAGAAAATGAAAGTCATTCCCTATGCTTCAGCCATAGGTTCTATCATGTATGCAATGCTGTGTACCACACCTCATGTGTGCCTTGCTATCAGTTTAGCAGGGAGGTACCAAAGTAATCCAGGAGTGGATCACTGGACATCGGTCAAGAACATCCTGAAATACCTGAAATGGACTAAGGGTATGTTTCTCGTTTATGGAGGTCACAAAGAGCTCGTCGTAAACGGTTACGTTGATGCTAGCTTTGACACTGATCTGGATGACTCTAAGTCACAAACCGGATACGTATTTTTATTGAATGGTGGAGCTGTTAGTTGGTGCAGTTCCAAGCAGAGCATCGTGGCGGGTCTACGTGTGAAGCGGAGTACATAGCTGCTTTGGAAGCAGCAAATGAAGTAGTCTGGATGAAGGAGTTCATATCCGATCTAGGAGTCATACAGTGCATCGGGTCCAATGAAAATCTTTTGTGACAATACTGGTGCAATTGCCTTGGGAAAGGAATCTAGATTTCAGAAGAGAACCAAGCACATCAAGAGACGCTTCAATTCCATCCGCGATCAAGTCAAGAAGGGAGACATAGAGATTTGCAAGATACATACGGATCTGAATGTTTCAGACCCGTTGACTAAGCCTCTCTCATGAGCAAAACATGATCAGCACCAAGCCTCCATGGGTGTTAGAATCATTACAATCTAATCTAGATTATTGACTCTAGTGCAAGTGGGAGACTGAAGGAAATATGCCCTAGAGGCAATAATAAAGTTGTTATTTATATTTCCTTACATCATGATAAATGTTTATTATTCATGCTAGAATTGTATTAACCGGAAACTTAGTACATGTGTGAATACATAGACAAACAGAGTGTCACTAGTATGCCGCTACCTGACTAGCTTGTTGATCAAAGATGGTTAAGTTTCCTAGCCATGGACAAAGAGTTGTCATTTGATAAACGGGATCACATCATTAGAGAATGATGTGATTGACTTGACCCATCCGTTAGCTTAGCACTTTGATCGTTTAGTTTATTGCTATTGCTTTCTCCATAACTTATACATGTTCCTATGACTATGAGATTATGCAACTCCCGAATACCAGAGGAAGACTTAGTGTGCTATCAAACGTCACAACGTAACTGGGTGACTATAAAGATGCTCTATAGGTGTCTCCGATGGTGTTTGTTGAGTTGGCATAGATCGAGATTAGGATTTGTCACTCCGTGTATCGGAGAGGTATCTATGGGTCCTCTCGGTAATGCACATCACTATAAGCCTTGCAAGCAATGTGACTAATGAGTTAGTTACAGGATGTTGCATTACGAAACGAGTAAAGAGACTTGCCGGTAATGATATTGAACTAGGTATTGAGATACCGATGATCGAATCTCGGGCAAGTAACATACCGATGACAAAGGGAACAACGTATGTTGTTATGCGGTTTGACCGATAAAGATCTTCATAGAATATGTAGGAACCAATATGAGCATCCAGGTTCCGCTATTGGTTATTGATCGAAGATGAGTCTCGGTCATGTCTACATAGTTCTCGAACCCGTAGGGTCCGCACACTTAACGTTCGGTGATGATCAATATTATGTTTATGTGTTTTGATGTACCGAGG
>NC_041388.1:657223127-657289513 GCF_002162155.2 Triticum dicoccoides | reverse complement strand
GGGGGGGTTACCGGAACCTCCTGGGGAGTATATGAGCCTTATTGGGCCTTAGTGGAATAGAGGAGAGGAAGGCCAAGGAGGAGGGCATGCCCCCCTAGCCCAATCCGAATTGGGTGGGGGGCGGCTCCCACTCCCTTCCTTCTCTCTCCCCCTTCCTTCTCTCCCACTCCTACTAGGGAAAGGGGGGAGGGGAATCCTACTCTCGGTGGGAGTAGGACTCCCCCTAGGGCGCGCCATAGAGAGTGTCGGCCCTCCCTTCCTCCACTCCTTTATATACGGGGGAAGGGGGCACCCCATAGACACACAAGTTGATCTCTTAGCCGTGTGCGGTGCCCCCCTCCACAGATTTTCATCTCGGTCATATCGTTGTAGTGCTTAGGCGAAGCCCTGCATCGGTAACTTCATCATCACCGTCATCACGCCGTCGGGCTGATGAAGTTCTTCCCCGACACTTAGCTGGATCTAGAGTTCGTGGGACGTCATCGAGCTGAATGTGTGGAGATCGCGGAGGTGCCATACCTTCGGTGCTAGGATCGGTCGGATCGTGAAGACGTACGACTACATCAACCACGTTGTCATAACGCTTCTGCTTACGGTTTACGAGGGTACGTAGACAACACTCTCCCTTTCGTTGCTATGAATCACCTAGATGGATCTTGCATGTGTGTAGGATTTTTTTTTGAAATTACTGCGTTCCCCAATAGGGGGCGGCCCCCTTCTCCTAGGTCTAATCGGCCTCCTACCCTAGGGGGGCGCACCAGCCCCTTGTGGGCTGGTGTGCTTCCCTCTTATGGCCCATAAGGCCCATAACTTCTCCCGGGGGGTTCCGGTAACCTCTCGGTACTCCGGAAAAATGCCCGAATCTCTCAGAACCATTTCGATGTCCAAATGCAACCTTCCAATATATGAATCTTTACCTCTCGACCATTTCGAGACTCCTTGTCATGTCCGTTATCTCATCCGGGATTCTGAACAAACTTAGGTTTTATCAAATCATATAACTCATAATACAAATCGTCATCGAACGTTAAGCGTGCGGACCCTACGGGTTCAAGAACTATGTAGACATGACCGAGACACATCTCCGGTCAATAACCAATAGCGGAACCTGGATGTTCATATTGGCTCCTACATATTCTACGAAGATCTTTACTTGGTCAAATCGCATAACAACATACGGTGTTCCCTTTCTCATCGGTATGTTAATTGCCCGAGATTCGATCGTCGGTATCATCATACCTAGTTCAATCTCGTTACCGGCAAGTCCCTTTACTCGTTATGTAATGCATAATCCCGTAACTAACTCATTAGCCACATTGCTTGCAAGGCTTATAGTGATGTGCATTACCGAGAGGGCCCAGAGATACCTCTCTGAAACACGGAGTGACCAATCCTAATCTCGATTTGTGTCAACTCAACAAACACCATCGGAGACATCTGTAGAGCATCTTTATAATCACCCAGTTATGTTGTGACGTTTGATAGCACACTAAGTGTTCCTCCGGTATTCGGGAGTTGCTAATCTCATAGTCATAGGAACATGTATAAGCCATGAAGAAAGCAATATCAATAAACTAAACGATCATAGTGCTAAGCTAACAGATGAGTCTTGTCCATCACATCATTCTCTAATGATGTGATCCAGTTCATCAAATGACAACACATGTCTATGGCTAGGAAACTTAACCATCTTTGATTAATGAGCTAGTCAAGTAGAGGCATACTAGGGACACTCTGTTTTGTCTATGTATTCACACATGTACTAAGTTTCCGGTTAATACAATTTTATCATGAATAATAAACATTTATCATGATATAAGGAAATATAAATAACAACTTTATTATTGCCTCTAGGGCATATTTCCTTCAGACCCACCATCTTCAATGTGGTAGATGTGACACCACTCCACCTATTGGCCCCTCACGTGAACCTCTGCTCCAAAACAATTCCCCGAGAAGTCAGAATGAAACCATAGTCGGCCGGCCCGTTAACGTGCTGCAACATTTCCGGTTTTAGGAACTTCCAAAGATTCCCATCCGGTTTTTATCGGTTTGGGGAACTTTCTAGAAGGTTCCTGAACCGGGTTGCTATTTTCTTTTTTGGTTACATTTTTCATTTTTATGTTTTTCCGTTTATGTTTCTTTTTCGTTTAGCTTTTTTTGTTTTTTTTCCTATTCCTGTTTCTTTTGTTCAGAAATTTCATTTTCTTTGAAATTTAAAAATGTTCTTGTTTTAAAAAAGTGTTCGCAATTTCAAAAAAAATCATGTTTGAAAAATCTTCAGGAATTTCAAAAACAATTATTATTTTCATTTTTAAAAAAATTAATAAAGTGTTCTCATTATTTAAAAAAATTCACAATTTGAAAAAAATGTCCTTGTTTCGAAAGATGTTTCTCTTTCCCAAATTTGTTCAGAATTTCAAGGAAATTTCGTGTTTGAGAAAATGTTTCAAATAAATGTTCTCGTATTCAAAATTTGTTCACCATTTAAAAAAAATATTCATGTTTCAAAAAATGTTCGCAGTTTCAACATTTTGTTCACAATTTCAACTAATATTCTGATGTTTCAAATTTTGTTCACATTTCCAAAATAGCGTACAATAAAAAAATTGTTCACAATTTTATAAAAAAGTTGTGTTTTATCTTTTTTGTTCTGAATTTGTTTCCTGTTTCATTTTTGTTAAAATATGAAAACTTTTCATTATATTGAAAATATTTGGAATTTTCGAAAAAATGTTCGTGTTTTTCGTAATTTGTTCCATTTTTTGTGAAAATATTAACTTTTGGAAAAATTGTTCGTAGTTTTGAAAACTGTTTGGGATTTGCAAAATTTGTTCGTGTTTCATTTTTAAATCGGAACTAAACATCTTCAGTTTTCCACAAAAAATGGAATATAAAAAAATTGCGGCCTTTCAAAACTGCTCGCAATTTTCAAATATGTTTTCAAAATGGTTTCCAAATCTCAACGCTGCTGCGTATTCTTATATTGATTTGCACCTTAATGTTCAGTTAAAAACTCCTGCATGGCGCAAAATCAAAATCAGTGGATCTCCTAAACTCGCGAAACTCAAGCGAAGCTGGAACAAACATTATGCTAGTCATCTCATCGCATCATACGGTGGATAATTATCGGATGAGACACATCAATCCCATGGTGGTGCTCGGTCCTTACAAATTACTCCACGATGGCGCCGATGTATGGGTGCTCGTGCTTGGGGTAGGTGCAGCCGAGCCCGAACGGCAGCCACCCGAACCAGTTCTTGCTGCACTCCTTAATGGCGACGTCGCCCATCACCCTCCTTCCCTTGGCCGTGACGAGGGTCACCACCCTGTTCTCGAACACGAGCCTGCACATCCCGCCGGCCCCCTCCCTGCACGACCTGGCCTCCGGCCACTCCTCGTCCCACACCACCACCCCGTCCATGATGTTCCCGGCGTACGTCCACCGGCACATCACCCTGGGGCTAGGCGGGTTGAGCTGCTGCGGACTGCTCCACCCAATGGCTGGCGGCGGAGGCGCGGCCCGGCCGAGCACGCCGTTGTAGCACAGCGACGTGGTCGAGCCGCCGTCGTTGAGGTCGAAGGACATCTTGTTGTTGCAGGCGAAGCTCATCTCGAAGTCCTTGTTCCCCATGCGGTCCTGGATGTTGCACACGAACCTCGTCATGTTGCTGCTGTTGCCGTGGGTTTGCTCGCCTGGTCGCAGCGGCGGGCATACTTGGGCGATGGCGGCCGGGACGAGGGTGGCGGAGGCGAGGAGGACGATGATGGCCGCGGCGCTCGAGGCTTTCTCCATCTTGTTTGTGATCTTTCGGTGCACTGCTGTGAGCGAGGGATGGATGGATGGATGCATATATGGAACGCGTATGTCTGTCGGATCGAGTAGTCGGGTGCGTGCTCAGGACCAGTAACTCATCTGTATGCGGTAGGCTAATTAACAAGGATGTTACTAACCTCGGGTTAATTAATACATGCGTTTAGATATTCCGGCCAGCTCAATACATCAATCTCTCTGTTTTGTCACTGTTAATTACTTGGCTGAGAGATTCTGCTTCATGTAGTAATATAGATATGAAACATCAAACGAACCCTTTTTCAGAATAAATCTGAAACCCTTTTTTCTCGTGGAGTGCTACACCGATACCTGACCTGCACGGGCTCAACAGATTAATCGTGTAACGTGTCTGGTTATTTTCCAGGGATGCAAGCGGACGGCATCCGCATGTCCGCGAAGCAAAAATTTCATAATCTTCATTGTCTTAAAAACTATGTTACTTTAATTTTTCTATCGTGGACATACGGACACCATCCGTTTTGCATCTCTGTTATTTTCCAGGCGAGTGTGTACACAATGGCCACGTAAATAATGGTTTACTTAAAATTGAGAAAGTAAGATACATTTGTCCTTTCTTAATTAAAAGACGATCTCTTTCTATTCGTGAAATACACGTTCATATTCTCCACCGACATGAGGACAGAGGACCAGAGAGTGGTTGCCGCCTACAGGGCCACGTCCGCAGGACGCAAAGCCCACCGCCACAAGGCGAAGAAGGCGAGCACGGCGGATGCAACCGTTCAGGGCCAAGAAGAATCTTGATGGCGGTTAGGTTGGCCAAGAGAGATTGACTAAACTATGGGTTGTGTCCATTATACTAGAGGGAAGAAACATCCATCTATTATGCTAGAGGGAAGAAGAATCCACATCTCCCCTATTCTACAAATTCCCTCCACCGTGAGACTTTGGGGCATGATCAAGGAGTGGCCGCACCGGGGCATCAAGAGGCCCATCAAGAGTGGTGGACTAACATGTCGAGCGCGCATGTTGCAAATTGTAGTGCCATGACATCCCTTACTATGCTTGTGTCTTGGGCAGTTTGGAATGAGATAAATGCACAGGTTTTTCGACACAAGTCTGCTCCTCCGACCGTCCTTCTCGCGGCCATAAAGAAAGAGTCTAAGCTTTGGTGCATTGCGGACGCTAAACGTCTTGGCCAAATCATACCGGAAGAGTAATGATTTCTCTAATTGTTTAGTATTTCTTGTAACAAAAACTCAAAACTCCTTTCCCTTCAAAAAAAGTCTGTTCAACCGCTACCATTCCCCTCTTTTTTAGACTACAAAGATTATACAGGGGTCTATAGACAAATATGAGACACAATCCATACAAAACCACAACTGCAAAATGTCACTTGCCTGAAGAAAGATGAATTCAGCGAAAGTTGATTATGCGCAAAGCATCAAGCGGACGTCGTCACCAATGATGGTATGACATGGCGGGGCGACGTCGTGACCGGTCGCGGGTGGCGGGGAACGACGGTTAGGCTAATGATGGCACGCGGGCTGTCCATGGAGGCAATTGCTGAGAAAAAAGAATCACGTAACTGATAGACAGCCCCCATACTAATGCACCCCTTTCCCTTTGACACACGTGCATATAAAAGATGAAGATCGATACAAACCTGCTAATTAAACTCGTAAAGTCTACCATGTTTTCAGGGTGGCTTAGGTGTTGGAATTTTGCTAGTAGGCCTTTGGCCCAAAGCCCAACTAAAATTCTGAAATTTCTTGACCCATTCATGCATACATGTGAGTGGAGTGAGTGAGACTAAAGTTTAGTCCCATCCTGAAAGTTGAGAGAGAGAGAGAGTTGCACCTCTTTATAAAGTGAGCTCTTCTACCACTTGTATGAGCATGAGAAGAGAAGACCTACACGCGCGCTCCTCCTCCTCGCTCGCCGTGGCGCGGCGCGCCGCGCGTTGCGGTATTGAGCCGAGGATAGAGCTATGCACGTTGTCTATATTTTGCTGCTCGGAAAAAATTAATGAGTCATTAATTAATAATTAACGGATGGGTTAATTACTGGACCGTTTCCGATTCTTTTGGATCGTGACGACTCGGACGTGGGGTTTACTGTCACGACCTACCCGGCCCGCACTATATAGTCAGGTAGACGTCTACCCTAGCCGCCGCCGCTTCGTATGGTTTCTCACCACCGTTTCAGATCATTGCGTCGCCAAGCAAGTCTTCTCCATCCCTCCTTTCGGCGTGCACCTGGAGAAGGGACAGCAGGCCTCTGAAACCCCGCCTCTCGTGATCCTGTACGGGAGAGGGGCGATCGGGTTTTTGGGGAACGCACTCGCACGACTGCTGGCAGCGACGACTTCACGAACGACGACTTCTTCCTCGTTCTCGACAATCTAATCCTCGACGACATGGGCGACAGCGGGCGACAGCGTCAACGTCGGCAGAGCTGCTCCCGCTGCACCGTATATGATTTTATCCTTCCTGTTCGAGATCGTGGTAGAATTCATGTTTCTAGTATGTGCCCTAGATGTGATCTGTTCATCTACTATGCTAGTTCGCATGATTAGTTCAATCTCTGCTACTGTAGTTATGATTTATCTTCTGTTTATTTGGATTAAATCTTGTAATAATTTGCTCATATTTCCAACATTAGGTTTGATTGTTGTCGTCCTTCGAAACAACCATGGGGAGGCCATCTCTGGTATAGGTGATCCGTTCGATAATTTTGCGGATGCTGCAATGAAGCTATGGCTCTTAAACGAGGACTCCATTTAGTACATGATATTGGGTGCTCGAAGATTATGGTGGAATCTGAGTGTCTTCAGGTCATCAAAGCTTGCACATGATATTATGATATTTTGGCTCCATATTCTACAATATTGGCTGATTGTTTTCAGTATGCTCATGAGATATTATCAATTCATTTCAAGCATTGCCTAAGGGAAGCAAATAACTTGGCACAGTTCTTAGCTAGACATGCTCAGGGCATCTCCAACGCCCACCCGTAAATTTGCTCTGGCATCCGTCTATGGACACTAATGCCAAATGCCGCCATCTAACACAGCCCGCATGCAATTCAACAACTATTTGAACTAACCATATGAAATTTGTGCAAACACGACGGATTCCATATAAACCAGACGACGTTTATGCAAACACAATGGATTTTCATTACATTTCAAACATTTAAAACATAAACCGTTCCGACCCTAAACCTATCCTATGGCGGCGATCGGTGTACGAGCCTATGTTGTTCCCTTCTTGGGACCGCGTCCTCCAATCAATTGTCTCCATGAGCATTGATGATAAGACCGATGGAGTGAAAGTGCGGTCTCCGACAAGGAAGAGTAGAACATGAGACATGGACCGACCCACATGTGACACAAGGCCCTGCCGCCTCCCTTGCCCTACTCATCCTCGAAGTAGTCTGCGCCTTATCCGTCGCTAGTGGACCTGAGGTCCCGATGGAAATGGAGGCGCCGACGCTCTCGTCCTCCCACCGGGCCGCCAAAAAGTTCATCGGCGGCACGTAGGACGTATAGCTGGCTTTGTTCTCGTTCACAATCACCTGCAGCTGTGCCTCCACGGTGACCTGTCCTGGCGAGCAGCGGCTTGAGCGCGGACGAGTTCGTAGATCACATGCTGCTCTGCAACGAAGTTGGATTCGCCGCGGCCATGGCCACCACGGCCTCCTCGCTCGCACGCTCCCAGTCAGTTTGGCCCTCCGCCAGCCGGTGCCGCTCAAGGAGGAACATATTGTACTATTGTTCCCCCCACGCCTGCTAGAACGTCGACATAGGTGCCGGCGCAGGCTGCTCCTCCGCCTTGATGATGTTGAAGTGCGCCTGTGCCTCCTCCATGGTGAAGTCGACATGCACATGCATGGGCTCCGATGCGGTGTCATCGGAGCATGTCTCCATGTAAGTGCATCTAGTGCCCCTTGGTGATTTTGGTGTATTGAAGACTTATAGGTTAAGGGACTAATGCGTTTGTGAGTGTACACGGGTCTATAAGTCTATGAGGAGTTTGATATTTACAGAGAAAGTCGACCCCTAAAAATGAAGTTCTTCGACTAAAGACTTTGGATTTCTGAAGACTTTCTGAAGACTTTGAAAATGAAGAAATTGGTGTGACCTTGAAGACTTGGTATTCATTCGAGGAACATGAAGCGTGAAGACTTTTGTTTTCGTAGTTTCATTTTCTCTTTCTTGAGTCATAGGAAACATCGTACTGTTAAAGGGGGTCGAGGAAATACTAAGGAAAAATTTCCATGTGATGCTCAACTCAAAATCCTACACCTACCAATCCCTTCGAGTGAAGCCATTGGAAATCTCATACAGTCCAGTCATATTCTTCAGTGACAGAGACGGAGTTCTTCTGGTCTCTGAGGAATTTGTTCTGACTGAGGAGTTAGGAATTCGCCAGTGCGGATTTCCTACACAGTGAGGAACATGATAGCCCTGAGGATTTTGCTACTCAAAATTTTGACTGTTCTTGTGCTATGCGCCAACTGTCTCAAAATATCTATCCACCTAACGGTCATATCATTGAAGGGCATTTATGTCTTATCATGTTGGGCTGCTCCCTAGGCTATAAATAGCCGCCCCCTACAACCACTAGCTGGTTGGCTGCTCCGAGAGAAACTGACGCTTGTCATTTGAGAGCAACCCATCCTCCGAGAATTTTGAGCGAAAATCATCACGTGAGGAAAAACCCAAACCCAAACACCTACAAACCCCAAGTGATTGAGCATCACTGAAGAGATTGATCCTGCGTGGATTCGATGCTTGTTACCTTTGAAGACGGTGCTTCTTCCAGACGGTTAGGCGTCATGGTCTAGAGCATCTAAGAGGAATTGTGGATCGCCGAGTGACCTAGTTTGTGAAGGTTCAGAAGTCACCTGAAGACTTACCACGAGTGATTGGACGAGGTCTGTGTGACCTTAGTTCAAGGAGAATACGGTGAGGACTGGTTGTCCTGAGCTGCGTGTTCAGGACTGGGTGTCTGGGACTGTGTGTCCTCGAGTTTAAATACTCAGCCGCTCCAACCAGACGTACAACTGAGACAGTAGTTGGAACTGGTCTACCAAATCATTGTCTTCACCAAGCTTACTGGTTCTATTTCGTCAACTCTTTCATTTCCTCATAACTGTGTTGTGTGCTTGTTCATATCTGTGCTTGAAGACTTTGGCTGAAGTCTTTCTCAATTTCCTCAGTTCAATTTCTTCAGTCTGTTTGTCTTCATCCTATGTTATCCTGTGCTTACGCTTCCTGTACTCTATGCCTGTCTTCATTTCATCATGATGACTATGCTTGCATTCTGTTATGTTTACTTTTGAGTACTTATTCCGCTGCTAGTAGTTCTTCGCTAAGTAATTTCCTCACCGACAAATTCCTCAGTGAAGAATTTCATAAAAATCGCCTATTCACCCCCCCCTCTAGTCGATATAACGTACTTTCAATTGGTATCAGAGCAAAGGTACTCCCTTGTTCTGTGTGATTTTGGTTTAACCGCCTGGAGTTTTAGTTATGTCGGCCACAGGTATGATCAAGGTCTCTACTGGGTGTCCTACCTTCGATGGGACGAACTACCCCTACTGGAAGAATAAGATGCGGATGCATCTTGAGGCAATTGATAACGATCTCTGGTATGTTGTGGAAGATGGTGTTTCCTCAGTCACTCCTTCTCTGAATGCTGCTGATGTGAAGAGATTCAAGCAACTCGACTCACAAGCGAAGAATATCATATGTGGCCATCTGAGCAAACGACAGTATGGCAGAGTGAGTGCTTTGGAGACAGCGAAGCTTATCTGGGACAAGTTGTCCAAAGTGAATGAAGGAGTCTCAACACAGCGTGACTCTTGAGTTGATGTTCTTCGCAATATCTTCAACCGCTTCAAAAGACTCAACAATGAAAATGTTCAACAAACCTTCGATCGCCTCACTAACATCTCAAATGAGCTTCAAGCACTTGGTGCCACTGACATCACCGACCATGAGGTAGTGAAGAAATTGCTGAGATCGCTTGATTCCTCATTTGACACTCTGGCATTAATGATACAAGAACGTGTTGATTACAAGTCACTTGATCCCACTGATATTCTCGAGAGGCTAAATACTCATGAGTTCCAACTTGCTGAAAAAAGAGATCTCTATGGTTCGAGCTATGGCAGATCACGTGCACTGAAGGCCAAGGCAGTATCTGAGTCCGAAGATGAAGACTCTGGTAGCAGCCTTGGTGATCGTGAAGAACTAAGCCATTATCTAGCTCTGCTCGTGAAGAAGTTCCAAAAGTTCTCAAGACGTGATCGCTTTGGAAGACCCACAAGGAGCAATGATTCCTCATCCAGTGACTACAAGAGGAGGCTCTGTCACAAATGCAAGAAACATGGACATTACATTCAAGACTGTCCTTAGTGTGAAAAGGAATCAAAGAAGAAGAAATACAAGGATTACAGTTCTGATGATGCGAAGAAAAAGAAGAAATCCAGAAAATCTTCATCATCAAAATCCTCAAAGCCTTCATATCACAAGAAGAGCAGCTCCAAGAAGGCTAGGGCATTCATTGGCAAGGAAATGGACTCTGAGGCTGAATCTGAAGAAAATGAGGAAGATGAGACATCTGAGGAGTCAGAATCCGGAGTGGCGAGCCTAGCTCTCGCTACTGCATTCGTCAGCAAGTCTATCTTCAACACTGAAGAAAATGACCTCACCAACAAGGCTGATGAAGGCGATGATGACTACGCTCCCACCTATTGCTTCATGGCAAAGGGTGCCAAGGTACTCAAATATACCTCCTCTGAATCAAGTGAGAATGAATCTGATGAAAACCTTAAGCCCAACTATTCTAAACTTGCTAAGATTGCTGTAAAACAACAAATGGCTCTTGAAAAGGTTCAAAACATGCTAGACAAAAGTGATGATATGTTGGGTGAAGAAATGGATCGCACTAAAGCCTTGAGTGAAAATCTTCAGAGACTTCAGACTAGGTTTGATAATCTTCAAGGTCATCATAACACTCTCTTATCTGATCATGAGAAGCTTTCTTATGAATTTCCTCAAAGAAAGCAAGACCTTGAGAAGCTAAGAGTGAGTTATGAAGATCTTCAGAAGGAGCACGATTCATTACTTGCTCAACAAATCGGCGCTTCTCAGGAAGAATTGTTTCTCCATGTTTGAAATGCATTGAACGTGAATCTGCTAATTCTTCACCTGAATGTTCAAATGCTGCTAATGTTCCAAATTCTTCACATGCCTCTGCTATCACTAATTCCTCATCTGAGGACATTGCTAGTATCACTGACGATGCAGGGCTGAAGGAATTGTACATGACATGCATGTACAAAAGCCTCAAAGGGCATCAGACTCTTTGTGATGTGCTTAAAAATCAGATCCTCAACAGGAACCCTAGGAAAGAGGGTATTGCTTTTGAGAAGAAACTCAATGCTGATGGTACATACTGAAAGCCTGAGCAGTACCCCAAAACTACATGGGTTGCTGCAAAGGGACCTCCAGTTGATCCATCTAACTTATCTGGATTTGCATGTGAATCTCGTCGTTCTGATGATGAGTCATTTGACTCCAACTATAAATTGTTCAAAAATCAGAATGGTGAAGTATTTGCTAGATATGTTGGCACTAACTGCAGGAACGGCTCCCCTATGAAGAAAATCTGGGTTCCCAAAAGATGCCTTGAAAATCTTCAGGTGAACGTCATCATGATGCCACCTGTGAAGAATAGGAACCCCAGATCAAATTCTTAATATGGACCAAATTCTTCATATGGATCCAAGTCCTCATACGGACCAAACTCCTCACATGGATCAAATTCCTCAAAAGGATCAAAGTCCTCATATGAACATCATCGTGCTAACCCGTCTGTTTCGCAGGGAAGATCTAAGGATTATGGATATGTGCATTATTCTTCAAATTATTATGTCCATAAATCCTCGAAGAATTTCTCTGCTTACTCTTATGCTTATTCTAACCCCTCTTATGTGAAACGAAATGGACTGGCTTCTATGCCATCCTTCTCGTATGGAGCTCGCAGAATGATGAACTCTTTGCCACCCCTTCAGATGTGGGTGGTGAAGAAAAAGAACTAATCTCTTCTGCAGGGTTAGGTCTCCAGACGTACGTAATCGTCTGAAGAATTTGCTGGAGACCTTAGCATACCTGATAGGACGCAGGCTAATCATGAAGAAATAAACTTTCATTTCTCACGTCCTCATATTGCTTTATCTGTTCTTTTGCTTGATGAAATTGATCTGATGAATTGATGTCATATTCTTCACTGATGAAGTATATGAGTTTGTAAGATGCACTAATTCATCTGCAGGATGATCAACCCAAAGCCACTGAGTGGGTCCTCGATAGTGGATGCACAAATCACATGACTGGTGACAAGAATCTATTGATGGATGCTCCATTATCTCCATCGCATCTGAAGCATATCATCTTTGCTGACAAAGGCAAAAGTCAGGTATTGGGTCTAGGTAAGGTTGCGATCACAAAGGATCGACACATGGACAAAGTCATGCTTGTTGAGTCCCTAGGATACAACCTTATGTCTGTCTCAATGCTTTGTGATCTTGATATGGTTGTTGTCTTTGGCAAGTACCGTTGTGTTATGGTTATGGGAGCTGACAATTCCAAAGTCTTCGAAGGCTTTAGGAGAGGAGACTTGTATATTGTTGATTTCTCTACAGGCCCACAACCAGCCGTGTGTCTACTTGCAAAAGCTTCAGAAGGCTGGCTCTGGCATCGACGACTCAGTCATGCAGGCATGAGGAATTTGCACATGCTTGCGAAGAAGAAGCATGTCATTGGCATCGAGAATGTCAAATTCCTCAAGGATCACCTATGCGGAGCCTGTGAAGCTAGGAAGATGACAAAGGCCAAGCATCCAGCGAGGACTATCATGACCACCACTCGCCCATTTGAATTACTTCACTTGGATATCTTTGGTCCTAATCATTATTCTGCTGTTTCAAATGAAGCATCTCAATATGGCTTTGTTATTGTTGATGATTACTCTCGTTACACATGGGTACACCTTGTTACTTACAAACATGAAGTGCAGGAAGTCTTCAAATGGTTTTCCTCGAGGGCTTCAACCAACTTTGGTGTGAAGATCAAGCACATCAGAAGTGACAATGGCACTGAGTTCAAGAATTCTGGTCTCGATGACTATCTTGATGAACTTGGTATTACTCATGAGTTATCTGCTCCTTATACTCCTCAGCAGAACGGCGTCGTGGAGCGCAAGAACAGGACTCTTGCTGAGATGGCTCGCACTATGCTTGATGAATACAAAACGCCTCGTCGTTTCTGGACTGAGGCAATTGATACTGTGTGCCACATCATCAACAGAGTATATCTTCACAAATTCTTCAAGAAGACTTCCTATGAACTCCTTACTGATAAGAAACCCAATGTAAGTTATTTCAAAGCCTTCGGTGCTAAATGTTGGATAAGAGATCCTCATCACAACTCAAAATTTGCACCGAAAGCACATGAAGGTTTTATGCTTGGTTACAGAAAGGACTCGCACACCTACAGAGTCTTCAACAACGTTCTTAACAAGGTTGTTGAAACTATAGATGTGCGGTTTGATGAAACTAATGGCTCGCAAATAGAGCACCTACCTACTGTGATAGATGAACCAACACCTGAGGAAACTATCAAGTTCAAGGCTACTGAGTATGTCATTCCCACTGAAGAATCTGCTGAAGAATTCATTCCAGAACATGAAGAACGTCGAGCTAATGCACCTGAAGAAAATACTGAAGAAAATGGTGCTGAAGAGAATGCTGATCAAATTCCTCAACAACAACCAGCTCATCCTCGCATTGCAAAAGAAGTGCAAGTTGAAAAGATCATCAATGACATCAAAGCGCCAGGTGATACGTCTCCAACGTATCTATAATTTTTGATTGCTCCATGCTATATTATCTACTGTTTTGGGCAATATTGGGCTTTATTATCCACTTTTATATTACTTTTGGGACTAACCTATTGACCGGAGGCCCAGCCTAGATTTGTTGTTTTATGCATATTTCAGTGTTTCAAAGAAAAGGAATATCATACGGAGTCGAAACGGAACGAAATCAACTAGAGAAGTTATTTTTGGAAGGAAACACACCTGATGGACTTGGACCCCACGTTAGGGGAGACACGAGGTGATCACGAGGGTGGGGGGAGCCCCCCCTAGGGCGCGCCCCCTGTCTCGTGGGACCCCCGCGGCTCCTCCGACGTCCTCCCTGCACCCATATATACCCACGTGACCTAAAACTTCCAAAACGCAAGATAGATCGGGAGTTCCGCCGCCAGAAGCCTCCGTAGCCACCGAAAGCCAATCTAGACCCGTTCCGGCACCCTGCCGGAGGGGGAAATCCTTCTTCGGTGGCCATCTTCATCATCCCGGTGCTCTCCATGATGAGGAGGGAGTAGTTCTCCCTCGGGGTTGAGGGTATGTACCAGTAGCTATGTGTTTGATCTCTCTCTCTCTCGTGTTCTTGAGATGTTACGATCTTGATGTATCGCGAGCTTTGCTATTATAGTTGGATCTTATGTTTCTCCTCCCCCTCTTCTCTCTTGTAATGAATTCAGTTTCCCCTTTGAAGTAATCTTATCGGATTGAGTCTTTAAAGACTTGAGAACACTTGATGTATGTCTTGCCGTGGATATCTGTGGTGACAATGGGATACCATGTGCCACTTGATGTATGTCTTGGTGACCAACTTGCGGGTTTCGTGAAATTGGGAAACTATGCATAGGGGTTGGCACACGTTTTCGTCGTGATTCTCCGATAGAAACTTTGGGGAACTCTATGAGGTTCTATGTGTTGGTTGAATAGATGAATCTGAGATTGTGTGATGCATATCATATAATCGTACCCACGGATACTTGAGGTGACATTGGAGTATCTAGGTGACATTAGGGTTTTGGTTGATTTGTGTCTTAAGGTGTTATTCTAGTACAAACTCTAGGGCTGTTTGTGACACTTATAGGAATAGCCCACTGGATTGATTGGAAAGAATAACTTTGAGGTGGTTTCGTACCCTAGCATAATCTCTTCGTTTGTTCTCCGCTATTAGTGACTTTGGAGTGACTCTTTGTTGCATGTTGAGGGATAGTTATGTGATCCAATTATGTTAGTATTGTTGAGAGGACTTACACTAGTGAAAGTATGAACCCTAGGCCTTGTTTCAATGCATTGCAATACCGTTTACACTCACTTTTATCATTCGTTACCTTGCTGTTTTTATATTTTTAGATTACAAAAACTATTATCTACCATCCATATACCACTTGTATCACCATCTCTTCGCCGAACTAGTGCACCTATATAATTTACCATTGTATTGGGTGTGTTGGGGACACAAGAGACTCTTTGTTATTTGGTTCCAGGGTTGCTTGAGAGAGACCATCTTCATCCTACGCCTCCTACGGATTGATAAATCTTAGGTCATCCACTTGAGGGAAATTTGCTACTGTCCTACAAACCTCTCCACTTGGAGGCCCAACAACGTCTACAAGAAAAAGGTTGTGTAGTAGACATCAAGCTCTTTTCTGGCGCCGTTGCCGGGGAGGTGAGTGCTTGAAGGTATATCTTTAGATCTTGCAATCGAGTCTTTTAGTTTCTTGTTTTATCACTAGTTTAGTTTATAAAACAAAATTACATAAAAAATGGAATTGAGTTTGTCTCATATGCTTCACCTTTTTAATATCTTTCGTGAGTATGATGGAAAGGATAGTTGTCCTCAAGTGCTAGAAGAAGAAATCTATAAAATGTTTGGTACTAAATATTTGAATGATGAGCATGATTGCAATGTTGTTAGTATGAATTCCTTGAATATCTATGATGCTAATGATATGCAAAGCCACAAGCTTGGGGAAGCTATGTTTGATGAAGATGATATTTTTTGTCCCCCAAGCTTTGATGAGCAAATTTATTATGATGAAAGCATGCCTCCTATCTATGATGACTATTGTGATGACACGTATGCTTTAAAGAATAATGATAACAATGAAACTTGTCATCTTGATTTCAATTTTCAGTCCCATGATAGTTATTTTGTTGAGTTTGCTCCCACTATTAATGAGAAGAATTTTGCTTATGTGGAGAGTAATAAATTTTCTATGCTTGTAGATCATGAAAAGAATGCTTTAGGTGCTGGTTATATTGTTGAATTCACTCATGATGCTACTGAAAATTATTATGAGGGAGGAACATATACTTGTAGGAATTGCAATAATATCAAGTTTCCTCTCTATGTGCTTAAAGTTTTGAAGTTATGCTTGTTTTACCTTCCTATGCAAGTTGATTATTGTTCCCATAAATTATTTACTCACAAAATCCCTATGCATAGGAAGCATGTTAGACTTAAATGTGCTATTCATATTCTTTATGATGTTCTCTTTATGTTTCAATTCTTACCCTTTATGTGAGCATCGTTGAAATCATCATGCCTAGCTAGGGGCGTTAAACGATAGCGCTTGTTGGGAGGCAACCCAATATTATTTTTGTTCCTTGCTTTTTGCTCCTGTTTAGTAATAAATAATTCATCTAGCCTCTGTTTAGATGTGGTTTTATGCTTTTAATTAGTGTTTGTGCCAAGTAGTTGGGAAGACTTGGGGAAAGTCTTGTTGATCATGCTGTCAAAAACAGAAACTTTAGCGTTCACGAGAATTGCTGCCATTTTTATTTGGAGAGTGCTATTTAGTTAATTCTTTTTGCAGAAGATTAATAGATAAATTCCTCAGGTCCAGCAATTTATTTGAGAATTTTTGGAGTATCTAGGTGACATTAGGGTTTTGGTTGATTTGTCTCTTAAGATGTTATTCTAGTACGAACTCTAGGGCTGTTTGTGACACTTATAGGAATAGCCCACTGGATTGATTGGAAAGAATAACTTTGAGGTGTTTTCGTACCCTAAAAAAATCTCTTCGTTTGTTCTCCGCTATTAGTGACTTTGGAGTGACTCTTTGTTGCATGTTGAGGGATAGTTATGTGATCCAATTATGTTAGTATTGTTGAGAGGACTTACACTAGTGAGAGTATGAACCCTAGGCCTTGTTTCAACGCATTGCAATACCATTTACACTCACTTTTATCATTCGTTACCTTGCTGTTTTTATATTTTCAGATTACAAAAACTATTATCTACCATCCATATACCACTTGTATCACCATCTCTTCACCGAACTAGTGCACCTATACAATTTACCATTGTATTGGGTGTGTTGGGGACACAAGAGACTCTTTGTTATTTGGTTGCAGGGTTGCTTGAGAGAGACCATCTTCATCCTACGCCTCCTACGGATTGATAAACTGTAGGTCATCCACTTGAGGGAAATTTGCTACTGTCCTACAAACCTCTGCACTTGGAGGCCCAACAACGTCTACAAGAAAAAGGTTGTGTAGTAGACATCACCAGGTCCTCTCACACGCTCAAAAACTTCACATTTATCTAACTTTTGTGGGCACTATGCTTTTGTCTCTATTACAGAACCCACTAAGGTAGATGAAGCATTTCTAGAGCTTGAGTGGATTCAGGCCATGCAAGAAGAATTACATCAGTTCAAGCTCAACAATGCCTGGGAACTGGTCAAACGTCCAGATCCTCGCAAGCACAATATCATTGGCACAAAGTGGATCTACCACAACAAGCAAGATGAAAATGGCCTTGTGGTGAGGAATAAGGCACGGCTTGTAGCTCAAGGCTACACACAGGTTGAAGGAATTGATTTCGATGAAACTTTTGCACCTGTTGCTAGACTTGAGGCTATTCGCATATTACTTGCTGATGCTAACCATCATGATATCACTTTATATCAAATGGATGTGAAAATTGCATTCCTCAATGGTAAGCTTGAGGAAGAAGTATATGTTGCTCAATCCCCAGGTTTTGAAGGTCCAAAGAATCCTGACAAAGTCTTCAGACTCAACAAGGCCCTCTATGGCCTCAAGCAGGCCCCACGGGTGTGGTATGATACCTTGAAGGAATTCCTCATGAAGAAAGGCTTCAAACCCGGTTCACTCGACCCTACTCTTTTCACTAAATCTTATGATGGTGAATTGTTTGTGTGCCAAATATATGTTGATGATATTATCTTTGGCTGTACTGACCAACATTATAGTGATGAATTTGCCTATATGATGAGTGAAGAATATCAAATGTCTATGATGGGAGAGTTGACATTCTTCTTAGGTCTTCAAATTCGTCAACAACACAATGGCATATTCATATCCCAGGAGAAATACCTCAAGGATGTACTGAGGAAATTCGGCATGCAAGATTGCAAAGGCGTCAAAATTCCTATGCCCACAAATGGCCATCTGTGCACTGATGAAAATGGTATTGACTTCGATCATAAGGTATACCGCTCCATGATTGGCTATTTATTGTACATATGTGCATCTAGGCCAGACATAATGCTTAGTATTTGCATGTGTGCCCGATTTCAAGCTACACCGAAGGAATCACACCATAAGGCTGTGAAGCATATTCTTCGATATCTAGGTCACACACCAACACTTGGATTATGGTACCCCAAGGGCTCGGCTTTTGATCTCATTGGATATTCTGACTCTGACTATGCCGGTGATCATGTGGACCGCAAGTCAACATCTGGTACATGTCATTTCCTCGGACGATCTTTGGTCTGTTGGTCCTCAAAGAAACAGAACTGCGTATCACTATCTACTACTGAAGCTGGGTACATTGCCGCTGGTTCTTGCTATGCTCAATTGCTATGGATGAAGCAAACTCTCAAGGACTACGGCGTCAACATGAAGAATCTGCCTCTCTTCTGTGACAATGAGAGTGCCATCAAGATTGCTCACAACCCAGTTCAGCACTCGAAGACAAAGCACATTCAGATTCGTCATCATTTTCTTCGTGATCATGTGTTGAAGGGCGACATTTCTATTGAGCATGTGAAGACTGAAGAACAGCTAGCCGATATCTTCACAAAGCCCTTAAATGAGAAGAGATTTAGTAAGTTGCGGTGTGAGCTAAATATCCTAGAATCTTCGAATGTTCTTTGAAAAGGACACTTATCCTAACACTTATGCAAAATTGATGACTTAGATGTGCAACACATGAAGAAACGTTTTTCTTCAATCAATAAAGAATAACACTCTTAGTGTGAAGAAATTAACGAAGAATTTGATTCTCAGAACCCTACGATAATTGTACGCAGTGTCTGAAATCATCATTCTTATACGGTGGGTCACGCCACCACCAAAAGTTGAAATTCCTCAATTAATCATATTCTTCAACTTTGCACTGTCTTCATTGTTTTCGTCATTTTTCTTCATTGGCTATATATATATATATATATATATAAGTTTATGTCCTCTACAGCATTCACTTATTGCTAATTCTTCAAGTTGGTTTTTCTGCTAAGTGAATGTGATCGGACCCTTCCCCTCTATGCTATACTCAACCCAATCTGTTCACAAATTCTTCATGTGCGTTCTATTTGAAACTCGTTCAAAATCTTCACTGTGTCCTTGTCAGCTGAAGAAATTGCGAACGGAACTTTAAAACCTATCTTATCTAAATTTTCCGCTTTGCCGCTCAAACCGTTCCGCATCCCACGATACACTTATCCATTCACCCACGATCGCACACGATCTCCACCTCTCAGTACATGGGTGACACATGTCAAGCGAGTGCGAAGGGTCAGGGGCACGTTCATCCAATTTCTTCGGGCGAGCAGTTTTTCACCATGGTTATAAATACCCTTCCTTCCCTTCCTCGCTTCTTTTACTCTGGTCGATCTCTCTCCAGCTCAAGCTTCTCAAACCCTAGTGCCGCCGCTACTTCATTGTCGCCGGTGAGGAAAAGCTTCACTGCCTCGACCTCGTCGCCGCCGTACTCGCGCCGACCGCGGAAATCTTCACTCCACCGCCGCCGTAGTCGTCTTCCTCCGCCGAGTTAGGGCGTGGAAGATCTACACAGATGAATTTCACCTCTCCTCTTCACTGTTCGTCGTGTTCTTCATCCAGGGTAATTAAAAGTTACTTTTACTGCCCTTGTTGATTCGAATGATTATCTACAAAATCTTCAAAGGTGTTTTTCTTCATATCTTCACACACTAAAACACCTCACAAGTCATCGGTTCTTGATTTGTTTCTCTAAGCATCATTTTTCTTCAAGATTCCTCAATTGTGTGGATCTTTGATCTATACAACTCTGGAACCTAAGACGAAGAACGCTTAGTGAAATTCTTCAAGACTCATCTGGTCAAATTCCTCAAACTTATTCTTTTTGAAAAACCTTCTGAGAACGCATATGACCACTCCAAATTCCTCGCAACTATACTCTGTTCACAGGTACTCATGTCAGCTGCTGAATCACTAGGTTATCATCAACTTAACTTATTTGCAGCGTTCCTCGAATAAAAGTTGCATACTTCTTCAGAGAATTCAATTGTCCAAATTCCTCAACTGAAGAAAATGCCTGACGGTAAGAAGCCACAGAAAGGAGAAAAGAGGCATGAGGTCAATACAGCGTTTGAGATCCCTGATGAAATATATGCTGGGTACTGCATACCTACTAAGGAAACCAAGAATGAGCACAAGGTGCGCATTCAGAAGATAGAGAGGAGATGGGCTAGAGAGTGGAGGGATTACAGATATGTCACTCCCAAGTACATGAAGAAATTCGCACTCAATCCTCCATGCCCAAGACCTCCATTGGCACCTGGCCAAATAGCTGATCCCACCAGCCTCAAGCGCGGTGAGGACTATCCTGACGAATGGGCCAAGCGCCAAGCCAAGTTGGCTAAGCAAGCCAGAGAAGCAGTGAGGAAATTCAATGAAGACTCTGCTACTGCTGCTGCCTTTGCTGAGGCCTCTGCTGTCAAGCCAAAGAAGGCTATGTCAAAGAAGCCTGCGCGCAAGCCAAGTGCTTCACCAACAATGCCCTCAAGGTCAAGCTCCTCAGCAATGCCCTCACGGCCAGAATCCTCAAAGCCCTCACGGCCAATTCCTCATGCTGCTCCTGCTCCCTCAAAATCCTCAGCTCCTCCAAAGTCCTCAGCTATTCCAACAAAGTCCTCAACACCTATGCATCTTGCCTCGTGCCAAAGGACTGCAGGCATGTCCATTGCCTCAGGAGCTTCAGCTAGTTCCTCAGCTGCACCAACTTCCTCAACGGGACCCTCTCTACTGAAGACTAAGGCCACTGCTGGACGAGGTCCTCGCCCTATTCCTCAGAAGAATCAAGTCGCCTTCCAAGTGTCGTCTGATGAAGACGAAGCTAATGATTATGAACTTGCAGAAATCATTAGAGATAGGCAAGTCAAGGCCGCTAGAGCCAAGGGAACAGATGTGCCACTGCTTTTGGATCTCAAGTTGATCCTCGAATACATTGATGTTTGCCACAAGGACCCCAACACTCCCATGCCGGATTTCAAGCTAACTCCTGGTCAAAGTCACATGCTGACTCACTTCATACAAGAAGAGAAATGGAAATTTGAATAGGGGAGGAGAGTGAAGAAAGCGCAGTACAAGAAAGAGCGCTTTCTGAAGCAAAATATTTTGAAGCTTTCACCTGAAGAACTTGTTGCTCTCCAATCTGAAATCAAGAAACTGAGTGATGAATTTGATCGCTATTATGTTGACTGGCTGGGAGCCAAAGTCAGATTTGTAAAGATCACAGAATAGTTCACCTCCACTGTTGCAGCCCCCACACAATAGGAAAATCCTCAGGCTGAAGCATCTGCTCAGCCTACTGAAGAAAATGCCAGCACCGCTGATGACAATCAGGCTGCTGAAGAAAACATGAGTTCCAGGGCTGACGACTGCATTCCAGCCGCTGAAGAAATTGCCAGGGCACCCACTAGTGGTGCGCCTGAAGAAAATGAAGAAAATCAACCAGATTCCTCTGCTCCTCCTGCGCCTACACCAACTCCAATCCTTCCATCTACATCATATGTGAAGAAGACCAAGGTTGCGGAGGGTGCAGCAGTGAAGAAAAGGAAAGCATCAGCTGTTTCAGATTCTTCAGCTCCGAAGAAGATGAAGCCTATGACAAGTTCATTTGCTAATCCCATTGATGTTGTTCCCATCTCGACCAGGCCATCAAAGGATCGTGTTCCTTTTGGTGAAGAATATGAGATCCCTAGCGGATCTGATAAAGAAAATCATTCTGCTGCTTCGTCAGAGCAGATTGATGAAGAAATTGAAGTGGATACGATCCCTTCAACACCTGTCATCTCCTCGCCCAAGCCTCAGTTCATAGCTGAAGAGGCTGGCGTTGAAGAAATGGAAGATGAAGATGTGGACGTTGGCTGCTCCACACCAGTAATAAGTGATGAATTCTGGGAAAGTCAGCATCCAGACTCTTCAATGTTCATACCATTGCAGCAAATACCTCAGTCGCCTGCACAAACTGTTCAAATAGGCTCTGAAGAAACTCACCCCACTTCATCTGTACATGAGGAAATTCCAGCCACTAGTGTTGAAGAAACTGCTGGTGCTGAACATCTGAAGACGCAGACTGCCACTGAAGAGAAACCAGAAATTCCTCAGCCTGAAGAACCTGAGATTGCGATTCCTGAGGTCGTGATGCAACTCACTAACACTCCTGTGCCCAAGACAAAGGATCCATTCTCATGCAAGAAAAAGTTCAAGGCTGATGATTTCTTCGGCGAGCATGTATTCTTCGAAGACTACAACCCTTATAACTCTGCTCGCATTAGGAAAAGGCATTTCTGGACTGCTAGTCAAGCCAATTTCTATTCCTCAGTGTTATTCAACAAAGAGAAAATCTTCTATCATGAGCATATTCCTCACGTGGATATGGAATCTCTGCCGTGCTTCGCACCAGTCCTTAGTGTTCTTCAGGATGCTGGACTGTTAAACTTTTGCTCTGACATCTATGATTGGAATGAAGAACTGATTCTTCAATTCTATGCAACGCTGCACATCACAGGAGATTCTGAAGATGTGAATTCATGGGTGCTGGACTGGATGTCTGAAAACACTCACTACACTACACGAGCTTCTGAATTGCTTCGTGCCTTACCACTCAGTCCTCCCCTTGAAGAAGCTCGTTGCATCTACAGTGAACCTGAGCTTACAAATCACTACATGCCGGTGCTGATGAAACCTTTGAAGCCAGGTCAGGCACCAAGAACCAAATTTCTCGTGAAAGAATTGCTGTATGTGCCTAGAACTGTCTATCGTATTCTTACAAGGACAATGAGTCCTATCAAAGGCCACGAGTCATCTAATGATGAAATTGTTGGTATCATGAAGAATCTGGTATTCAACATCGTTCATGGCATTCCCGTCAATTATCACGATTTCTTCATGATGAATCTGGCAAATGTTGCACTGTCTCTGTTTAAGCTGAAGCCTTATGCACCTTGGATTATGAGATTTCTCAGGACAAGGTCTTCACTCAACTACAAATCTGATTTTCAGAATCACCTCAGTTACTTGCCCCCGATTGAAGTCCTCAAGCAGACCTATTCCTCAGTTGATGGAAAGGGCAAGACACCAGCTGTTATAAATGAAGGCATTCATCCATTGGATGGTCAGTTTCGCAAAGCTACTTCTTATTCCACCAATGATGACTCTGCCACACATGACTCTGTCAATGCACCCAAGTTCACTCCTCAAGCCACTGCTCCGCGCGTGATGACTGACCCTGAACTTCTGCTTGGTCTTCACCAGAAGGTGGATCGAAATCACAAATGGGTTAAGCATCAGTTTGGTTCATTTCTTCACAACATGACTTCTACACACAATGCAGTGAAGAAAAACCATTACTACCTCCATCAAGTCTTCGGTCGCACCTGGACAATCCTGTCACATCTGTACGGTGAAGATGATCTGAAGAAAATGGGTCTCAAGGAAAATTTTGACTGGTCTGCACCTCCACTGAAGAAATTCAAGAAGGTCAAGGTTCCTTCTCTGGTAGCTAGCTCATATTCTTCATTGCGCGACACTAAGGAAAATGAAGATTTGGACGACGCTGTGGCAGGCCCTACTACAACAAACGATCCCAAAAACGCTGGTGCTCCTTCATCAACCTGATATTCTTCAGGGGCGTTAGTCCTCATATTCGATCCTTTTGGTCATTTGATGACAAAGGGGGAGAATTTTGAGTTAGTCTTCAAGCGGGTCTTTCTATATGGGCGTTTTTTTCAAGTTACAACTCTCGTTCTTCTGAGACTTTATTGGAGCAAGTTGTAAACTTAAACCCGATGGTGCTCTGATACTCCTGATACGTTTTTCTGCATGCTTATTCCTCGTTAATATTATTGCAAGCATGCTGAATTACATCAGTCACCATATTTCATCATGCATTTCAAATTCTTCACTATTATATGTCAAATGCGTGTATGAATTACAAGATATAGGGGGAGATCTCCATGATTCAACTCTTCAAGTATGCATTGCTTCAAAAGCAAATTCCTCACTATGCACATCTTCAGGGGGAGTTCTTCTATATCTTGCAATCAAATTCCTCAATACCAGTATTTACACTCCATATGTTTATCCCCGTTGAAAACTTAACCTATATTGTCATCAATCACCAAAAAGGGGGAGATTGTAAGTGCATCTAGTGCCCCTTAGTGATTTTGGTGTATTGAAGACTTATAGGTTAAGGGACTAATGCGTTTGTGAGTGTACACAGGTCTATAAGTCTATGAGGAGTTTGATATTTACAGAGAAAGTCGACCCCTAAAAATGAAGTTCTTCGACTGAAGACTTTGGATTTCTGAAGACTTTCTAAAGACTTTGAAAGTGAAGAAATTGGTGTGACCTTGAAGACTTGGTATTCATTCGAGGAACATGAAGCGTGAAGACTTTTGTTTTCGTAGTTTCATTTTCTCTTTCTTGAATCATAGGAAACACCGTACTGTTAAAGGGGGTCGAGGAAATACTAAGGAAAAATTTCCATGTGATGCTCAACTCAAAATCCTACACCTACCAATCCCTTCGAGTGAAGCCATTGGAAATCTCATACAGTCCAGTCATATTCTTCAGTGACAGAGACGGAGTTCTTCTGGTCTCTGAGGAATTTGTTCTGACTGAGGAGTTAGGAATTCGCCAGTGCGGATTTCCTACACAGTGAGGAACATGATAGCCCTGAGGATTTTGCTACTCAAAATTCCGACCGTTGTTGTGCTATGCGCCAGCTGTCCCAAAATATCTATCCATCTAACGGTCATATCATTGAAGGGCATTTATGTCTTATCATGTCGGGCTGCTCCCTAGGCTATAAATAGCTGCTCCCTAGGCTATAAATAGCCGCCCCCTACAACCACTAGCTGGTTGGCTACTCCGAGAGAAACTGACACTTGTCATTTGAGAGCAACCCATCCTCCGAGGACTTTGAGTGAAAATCATCAAGTGAGGGAAAACCAAACCCATACACCTACAACCCCCAGTGATTGAGCATCACTGAAGAGATTGATCCTGCGTGGATCCGACGCTTGTTACCTTTGAAGATTGTGCTTCTTCCAGACGGTTAGGCGTCATGGTCTAGAGCATCCAAGAGGAATTGTGGATCGCCGAGTGACCAAGTTTGAGAAGGTTCGGAAGTCACCTGAAGACTTACCACGAGTGATTGGACGAGGTCTGTGTGACCTTAGTTCAAGGAGAATACGGTGAGGACTGGGTGTCCTGAGCTGCATGTTCAGGATTGGGTGTCCGGGACTGTGTGTCCTCGAGTTTAAATACTCAGCCGCTCCAACCAGACGTACAACTGAGACAACAGTTGGAACTGGTCTACCAAATCATTGTCTTCACCAAGCTTACTGGTTCTATTCCCTCAACTTGTTCATTTCCTTGTGTTTGTTCATATCTGTGTTTGAAGACTTTGACTGAACACTTTCTCAATTTCCTCAGTTCAATTTCTTCAGTCTGTTTGTCTTCATCCTGTGTTATCCTGTGCTTACGCTTCCTGTACTCTGTGCCTGTCTTCATTTCATCATGATGACTATGCTTGCATTTTGTTATGTTTACTTTTGAGTACTTATTCCGCTGCTAGTAGTTCTTCGCTAAGGAATTTCCTCACCGGCAAATTCCTCAGTGAAGAATTTCATAAAAATCGCCTATTCACCCCCCTCTAGTCGATATAACGTATTGTCACTCCATCATGGGGTCATTGGAGACCTTGAGCAAGCTGGTCGGCATTCCGGTCTTGATCCTCCTGGCGCGATGGCCGCAAGGGCGGCCACCTCATGCTTCATCTTCGTCGAAAGGCTCTCTCACACTATTACCTATGCAATAAAGTGCCAAGAGGCATTCCCTTTAAAAAACTTATGAAGTCTGTGGTTCGTTTCTTTTTGCAAAGGAATTTATTACTCAATATTACATCGTCCATACAGAGTAGGGGACCTGTCAGGGTCCTTACCTAAGAGCATCTATAGCCGGATCCCTCAAACCATCTCTCCTATGCCTGCGAACGAGCCTGGTCAGTGACCGAACATGAGAGAAAAGAAAAAAAGTGACCTTACCGAACCCTTCATATCTTTCGTATATGTTCGGGATGTCCGCGAACCCTCATATCCATCTCAAATATGGGAAGGATATGAGGGCTCGCAGACACGCCCGGGCACGCCCGATCAATCCTTCACATAGGACGCGGGCTCACCCCAGACCACCTTTTTTATTTCTTTAGTCATTCTTTTCTTTCTTTTTATTTATCTTCATCAATCACGTGCAAGTGACGCGACATATGAGGAAGAAAATGATGATTGTGGCTGCGCGGATGGATAAATAGGGACTCAAAACGGACACGTCCGGTCACTGACCGGGCGCGTCCACGGATATTTGAGGGATCAAATTAGATGTATGTGGCTGAAGATGCTCTAAGAGCATCTCCAACAGCCGCCGAACACGTCGTGCGCTAAAAACTACTTTGCCGCACGCCCATCACCTGGTTCGGCGCGATGGGAAGCGCTGGCTCCAGCAGCCGTGCTAAAATGCAGCGCGCACAGCTCCAGCAGCGCGCAAAAATACAGCGCGCGCGACTCTCGCACAAACAAATATGCATTCCAAAACAGAAGCAAAAAGGTCAAACACAAACAAAATAATCAACAATAAATAGTTCAGTTTCGTTATTACAACTCAAACAAACAGTTTATCGTTCAATACAACAAATAGTGCAATAAAACACAACAAATAGTTCAACAATACAATATCGAACATATAAATCATGATGCTCTTTGTCATCCATTCCATGTCCACCACTTCTCAATGAGATCCTTCTGAAGATCACCGGTTGACAACATTGATGTCATTCAAAGATCCAGGCATTCCAAAGATCGCATGCCAAATCCAAGTCTCTTGATCGGCCACCGCTTCAAGGATTATTGCGGAACCTTTTTTGGCCGTGGAATTGCCCATGCCATGCCATGCCTTTGGACAATTCTTCCAATTCCAATGCATGCAATCTATAGAGCTAAGCATACCAGGGAAGCCGCGAGCTTTGTTCATCTCCAATAGCCTTGCGACGTCTTCAACATTGGGAGATCTCAAATACTCCTGGCCAAAGACTTGCACAATTCCAACTGCGAAGCGCTTGACACACATGATGGCTTGGCTCTCACCCATAGCCAAATGATCATCAACTAGATTAGGCGGGACACTGTATGCCAACATACGCAAAGCGGTTGTCACCTTCTGAAAGGTGCTATGCTCGAGCTCTCCGGCGGCATTCCTCCTTTGTTGAAAAAATCGGTCATGGCTCGCTAGTTTCTCTGCAATGCGCCTGAACAACTCGGTGCTCATCCTAAACCGGCGATGAAAATACGACTCGGGTATGTGGGATTCTCCGCAAAATAATGCCTGATCAATCTGCTGTGGGCATCGATCCTTCCCCTCCAAATTTTCTGCCGACCCATAACCGAACCACCGTGCTTCGGTTTTTTATTGATGTGCATAGCTAGGATCATTGCAAGATCCTCCTCCTCTTCCATATCAAATTCTTCTTCGGAAGAATCATACGACGAACTCATCTACAATGTTCAATACTATGCTATAAAAACTACAATCAACATGCACCAAATTCATGAAGTTTGAGCAATACAGACCTTGTAGGCGTTTTGTCGAACACCTTGTGGGCGCCGAGCGGCAGCGAGCTACCGGGCGCTGTTCGTCAGAGGACGGACGCGCGCAAGGGGCGGCGGTGACTAGAGGGGGCGGAGGAAGCCGCCGCGGCGCAGGGATAGGCCGGGAAAGCGCCGGAACGATCGACGGGTGGCGCGGGCGGCGGCGGCACCGCGGCTGATAACATTGGAGGTTAATTTGCAAAAACGCACCTCCAGTCCATTAATTAGGTCGGTTTTGTGCCGGCAGTGCATTTACTGATCTCTCCGTTTCAGAGTTCAGACACATGGGTACGTGTCATGAATCTTGCTCAAAACATCCATTTCTCACGTGTAAGTACTGCTATACATGCGAATCAACCTGTGATTGAGTTGGTTAGATGGACAGTGGTATTCCCAACCCATCAAGGTTCAAATCCTGGTGCTCGCATTATTTCTGGATTTATTTTAGGATTTCTGGCGATGCGCTTTCAGTGGGAGGAGACATTCCCGTCGACAACGAGGCGCCTACGGTGTCTTCGTAAATCTCAAGATGATATGCCGGCTCAGTCTCTCGGAGGTGCTCATAGGGGTAGGGTGTGCATGTGTGCGTTCATAGGGATGAGTGTATGCGCGTTTATATGAGCGCTTGTGTTTGTACTGATGCTCAAAAAAAGCACTGCTATACATGCAACGATTTACGAGGGCTCCACTACTCGGCGGTCTCGGCTTGGAGTGACCAGCCAACAATACGAAAACTATTTTTTGTTGAATTAATGGACTAAATTAATCTCGTTTGAGAGGCTGTGGGACCAAGTTTTGCTAGTTTTGAAGTTGTGAAATCATTTCTATACTTATAAAAGAGTTCAGGACAAAAAATATTAAGTTTCTCTTTTTTTTCCCTACAGTTTTGCTCACGCATTCGTTACACAGCGCGGCAATTTCCAAGGGCTCCACTCCACTCCTTGGCTTGGAGTGAGCAGTAGGTGACCAACAAGTTATTTTGGTCGCCATCCGACGCAAACTTGGGTCGCCACCAACAACCCTAGCAGCGGGCAGAGAGGAGGACTAGGCAGGGGCAGATGTCATTTCATCATCGTCGGAGTCCAGATCCGAACCGAGGGCCCAAAACTTGTCGCCCACACAGGTAGAGGCCGGCAGCAAACCAAGGGAGCACATGCAAGAAGGCGACGACACATCGGACGGGGGAGGGAAGGGAGGCCCAGACACCGAAGGAAGGAGGGGGCAGCGAAGGACGCCATAGGAGAAGGGGAAGAGGGAGTCGACGGGGGACGTGAGGAGCGCGAGGAAGGAGAAGGAGGGAGGAAAGAAGAGCCACCATGGTTCTTTTTGTCCGATGTTAAACTATGGGCTATCTTTTTCCATAAGCCGTCTCGCTTATTCATTGGGGCTTCTAAACTAGTTATGAAATAGCTAATTTAGAAGTCTCAACAAATCTAGGGGGCAACTTATATTTTAAGCTGGAGAGAGGCAGCTTATTTTGTAAGCCGCTCAAAAGAACTAGCCCTACAAATAAGATACACACATTTACACACACACATATGCTAAATGTCACTTGTCTGAAGATGAATTTGGCACTACTTGATTATGCGTAGAGCATCGACAACGCGACCCGTCATGGTGTCCCATCGGAGATGTGCCTGGAACGAGTCAGAGCTAGGCGAGACATAGGGTTGACAGGTTTGCAGCTGCAGGGGGTGGATGGATGGCTAGGGCGGTGGCAGTGGCGAAATGAGGGGTTTATTCTTTTTGATGGTGCTGTTTTTTTCACAGAAAGAGAGTTTTATTCCATAATCATAGGGTTACAATCGAGAGGCACCAACTCCTCAATACAAGGTGGGCTCCTCCCCAGTCATACGGCAGTAGTAGACTCCGTACGACTATACAATGCCAACCGATGTGCTACCCTATTTTGCTCACGCTTTATTTTTGATGGAACAAACTCTCGATCCTGAAGATGACGCTTGATCTCTAGTACCAAATGCCCATAAGCAGACCTGGACAAGCTGTCCCCGGTCATTGCAGCTAGTGCCGTAGATGAGTCTGACTGAACCACAATTGGCAAGGACGAGTGCTGCAGGGCCAAGGCCATACCCTGCATTATTGCATGTAATTCTGCTTCCAGCGCGTCGTTACAGTTGAAGATGCATCTATACGCCGCGAAGATCACACTACCCTCATGATTCCGAAGTATCATACCTGCTGCCGCTGACCTGTCCTCTTGCATGAAAGCCCCATCCACCGAAAGCGCAGCCCAGCCCGCGGGCGGCCGCGGCCAGTGAAGAGGTGTTGGAGGAGCGGGGACCTCGACGTTTGCATCCCGGACCGCTGGCATTTTCCCTTTGAGGATATCATCCGTAGAGAATCTACCACACAGGTTCAAGGAATTCATATAACTTTGAAGGTAGTCCGACGTTGCCGTTACAGGAGGAGCATCCTTTCCGTGTGTAAGGTCCGATCGTAGCGATCAAATCCTCCATATCAACATGATCATGCAATCCCGCATGTGATCATCGCAGTTTGCCAGGACGTTTAAGAACCACTCCTTCCCAGTATCATGAAGGAGCTCTTGGCTCGGCAGTCGCCAAACTGTTCTCATCTAAGCCCATATCCTCTGCGCATGCTCACATGACACTAGAGCATGAAAGCTAGTCTCCTTTTCTCGGCCGCACACTAGACAGCTATCTCTAGTAGAGATGTGTCGATACTTCTTGATGGCGCTGTTATGGATGAGGTCGATTTTTCTTCAAATGTGTTATACTTATATCTTGTAATGATTCTGCCTTAGTTGACTTTGTTTTTTACTCCGCTTGTTGCTGGCTTTAATAGCTGTATTTCCTCCCATCAACTTCAATAAAAAAATATGTGTACATCACAATGATGCAGAGGTTGAGGTGTCAACTTCCTTTTCTTTTAGAAAAAGACACAACAATGTTCTTATTCTTTTATGGCGTTGGTACTTTTTCATTCAATGGCTTTTTGTCACTTTGATGAAGACTAGTAAGAAATTTGATTTCATTGTTGAGTTTTTCATTTGATTTGGTTTAGAAGCACTTTTCTGGTGCCTAGTGCGGTGGAAAAGTGACCAGACCTCTACAAAAATCTGATCACACACGCGGATACACCATAAGGTTTTCCTTTTTCTATGAACCAATCTGTAGTTGTATAGTTAGGAGGGCAGTGGTATACTCGGCCTACCAGGGTTCAAGTCTTAGTGCTCGCATTTATCTAGGATTTATTTTAGGATTTCCGACGACGCGTGTTTAGTGGGAGGAGACGTTCCCGTCCACTACGAGGCATCTACGGTGACTTGATAATATGCCGGCTCAGTCTCTCGGAGATGCTCATAGTAATAAGGTGTGGTGTGTGTGTGTGTGTTTATAGTGGTGAATTTATGCGCGTATATATGAGTGCTTACGTCTGTACTATGTTAAATAAAACGTTTTCATTTTTCTGAAGTTCGAAATCTTATCTCTTTGTCGCATATTTTCTTCATCGATTTTAAGCAACAAAAGGCTAGTAGGGAAGAGGATCTACTCATGCATATATACAAAAAAAATGGTAACTAAAATATCAGGATGAGTTATTTGTGGTGCGGAGGCGGTGAGCAGTAATTGTTTATAGAACTAGAAGATACCCCGCGCGTTGCGGCGGGAATCCTTGGGGGCTTATATGAAAATTCTGAGAAGCAAAGGAAAGTTATCTACAAAAAAAGAAAAATAAAGGGAAGTTTAACATGCATAGTGCAATAGTTGCAATATGAAATGTTTTTTTGTTTTTATTATTTCTCGATGCATTATGTTATGTCTAGGAACCATCGGGTGATCAAACAGAGGTACCAATCCGCATAGATTACATTTTAATCATGAGAAAATGTATTATTATTTGCAATGGTTACACTGAGCGAACAAAATCAATGGAATATGCCAAAGGGTAGATAAAACGCATCATAAATAGGAGGTGAAGCGAGGAGTCGAAGTGTCGATGACCCTTGTAGTTCCAGTTGTGATGACATGATATGGCAAGTTCGCATGGGAAGGAAATACAGTTAGTCCAGATCAACTTATTGTTATAGGATATGATATAGGGGTTGTGTTGTGTTATAAAATTTTAGATGTATGCATGTATCAGTGCATTATTCATCTCCAAAAAAATAAAATAAACAAATGACTTCTACAATGAAAGAAAGTTGTAGGGTTTTTATGAACATAACTGATAGATAAGAACATTGTCACTTTGCAATAACATAATCAATAGTTAAAAAATCACACCGTATCTTTTTTTTGGCCCTTTCTTATTCCACTTTAAAAAAATTGAAGTGCAATATATGATTCGAACTGAAAAGAAAACACACCGAGCACACCAGTAAAGAAATGAACAATACCAAGGGCAACCAAAGTGAGTTGATATCGGCATACATATTACATAGATGTAGCTTATTAGATGTAATGAAATGATCTACTCAGATTTGCAGGCATGAACAGATCACCTGGATAATGTAAGAGGCCGTGAGAAATTGTAGAGTATCACCGTTTGAGAATAAAACTGTCTGTAGCACCATCAGATTAAGAATAAATGGTCATAATCTAAGAAGGGAAAGAAAATAAACAACATGACCAGTAGGTGATCATATAGAATACATGCAAATAATATGTACAATACAATTTGTCTGTCTGCACCTTGAATAATAAACACCCAGCTTTAATCTTTCTGGGGTACATAACCTGTTCAATCTACATAGCATCCACATAACAAAACAATTTGACAATAGTTTGGAAGAGGTCCAACTCGAACTGCTGCTGCCTGGATCAAGACAGAGGAAAAGAAGAGAGAATAAATTTGCCTCTCGGATGTCTGTTTGATGGAGTGCATCTAGGAGAGGAATAAGGAAAAGTAGACAGTGGAAACATACAAAGGAATCATTGGATTTAAGATCCGAACCTGTATGCTCTTTCAATGGTTCTTCTACCCCGTACAACATGTGGATGTGCTGCGGCTGTGTAAAGAGCTGCTCATGTACGGGATCAAAATCCAACATACGTGGATAGAGATCCGAACCTGTATGCTCTTTCAATGGTTCTTCTACCCCGTACAACATGTGGATGTGCCGCGGCTGAGTGAAGACTTGCTCCTCTACGGGATGAAAATCCAACATATGAGGATAGAAATTGAGATCAAGATCAAGAGAGAGCCCGTAGATAGGGGAAGGGGGCCTCGTCCATTCGTCATCATGCTAGAGGAAGACGACCAGCGGGAAGCCCCAGCGGCGGAGGAACACCTCATTCTGGCTGGTTGAAGTAGATGTCCAGTTGTGTGGCGCCGCCTGGTGGGGAAGGGAAACGACGGGTTCCCAAGGAAGGTCGTGCCCCTCGGTTACAAACTGTTGCGGCTCTTCACTGCTGAAACGAAAAACATGGGAACGGCTGTTACGTTTGGAGACGGACCTGATGGGAATTAAATTTAAGTATATAGTGGACCGTGTCTTGAAAAACAAAGGAAGCAATGCATTGCTAAAAAACCTTCGAGGGGAAGAAAAAATACCGAAGAAATGAAGTGACATGGCTGGAATTTGCTGAGGTGGCTAGACGATGATGTGGACGGGCTGCATGTTGAGAGAATAGGTAGTAGTGGGAATCAACTTCTTAAGAATGTAAGATAACATTTCATTTTTCGATAAAGGGTATTTTTACTGACTTAAAATATAGCATCAAGCGGATACAAAATATAATGAGCATCATCCGGCCTCTGCATAACTAAGGTGCACATAGCCAAACAAAAACAAATTGACAAAACATAAAAAAGGCGACATATCAGCAACAGTAGGATCATAGGACCGACAGTCCGCCTATGTCGAAGGAGTTGTGCGGCTATCCGTAGATTATGCCGCCACCCACGCTGAGTGAAGACCTCCCTGGCCACCCGCTCCAACCGCGTACACACCGTCTTGAATAGCGGTTGATACTCCATTCGGTGTAGTGCAGACCACGTCGAAGCGAGTGCGTACAGTGAAAAATAACCTGCAAAGAAGAGATGTTTTTGCCCTTGAAAACCAAATCATTCCTACATAGCCAGAGTGCCCATAATAAGGCATATGCTCCCACCCTAATTAGCATTTTGAACCTATTTGAAATGCCGTCCAACCAATGACCAAAAATATTGACAACACTTGTAAGCGGATACAAATTGAACGCTATTTGAATGACTGGCCACATAGAGCGCGCAAATTTGCATTAAAAAGGTGTTTGATTGGAATGTCATTTCATAGACCTATGGGCTTGTTATGACATGCGTAGAATCATGAACATATTATCAAACGTGCACCTTTTAATCGATGGAGATGGAATCATTCATACAATTTATATATAAAAAATCATATAAACATGCTAATAAAACTTCTAAGGGCATTGGCGTGTCTCCAATGCCGACCCTCAAGCCACTCGCAATCGTTCGAACCGTATAGTCCAGACATGTTTTGCCATCCAACATTGTTCTGCATCAGTCCGTAGGCCGGGCCGGATGTGCTTTTTTCCCGTAAAACCGGAGACAAACTGGGGAGCTTTACGGGCATTCGGACCGTTGCCACGCCCGCGGCTGACTACACTAGCCCACCAAAAAACCCCACCCCCGGCCGCGCGCTCTCGTCCGAAAAGGTCAGCGCCGCTCCAAAGCACCGTTACCTCATTCATGCTAGCTCAGAGCAACGCGACCTCTCACGTCGCTCATGCATTGAAACGTCGCACCGGCGAGAGCATCAACCTCAATGCTTGCCTGTGCATGTGATTGCCCCACATTCAAATGACAGACCATCCGTTCATCCGCCTACATTAAACATGTGGGCGGTTGCCGAGGAACGGTGAGCCAGCGCCACCTCTTCGTCCGTCTGGCGCCTGCCATTAATCACGTCACCGGTTACCCTGACATCCCTTGCTATATAAACCGTAGGCCCAGCCATAGCCGCATCCATCATCCTCTACTCTCTTCCTCCTCTCTGCAAGATGCCCGCCATGGCCTCCTCGACCTCCAAAGTCGTTTGGGACAGCCTCTTGTTGAGCAGAAAAGGAGATCACTGCCATTGCAGCCGGCAGGCTGACGGAGGCCGGCGCAACGTCCCAATGGAGGATGCGGCTGAGGACAAGCCGGCGCCACGCTCCTCGCTGGTCCATGTCGGCATCACCATGGGTGAGACCATGCCCACTACACGGACATGGTGCTGGAGGAGAGGGAGGCCGCATTTCGGTAGGCGTATGCCGACCAGGCCTAAAACCCCCGCCTCCTCGATGAGCACTGGCGTGCGGAGGAGCTACTCACCGCCGGCATGGCCATAGTGCCGGACGTGGACATGGTCGAGCAGGAGGCGCTGGTTGACTCCTACAACACTGCCTGCGAAATTCGTCGCAACCATTGGCGGTACATCCAGTATCGGGCGGATTTAGAGGAAGCCTGCAAGGAGATTGACGAGGTGGCAGATGAGGTCTTTGGCAAGAGCGAGGAGGAGGAGGATATTTCCAGCGTTGCCACCGCCCCGCCTCGCCACCACGACCATAAATCCGGCACATGCGCGAGCGCCGCTGGCAACGAGGAAGAGTAACGCATGTGAGGTAGCCGACGCTTGTATCCCATGAAGGCCACCACTCATCCCCTCCCGTTGAAGCTAAGCTTGGTGGGCTCAACATCCTCGGTTGATTAGCCGCTTGGCGGAGACATGATGGCTGATAGCTTTACTTCCCAGGGCTCGTGGCTACGGTGGAGGTGGATAATTTTAGTTCTGGGGCTTCATTTTCAGGGATCATGGTAGGCCAGATATAGGGGACGGGCGTCGACGACCATTTTAGTCTAGGTTTAGAGTCCGGCCTAGTTGAAATATGGCTAAATGTAATGAATTTGCTCTTGTTTAGATGAAAGCATCCGATTCTATGTAAAAATAATCGAAGCATGAATGAATATTGTCCGGTGTGTTCAAATATGCATCAAATTTGTTTAGTTTCATTAAAATTATTCCAAAATGTAACCGGACATATGCGGATTGCATTGGATGGCTGGCTCCCGCATCCATGTCTGCGGACTGGTCCCCCTCTTTCCACGAATGGATGCAGGAGGAAATTTGGGGGTGACTGTTGGAGATTCCCTAAAGCCCATAGGTCTACTTCGTTAATTGCAGCAATCAATCGACTTCAACCTGGGAGAAGAAGTTTTCATCATATAAGCACAATGTAGATTGGAAATCCCATAGACAAACCACCTCCTTAATAAAACTTCCATTAGCTTTACACAACGGCAATGGCCTACAGCCGTGTGGATTGGGTTTTTCTGGAACGTGCTTTGTTGAAGTGGGTTTTACCCCTGATGGGTCTCTCGAGTTATGGAGTGTGTGCGCTTAGTAAAGTTCTCGGTGAAGTTTAATGGAAGATTGCGTCAAGGTGACACGTTATCACCTTTTCTTTTCCTCTTTGTCACTGACGCTTTGTCTTGTTGCATGATGATGTACAAGGAAGAGGCCTAGAGGCTCTCAAAATATGTGGGACGATGCCAACTATTTTACATTTATTGTTTGCGGATGATTCCCATCTCTTCTTCCGGGTAATGTCGTGGTTCTAAGTCTGACAGTAGAATGGGGGGTAGGAATGTAGAGGCAAGATCTTAGCTATGGAGGAGTTGTACACGCGAGTTTTACGAGTTCGGGCCCTTCTCGGAGGAACTAACAGCCCTACGTCTCGGAGCCCGGAGGCGGTCGACTGGATTATATGTGTGTGTGTTACAGGGGGTGCGAACCCTTGTCCCTAAGGAGGGGGTGGCTTATATAGAGTTCGCCAGACCTCTTCCGCCCTCAGTTACAAAGGGTTTAAGGTACATAAAGACGAGGACGTTACTGGTAATGCCTGCAATAAAGATACATAATGACCATTAAAGCTATGACTTAATTCCCGACCATTGCAGAGTGGAGTGGCTCTAGATCTTTTGGTAGTCGAGTGATTGCCCATATGATAACCCACAAGTATAGGGGATCGCAACAGCTTTCGAGGGTAGAGTATTCAACCCAAATTTATTGATTCGACACAAGGGGAGCCAAAGAATATTCTCAAGTATTAGCAGCTGAGTTGTCAATTCAACCAAGCTGGAAACTTAGTATCTGCAGCAAAGTGTTTAGTAGCAAAGTAATATGATAGTGATGATAACGGTAACAAAAGAGTAATGAAAGCAAAGTAATGTTTTTGGTATTTTGTAGTGATTGTAACAATAGCAACGGGAAAGTAAATAAGCGTAAACCAATATATGGAAGGCTCATAGGCATTGGATCAATGATGGATAATTATGCCGGATGCGGTTCATCATGTAACAGTCATAACATAGGGTGACACAGAACTAGCTCCAATTCGTTAATGTAATGTAGGCATGTATTCCGAATATAGTCATACGTGTTTATGGAAAAGAACTTGCATGACATCTTTTGTCCTACCCTCCCATGGCAGCGGGTCCTAATGGAAACTAAGGGATATTAAGGCCTCATTTTAATAGAGAACCGGAATAAAGCATTAGCACATAGTGAATACATGAACTCCTCAAACTACGGTCATCACCAGTAAGTATCCCGATTATTGTCACTTCGGGGTTAACAGATCATAACACATAAAAGGTGACTATAGACTTGCAAGATAGGATCAAGAACTCTCATATATTGATGAAAACATAATAGGTTCAGATCTGAAATCATGGCACTCGGTGTTGGGGAACGTAGCATAAATTCAAAATTTTCCAACGTGTCACCAAGATCTATCTATGGAGTCATCTAGCAACAAGGGAGGAGTGGATCTACATACCCTTGTAGATCGCGCGCAGAAGCGTTCAAGAGAACGGGGTTGATGGAGTCGTACTCGTCGTGATCCAAATCACCGATGATCCTAGCGCCGAACGGACGGCACCTCCGCGTTCAACACACGTACGGAGCAGCAACGTCTCCTCCTTCTTGATCCAGCAAGGGGGGAGGAGAGGTTGATGGAGATCCAACAACACGACGGCGTGGTGGTGGAAGTAGCGGGATTCCAACAGGGCTTCGCCAAGCGCTGCGGGAGGAGGGAGATGTGTCACGGGAGGGAGAGGGAGGCGCCAGGGCTTAGGTATTGCTGCCCTCCCTTCCCTCCACTATATATAGGGCCAAGGGAGAGGGGGGCGCAGCCTTGGCCCTTCCTCCAAGGAAGGGTGCGGCTAGGGAGGAGTCCATCCTCCCCAAGGCACCTAGGAGGTGCCTTCCCCCTTTAGGACTCTTCCTTTCCCTTATCTCTTGGCGCATGGGCCTCTTGGGGCTGGTGCCCTTGTCCCATATAGGCCAAGGCGCACACCCCTACAGCCCATGTGCCCCCCCCCCCGGGGCAGGTGGACCCCTTTGGTGGACCCCCGGACCCCTTTCGGCACTCCCGATACAATACCGATAATGCGCGAAACTTTTCCGGCGACCAAAACAAGACTTCCCATATATAAATCTTTACCTCCAGACCATTCCGGAACTCCTCGTGACGTCCGGGATCTCATCCGGGACTCCGAACAACTTTCGGGTTACCGCATACTAATATCTCTATAACCCTAGCGTCACCGAACCTTAAGTGTGTAGACCCTACGGGTTCAGGAGACATGCAGACATGACCGAGATGACTCTCCGGTCAATAACCATCAGCGGGATCTGGATACCCATGTTGGCTCCCACATGTTCCATGATGATCTCATCGGATGAACCACGATGTCAAGGACTTAATCAATCCCGTATACAATTCCCTTTGTCTAGCGGTACGATACTTGCCCGAGATTCAATCGTCGGTATCCCGATACCTTATTCAATCTCGTTACCGGCAAGTCTCTTTTCCTCGTTTCGTAACACATCATCCCATGATCAACTCCTTGATCACATTGTGCACATTATGATGATGTCCTACCAAGTGGGCCCAGAGATACCTCTCCGTTTACACGGAGTGACAAATCCCAGTCTCGATTCGTGCCACCCCAACAGACACTTTCGGAGATACCTGTAGTGTACCTTTATAGCCACCCAGTTACGTTGTGACGTTTGGCACACCCAAAGCACTCCTATGGTATCCGGGAGTTGCACAATCTCATGGTCTAAGGAAACGATACTTGACATTAGAAAAGCTTTAGCATACGAACTACATGATCTTGTGCTAGGCTTAGGATTGGGTCTTTGTCCATCACATCATTCTCCTAATGATGTGATCCCGTTATCAATGACATCAAATGTCCATGGTCAGGAAACCGTAACCATCTATTGATCAACGAGCTAGTCAACTAGAGGCTTACTAGGGACATGGTGTTGTCTATGTATCCACACATGTATCTGAGTTTCCTATCAATACAATTCTAGCATGGATAATAAACGATTATCATGAACAAGGAAATATAATAATAACTAATTTATTATTGCCCCTAGGGCATATTTCCAACAGTCTCCCACTTGCACTAGAGTCAATTATCCAGTTCACATCGCTATGTGATTAACACTCAAGGTCACATCCCCATGTGACTAACACCCAAAGAGTTTACTAGAGTCAATAATCTAGTTCACATTACCATGTGATTAACACTCGATGAGTTCTGGGTTTGAACATGTTATGGTTGTGAGAGAGATGTTATAGTCAACGGGTCTGAATCTTTCAGATCCGTATGTAGTTCGCAAATCTCTTTGTCATCTTGTAGATGCAGCTACTATGCTATATTTGGAGCCATTTCAAATAACTGTTCTACTTGGAGCTATTCTAAATTGTTACTCCATTATACATATCCGGTATCTCTACTCAGAGCTATCCGGATAGGTGTTAAGCTTGCATCGACGTAACTCTTTACGTCGAACTCTTTATCACCTCCATAACCGAGAAACATATCTTCATTCCTCTAAGGATAATTTAGACCGCTATCTGGTGATCTACTCCTAGATTACCTTTGTACCCTCTTGCCAGATATGTGGCAAGGCACACATCAGGTGCGGTACTCAGCATGGCATACCGTATAGAGCCTATGACAAAAGCATAGGGGACGACATTCGTCCTTTCTCTTTCTTCTGCCGTGGTCGAGCTTTAAGTCTTAACTTCATACCTTACAACTCAGGCAAGTACTCCTTCTTTGACTGATCCATCTTGAACCCCTTCAAGATCATGTCAAGGTATGTGCTCATTTGAAAGTACCATTAAGCGTTTTGATCTATCCTTATAGATCTTCATGCTCAATGTTCAAGTAGCTTAATCCAGGCTTTCCATTGAAAAACATTTTCCAAATAACCCTATATGCTTTCCAGAAATTCTACATCATTTCTGATCCATAATATGTCAACAACATATACTCATCAGAAATTCTATAGTGCTCCCACTCACTTCTTTGGAAACACAAGTTTATCATAAACTTTGTATAAACCCAAAATCTTTGATCATCTCATCAAAGCGTACATTCCAACTCCGAGATGCTTACTCCAGTCCTTAGAAGGATCGCTGGAGCTTTGCATACTTATTAGCATCTTTCAGGATTGACAAAACCTTCCGGTTGTATCGCATACAACATTTCCTCAAGAAAATCATCGAGGAAACAATTTTTTGACATCCTATCTGCAAGATTTCATAAATAATGCAGTAATCGCTAATATAATTCCAACAGACTCTTAGCATTGCTACGAGTGAGAAAGTATCATCTTAGTCAACTCCTTGAACTTGTTGGAAAACATCTTAACGACAAGTCGAGCTTTCTTAATGGTGATACTTACCATCATTGTCCGTCTTCCTTTCAAAATCCATATGTACCTAACTGCCTTACGACCATCAAGTAGTTCTTCCAAAGTCTACACTTTGTTTTCATACATGGATCCTATCTCAGATTTTATGGCCTCGAGCCATTTATCGGAATCCGGGCCCACCATCGCTTCTCCATGGCTCGTAGGTTCATTGTTGTCTAGCAACATGACTTCCAAGACAGGATCACGTACCACTCTGAAGTAGTATGCATCCTTGTCATCCCACGAGGTTTGGTAGTGACTTGATCTGAAGTTTCATGATCACTATCATAAGCTTCCACTTCAATTGTTGTAGGTGCCACAGGAACAACTTCCTGTGCCCTGCCACACACTAGTTGAAGAGACGGTTCAATAACCTCATCAAGTCTCCACCATCCTCCCACTCAATTCTTTCGAGAGAAACTTTTCCTCGAGAAAGGACCCGATTCTAGAAACAATCCCTTATTGCTTTCGGATCTGAGACAGGAGGTATACCCAACTGTCTTGGGTGTCCTATGAAGATGCATTTATCCGCTTAGGGTTCGAGCTTATCAGCCTGAAACTTTTCCACATAAGCGTCGCAGCCCCAAACTTTTAAGAAATGACAGCTTAGGTTTCTCTAAACCATAGTTCATACGGTGTCATCTCATCGGAATTACGTGGTGCCCTATTTAAATTGAATGTGGTTGTCTTTAATGCCTAACCCATAAACTATCGTGGTAATTCGATAAGAGACATCATGGTATGCATCATATCAAATAGGGTGCAGTTATGATGTTCGGACACACCATCACACTCTGGTGTTCCAGGCTGTATTAGTTGTGAAACAATTTCCACAATGTCTTAACTCTGTGCCAAACTCGTAATTCAGATATTCATCTCTATGATCATATCATAGATATTTTATCCTCTTGTCACGACGATCTTTCAACTTCACCCTGAAATTACTTGAACCTTTCAATAATTCAGACTCGTGATTAATCAAGTAAATATACTCAACATCTACTCAAATCATCTATGAAGTAAGAACATAACGATATCCACTACACGCCTCAGCACTCATTGGACTACACACATCAAAATGTATTACTTCCAACAAGTTGCTTTCTTGTTCCATTTTACTGAAAATGAGGCTTTCAGTCATCTTGCCCATGTGGTAGGATTTGCATGTCTCAAGTGATTCAAAATCAAGTGAGTCCAAACGATCCATTTGTATAGAGTTTCTTCATGCATATCTACCAACAAACATGGTTCGCATGTCTCAATCCTTTCAAAAATGAGTGAGTCCAAAGATCCATCAACATGGAGCTTCTTCATGCGTTTTATACCGATATGACTTAAGTGGCAGTGCCACAAGTAGGTGGTACTATCATTACTATCCTATATCTTTTGGCATGAACATGTGTATCACTATGATCGAGATTCAATAAACCATTCATTTTAGGCGTAAGACCATTGAAGGTATTATTCAAATAAACAGAGTAACCATTATTCTCCTTAAATGAATAACCGTATCGCGATAGACATAATCCAATCATTTCTATGCTCAACGCAAACACCAAATAACAATTATTTAGGTTTTAATACCAATCTCGATGGTAGAGGGAGCGTGCGATGCTTGATCATATCAACCTTAGAAGCACTTCCAACACATATCGTCAGCTCACCTTTAGCTAGTCCCCGTTTATTCCGTAGCTTTTATTTCGAGTTACTAACACTTAGCAACCGAACCGGTATCTAATACCCTGGTGCTACTAGGAGTACTAGTAATGTACACATTAACATAATGTATATCCAATATACTTCTATCGACAGTCTTCTCATCTACCAAGTATCTAGGGTAATTCTGCTCCAGTGGTTGTTCCCCTTTTTTACAGAAGCACTTAGTCTCGGGCTTGGGTTCAACTTTGGGTTTCTTCACTTGAGCAGCAACTGACTTGTCGTTTCATGAAGTATCCCTTTCTTGCCCTTGCCCTTCTTGAAACTAGTGGTTTCACCAACCATCAACAATTGATGCTCCTTCTTGATTTCTACTTTTGTGGTGTCAAACATCGCGAATATCTCAATGATCATCATATATGTCCCTGATATATTATAGTTCATCACGAAGCTCTAGCAGCTTGGTGGTAATGACTTCGGAGAAACATCACTATCTCATCTGGAAGATCAACTCCCACTCGATTCAAATGATTGTTGTACTCAGACAATCTGAGCACAAGCTCAACAATTGAGCTTTTCTCCCTTAGTTTGCAGGCTAAGAGAATCGTCGGAGGTCTTATACCTCTTGACGTGGGCACGAGACTGAAATCCCAATTTCAGCCCTCGAAACATCTCATATGTTTCGCGACGTTTTAAAACGTCTTCGGTGCCTCAACTCTAAACCGTTTAACTGAACTATCACGTAGTTATCAAAATGTGTATGTCAGATGTTTGCAACATCCACAGACAACGTTCGATGTTCAGCACACTGAGCGGTGCATTAAGGACATAAGCCTTTTACTGTCTGCATAATTGCTACTATCAACTTTCAACTAATTTTTCTTAGGAACATATCTAAAGAGTAGAACTAAAGTGCGAGCTACGACAAAATTTGCAAAATCCTTTTGACTATGTTCAGGATAATTAAGTTCATGAACTCCCACTCAGATAGACATCCCTCTAGTCGTCTAAGTGATTACATGATCCGAGTCAACTAGGCCGTGTCCGATCATCACGTGAGACGGACTAGTCAACATCGGTGAACATCTTCATGTTGATCGTATCTACCATACGACTCATGCTCGACCTTTTGGTCTCTTGTGTTCCGAGGCCATGTCTGTACATGCTAGGCTCGTCAAGTCATCCTAAGTGTTTCGCGTGTGTAAATCTGTCTTACACCCGTTGTATGTGAACGTTAGAATCTATCACACCCGATCATCACGTGGTGCTTCGAAACAACGAACTGTCGCAACGGTGCACAGTTAGGGGGAACACTTTCTTGAAATTATTATGAGGGATCATCTTATTTACTACCGTCGTTCTATGTAAACAAGATGCATAAACATGATAAACATCACATGCAATCAAATAGTGACATGATATGGCCATCATCACTTTGCTCCTCTTGATCTCCATCTTCGGGGCTCCATGATCATCATCGTCACCGGCATGACACCATGATCTCCATCATCATGATCTCTATCATCGTGTCTTCATGAAGTTGTCTCGTCAACTATTACTTCTACTACTACAGCTAACGGTTAGCAATAAAGTAAAGTAATTACATGACGTTTATGTTGACACGTAGGTCATAAATAAATTAAGACAACTCCTATGGCTCCTGCCGGTTGTCATACTCATCGACATGCAAGTCGTGATTCCTATTACAAGAACATGATCAATCTCATACATCACATATCATTCATCACATTCTTCTTGGCCATATCACATCACATAGCATACCCTACAAAAACAAGTTAGACGTCCTCTAATTGTTGTTTGCATGTTTTACGTGGCTGCTATGGGTTTCTAGCAAGAACGTTTCTTACCTACGCAAAAACCACAATGTGATATGCCAATTGTTATTTACCCTTCATAAGGACCCTTTTCATCGAATCCGATCCGACTAAAGTGGGAGAGATAGACACCCGCTAGCCACCTTATGCAACTAGTGCATGTCAGTCAGTGGAACCAGTCTCACGTAAGAGTACGTGTAAGGTCGGTCCGGGCCGCTTCATCCCACAATGCCGCCGAATCAATATTGGACTAGTAACGGTAAGCATATTGAACAAAATCAACGCCCACAACTACTTTGTGTTCTACTCGTGCATAGAAACTACGCATAGACCTAGCTCATGATGCCACTGTTGGGGAACGTAGCATAAATTCAAAATTTTCCTACATGTCACCAAGATCTATCTATGGAGTCATCTAGCAATGAGGGAGGAGTGGATCTACATACCCTTGTAGATCGCGCGCGGAAGCGTTCAAGAGAACGGGGTTGATGGAGTCGTACTCGTCATGATCCAAATCACCGATGATCCTAGCGCCGAACGGACGGCACCTCCGCGTTCAACACACGTACGGAGCAGCGACGTCTCCTCCTTCTTGATCCAGCAAGGGGGGAGGAGAGGTTGATGGAGATCCAACAACACGATGGCGTGGTGGTGGAAGTAGCAGGATTCCAACAGGGCTTCGCCAAGCGCTGCGGGAGGAGGGATATGTGTCACGGGAGGGAGAGGGAGGCGCCAGGGCTTAGGTATTGCTGCCCTCCCTTCCCCCCACTATATATAGGACCAAGGGAGAGGGGGCGCAGCCTTGGCCCTTCCTCCAAGGAAGGGTGCGGCCAGGGAGGAGTCCATCCTCCCCAAGGCACCTAGGAGGTGCCTTCCCCCTTTAGGACTCTTCCTTTCCCTTATCTCTTGGCGCATGGGCATCTTGGGGCTGGTGCCCTTGGCCCATATAGGCCAAGGCGCACACCCCTACAGCCCATGTGGCCCCCCGGGGCAGGTGGACCCCTTTGGTGGACCCCCGGACCCCTTTCGGCACTCCCGGTACAATACCGATAATGCGCGAAACTTTTCCGGCGACCAAAACAAGACTTCGCATATATAAATCTTTACCTCCGGACCATTCCGGAACTCCTCGTGACGTCCGGGATCTCATCCGGGACTCTGAACAACTTTCGGGTTACCGCATACTAATATCTCTATAACCCTAGCCTCACCGAACCTTAAGTGTGTAGACCCTACGGGTTCGGGAGACATGCAGACATGACCGAGATGACTCTCCGGTCAATAACCATCAGCGGGATCTGGATACCCATGTTGGCTCCCACATGTTCCATGATGATCTCATCGGATGAACCACGATGTCAAGGACTTAATCAATCCCGTATACAATTCCCTTTGTCTAGCGGTACGATACTTGCCCGAGATTCGATCGTCGGTATCTCGATACCTTGTTCAATCTCGTTACCGGCAAGTCCCTTTTACTCGTTTCGTAACACATCATCCCGTGATCAACTCCTTGATCACATTGTGCACATTATGATGATGTCCTACCGAGTGGGCCCAGAGATACCTCTCCGTTCACACAGAGTGACAAATCCCAGTCTCGATTTGTTCCAACCCAACAGACACTTTCGGAGATACCTGTAGTGTACCTTTATAGCCACCCAGTTACGTTGTGATGTTTGGCACACCCAAAGCACTCCTACGGTATCCAGGAGTTGCACAATCTCATGGTCTAAGGAAACGATACTTGACATTAGAAAAGCTTTAGCATACGAACTACATGATCTTGTGCTAGGCTTAGGATTGGGTCTTTGTCCATCACATCATTCTCCTAATGATGTGATCCCGTTATCAATGACATCCAATGTCCATGGTCAGGAAACCGTAACCATCTATTGATCAACGAGCTAGTCAACTAGAGGCTTACTAGGGACACGGTGTTGTCTATGTATCCACACATGTATCTGAGTTTCCTATCAATACAATTCTAGCATGGATAATAAACGATTATCATGAACAAGGAAATATAATAATAACTAATTTATTATTGCCCCTAGGGCATATTTCCAATAGTCTCCCACTTGCACTAGAGTCAATAATCCAGTTCACATCGCTATGTGATTAACACTCAAGGTCACATCCCCATGTGACTAACACCCAAAGAGTTTACTAGAGTCAATAATCTAGTTCACATTACCATGTGATTAACACTCGATGAGTTCTGGGTTTGAACATGTTATGCTTGTGAGAGAGATGTTATAGTCAACGGGTCTGAATCTTTCAGATCCGTATGTACTTCGCAAATCTCTATGTCATCTTGTAGATGCAGCTACTATGCTATATTTGGAGCCATTTCAAATAACTGTTCTACTTGGAGCTATTCTAAATTGTTGCTCCATTATACGTATCCGGTATCTCTACTCAGAGCTATCCGGATAGGTGTTAAGCTTGCATCGACGTAACTCTTTACGTCGAACTCTTTATCACCTCCATAACCGAGAAACATATCCTCATTCCTCTAAGGATAATTTAGACCGCTATCTGGTGATCTACTCCTAGATTACCTTTGTACCCTCTTGCCAGATATGTGGCAAGGCACACATCAGGTGCGGTACTCAGCATGGCATACCATATAGAGCCTATGACAAAAGCATAGGGGACGACATTCGTCCTTTCTCTTTCTTCTGCCGTGGTCGAGCTTTAAGTCTTAACTTCATACCTTACAACTCAGGCAAGTACTCCTTCTTTGACTGATCCATCTTGAACCCCTTCAAGATCATGTCAAGGTATGTGCTCATTTGAAAGTACCATTAAGGGTTTTGATCTATCCTTATAGATCTTGATGCTCAATGTTCAAGTAGCTTAATCCAGCCTTTCCATTGAAAAACACTTTCCAAATAACCCTATATGCTTTCCAGAAATTCTACATCATTTCTGATCCATAATATGTCAACAACATATACTCATCAGAAATTCTATAGTGCTCCCACTCACTTCTTTGGAAACACAAGTTTCTCATAAATTTGTATAAACCCAAAATCTTTGATCATCTCATCAAAGTGTACATTCCAACTCCAAGATGCTTACTCCAGTCCTTAGAAGGATCGCTGGAGCTTTGCATACTTATTAGCATCTTTCAGGATTGACAAAACCTTCCGGTTGTATCACATACAACCTTTCCTCAAGAAAATCGTCGAGGAAACAATGTTTTGACATCCTATCTGCAAGATTTCATAAATAATGCAGTAATCGCTAATATAATTCCAACAGACTCTTAGCATCGCTACGAGTGAGAAAGTCTCATCGTAGTCAACTCCTTGAACTTGTTGGAAAACATCTTAACGACAAGTCGAGCTTTCTTAATGGTGATACTTACCATCATTGTCCGTCTTCCTTTCAAAATCCATATGTACCTAACAGCCTTACGACCATCAAGTAGTTCTTCCAAAGTCTACACTTTGTTTTCATACATGGATCCTATCTCAGATTTTATGGCCTCGAGCCATTTATCGGAATCCGGGCCCACCATTGCTTCTCCATGGCTCGTAGGTTCATTGTTGTCTAGCAACATGACTTCCAAGACAGGATCACGTACCACTCTGAAATAGTACGCATCCTTGTCATCCCACGAGGTTTGGTAGTGACTTGATCTGAAGTTTCATGATCACTATCATAAGCTTCCACTTCAATTGTTGTAGGTGCCACAGGAACAACTTCCTGTGCCCTGCCACACACTAGTTGAAGAGACGGTTCAATAACCTCATCAAGTCTCCACCATCCTCCCACTCAATTCTTTCGAGAGAAACTTTTCCTCGAGAAAGGACCCGATTCTAGAAACAATCCCTTATTGCTTTCGGATCTGAGACAGGAGGTATACCCTACTGTCTTGGGTGTCCTATGAAGATGCATTTATCCGCTTAGGGTTCGAGCTTATCAGCCTGAAACTTTTCCACATAAGCGTCGCAGCCCCAAATTTTTAAGAAATGACAGCTTAGGTTTCTCTAAACCATAGTTCATACGGTGTCATCTCATCGGAATTACGTGGTGCCCTATTTAAATTGAATGTGGTTGTCTTTAATGCCTAAACCATAAACTATCGTGGTAATTCGATAAGAGACATCATGGTATGCATCATATCAAATAGGGTGCAGTTATGATGTTCGGACACACCATCACACTCTGGTGTTCCAGGCTGTATTAGTTGTGAAACAATTTCCACAATGTCTTAATTCTGTGCCAAACTCGTAATTCAGATATTCATCTCTATGATCATATCATAGATATTTTATCCTCTTGTCACGACGATCTTTCAACTTCACCCTGAAATTACTTGAACCTTTCAATAATTCAGACTCGTGATTCATCAAGTAAATATACTCAACATCTACTCAAATCATCTATGAAGTAAGAACATAACGATATCCACTACACGCCTTAGCACTCATTGGACTGCACACATCAAAATATATTACTTCCAACAAGTTGCTTTCTTGTTCCATTTTACTGAAAATGAGGCTTTCAGTCATCTTGCCCATGTGGTATGATTTGCATGTCTCAAGTGATTCAAAATCAAATGAGTCCAAACGATCCATTTGTATAGAGTTTCTTCATGCATATCTACCAACAAACATGGTTCGCATGTCTCAATCCTTTCAAAAATGAGTGAGTCCAAAGATCCATCAACATGGAGCTTCTTCATGTGTTTTATACCGATATGACTTAAGTGGCAGTGCCACAAGTAGGTGGTACTATCATTACTATCCTATATCTTTTGGCATGAACATGTGTATCACTACGATCGAGATTCAATAAACCATTCATTTTAGGCGTAAGACCATTGAAGGTATTATTCAAATAAACAGAGTAACCATTATTCTCCTTAAATGAATAACCGTATCGTGATAGACATAATCCAATCATTTCTATGCTCAACGCAAACACCAAATAACAATTATTTAGGTTTTAATACCAATCTCGATGGTAGAGGGAGCGTGCGATGCTTGATCATATCAACCTTAGAAGCACTTCCAACACATATCGTCAGCTCACCTTTAGCTAGTCTCCGTTTATTCCGTAGCTTTTATTTCGAGTTACTAACACTTAGCAACCGAACCGGTATCTAATACCCTGGTGCTACTAGGAGTACTAGTAATGTACACATTAACATAATGTATATCCAATATACTTCTATCGACAGTCTTCTCATCTACCAAGTATCTAGGGTAATTCTGCTCAAGTGGTTGTTCCCCTTTATTACAGAAGCACTTAGTCTCGGGCTTGGGTTCAACTTTGGGTTTCTTCACTTGAGCAGCAACTGACTTGTCGTTTCATGAAGTATCCCTTTCTTGCCCTTGCCCTTCTTGAAACTAGTGGTTTCACCAACCATCAACAATTGATGCTCCTTCTTGATTTCTACTTTTGTGGTGTCAAACATCGCGAATATCTCAATGATCATCATATATGTCCCTGATATATTATAGTTCATCACGAAGCTCTAGCAGCTTGGTGGTAATGACTTCGGAGAAACATCACTATCTCATCTGGAAGATCAACTCCCACTCGATTCAAATGATTGTTGTACTCAGACAATCTGAGCACAAGCTCAACAATTGAGCTTTTCTCCCTTAGTTTGCAGGCTAAGAGAATCGTCGGAGGTCTTATACCTCTTGACGTGGGCACGAGCCTGAAATCCCAATTTCAGCCCTCGAAACATCTCATATGTTTCGCGACGTTTTAAAACGTCTTCGGTGCCTCAACTCTAAACCGTTTAACTGAACTATCACGTAGTTATCAAAATGTGTATGTCAGATGTTCGCAACATCCACAGACGACGTTTGAGGTTCAGCACACTAAGCGGTGCATTAAGGACATAAGCCTTTTACTATCTGCATAATTGCTACTATCAACTTTCAACTAATTTTTCTTAGGAACATATCTAAATAGTAGAACTAAAGCGTGAGCTACGACATAATTTGCAAAATCCTTTTGACTATGTTCAGGATAATTAAGTTCATGAACTCCCACTCAGATAGACATCCCTCTAGTCATCTAAGTGATTACATGATCCGAGTCAACTAGGCCGTGTCCGATCATCACGTGAGACGGACTAGTCAACATCGGTGAACATCTTCATGTTGATCGTATCTACCATAGACTCATGCTCGACCTTTTGGTCTCTTGTGTTCCGAGGCCATGTCTGTACATGCTAGGCTCGTCAAGTCAACCTAAGTGTTTCGCGTGTGTAAATATGTCTTACACCCGTTGTATGTGAACGTTAGAATCTATCACACCCGATCATCACGTGGTGCTTCGAAACAACGAACTGTCGCAACGGTGCACAGTTAGGGGGAACACTTTCTTGAAATTATTATGAGGGATCATCTTATTTACTACAATCGTTCTAAGTAAACAAGATGCATAAACATGATAAACATCACATGCAATCAAATAGTGACATGATATGGCCATCATCACTTTGCTCCTCTTGATCTCCATCTTCGGGGCTCCATGATCATCATCGTCACCGGCATGACACCATGATCTCCATCATCATGATCTCTATCATCGTGTCTTCATGAAGTTGTCTCGTCAACTATTACTTCTACTACTATAGCTAACGGTTAGCAATAAAGTAAAGTAATTACATGATGTTTATGTTGACACGGGGGTCTTAAATAAATTAAGACAACTCCTATGGCTCCTGCCGGTTGTCATACTCATCGACATGCAAGTCGTGATTCCTATTACAAGAACATGATCAATCTCATACATCACATATCATTCATCACATTCTTCTTGGCCATATCACATCACATAGCATACCCTGCAAAAACAAGTTAGACGTCCTCTAATTGTTGTTTGCATGTTTTACGTGGCTGCTATGGGTTTCTAGCAAGAACATTTCTTACCTACGCAAAAACCACAGTGTGATATGCCAATTGCTATTTACCCTTCATAAGGACCCTTTTCATCGAATCCGATCCGACTAAAGTGGGAGAGACAGACACCCGCTAGCCACCTTATGCAACTAGTGCATGTCAGTCGGTGGAACCAGTCTCACGTAAGAGTACATGTAAGGTCGGTCCGGGCCGCTTCATCCCACAATGCCGCCGAATCAAGATTGGACAAGTAACGGTAAGCATATTGAACAAAATCAACGCCCACAAGTACTTTTTGTTCTACTCGTGCATAGAAACTACGCATAGACCTAGCTCATGATGCCACTGTTGGGGAACGTAGCATAAATTCAAAATTTTCCTACATGTCACCAGGATCTATCTATGGAGTCATCTAGCAACGAGGGAGGAGTGGATCTACATACAATTGTAGATCGCGCACGGAAGCGTTCAAGAGAACGGGGTTGATGGAGTCGTACTCGTCATGATCCAAATCACTGATGATCCTAGCGCCGAACGGACGGCACCTCCGCGTTCAACACACGTACGGAGCAGCGACGTCTCCTCCTTCTTGATCCAGCAAGGGGGGAGGAGATGTTGATGGAGATCCAACAGCACGACGGCGTGGTGGTGGAAGTAGCAGGATTCTAACAGGGCTTCACCAAGCGCTGCGGGAGGAGGGAGATGTGTCACGGGAGGGAGAGGGAGGCGCCAGGGCTTAGGTATTGCTGCCCTCCCTTCCCCCCACTATATATAGGGCCAAGGGAGAGGGGGGCGCAGCCTTGGCCCTTCCTCCAAGGAAGGGTGCGGCCAGGGAGGAGTCCATCCTCCCCAAGGCACCTAGGAGGTGCCTTCGCCCTTTAGGACTCTTCCTTTCCCTTATCTCTTGGCGCATGGGCATCTTGGGGCTGGTGCCCTTGGCCCATATAGGCCAAGGCGCACACCCCTACAGCCCATGTGGCCCCCCGGGGCAGGTGGACCCCTTTGGTGGACCCCCGGACCCCTTTCGGCACTCCCGGTACAATACCGATAATGCGCGAAACTTTTCCGGCGACCAAAACAAGACTTCCCATATATAAATCTTTACCTCCGGACCATTCCGGAACTCCTCGTGACGTCCGGGATCTCATCCGGGACTCCGAACAACTTTCGGGTTACCGCATACTAATATCTCTATAACCCTAGCGTCACCGAACCTTAAGTGTGTAGACCCTATGGGTTCGGGAGACATGCAGACATGACCGAGATGACTCTCCGGTCAATAACCATCAGCGGGATCTGGATACCCATGTTGGCTCCCACATGTTCCATGATGATCTCATCGGATGAACCACGATGTCAAGGACTTAATCAATCCCGTATACAATTCCCTTTGTCTAGCGGTACGATACTTGCCCGAGATTCAATCTTCGGTATCCCGATACCTTGTTCAATCTCGTTACCGGCAAGTCTCTTTTACTCGTTTCATAACACATCATCCCGTGATCAACTCCTTGATCACATTGTGCACATTATGATGATGTCCTACCGAGTGGGCCCAGAGATACCTCTCCGTTTCCACGGAGTGACAAATCCCAGTCTCGATTCGTGCCAACCCAACAGACACTTTCGGAGATACCTGTAGTGTACCTTTATAGTCACCCAGTTACGTTGTGACGTTTGGCACACCCAAAGCACTCCTACGGTATCCGGGAGTTGCACAATCTCATGGTGTAAGGAAACGATACTTGACATTAGAAAAGCTTTAGCATACGAACTACATGATCTTGTGCTAGGCTTAGGATTGGGTCTTTGTCCATCACATCATTCTCCTAATGATGTGATCCCGTTATCAATGACATCCAATGTCCATGGTCAGGAAACCGTAACCATCTATTAATCAACGAGCTAGTCAACTAGAAGCTTACTAGGGACATGGTGTTGTCTATGTATCCACACATGTATCTGAGTTTCCTATCAATACAATTCTAGCATGGATAATAAACGATTATCATGAACAAGGAAATATAATAATAACTAATTTATTATTGCCCCTAGGGCATATTTCCAACACTCGGGCCCTAGTGACAAGCATTAAGCATAGCAAAGTCATAGAAACATCAATCTTAGAACATAGTGGATACTAGGGATCAAACCCTAACAAAATTAACTCGATTACATGATAAATATCATCCAACCCATCACCGCCCAGCAAGCCTACGATGGAATTACTCACGCACGGCGGTGAGCATCATGAAATTGGTGATGGAGGATGGTTGATTATGACTACGGTGACGAATCCCCCTCTCCGGAGCCCCGAACGGACTCCAGATCAACCCTCCCAAGAGGTTTTAGGGCTTGGCGGCGGCTCCGTATCGTAAAACGCGATGTAATTTTCTCTCCTATTTTTTTCTCCCCGAAAGCAGTTATATAGAGTTGGAGTTGGAGTCGGGAGGTCTCCAGGGGGCCCACGAGGTAGGGGGCGCCCCCACCCTCGTGGCAAGGGTGTGGGCCCCTGGTCTTCATCTTTGGCGAGGATTTTTTTATTATTTATTGTAAGATATTCCGTGGAGTTTCAGGTCATTCTGAGAACTTTTGTTTTCTGCACATAAAACAACATCATGGCAATTCTACTGAAAACAGCGTCAGTCCGGGTTAGTTCCATTCAAATCATACAAGTTAGAGTCCAAAACAAGGGCAAAAGTGTTTGGAAAAGTGGATACGACGGAGACGTATCAACTCCCCCAAGCTTAAACCCTTGCTTGTCCTCAAGCAATTCAGTTGACAAACTGAAAGAAATAAAGAAAAACTTTTACAAACTCTGTTTGCTCTTGTTGTTGTAAATATGTCAAGCTAGCATTCAAGTTTTCAGCAAAGATTATAACTAACCACATTTGCAATAATTCTCAGGTCTCATGATTACCCATATCAATAGCATAATCAATTAGCAAGCCATAATAATAAATCTCGGATGACAACACTTTCTCAAAACAATCATAATATGATATAACAAGATGGTATCTCGCTAGCCCTTTCTGAGACCGCAAAACATAAATGCGGAGCACCTTTAAAGATTAAGGACTGACTAGACATTGTAATTCATGGTAAAAGAGATCCGGTCATAGTCACACCCAATAAAAATAACAATAATGAATGCAAATGATAGCTGCGCTCTCCAGCTAGTGCTTTTTAATAAGAGGGTGATGACTCAACATAAAAGTAAATAGATAGGCCCTTCGCAGAGGGAAGTAGGGATTTGTAGAGGTGCCAGAGCTCGGTTTTGAAATAGAGGTGAATACTATTTTGAGCGGTATACTTTCATTGTCAACATCACAGCCAAGAGATGGTGATATCTTCCATGCTACACACATTATAGGCGGTTCGCAAATAGAATGGTCAAGTTTATACTCCCCCTCTACCAACAAACATCAATCCATGGCTTGCTCAAAACAACGAGTGCCTCCAACATACATCAGGTCCCAGGGGGAGTTTTGTTTTGAAATTATTTTTGATTTAGTTTGCATAAAGCATGGGACTGGGCATCCCGGTGACCGGCCATTTTCTCGTGAGTGAGGAGTGGAGTCCACTCCTCTTGAGAATAACCCGTCTAGCATGGAAGATACATGCAGCCCTAGTTGATACATGAGCTATTCGAGCATACAAAACAGGATGATTATTTGAAGATTTAGAGTTTGGCACATTCAAATTTACTTGGAACGGCAGGTAGATACCGCATATAGGAAGGTATAGTGGACTCATCTGGAATAACTTTGGGGTTTAAGGAGTTTGGATGCACAAGCAGTATTCCCGCTTAGTACAGGTGAAGGCTAGCAAAAGACTGGGAAGCGACCAACTAGAGAGCGACAACAGCCATGTACATGCATTAAAATTAATAAATATTGGATACAAGCATGAGTAGGATATAATCCACCATGAACATAAATATCGTGAAGGCTATGTTGATTTGTTTCAACTACATGCGTGAACATGTGCCAAGTCAAGTCACTTATATCATTCAGAGGAGGATACCACCCTATCATACCACATCATAACCATTTTAATAGCATGTTGGCACGCAAGGTAAACCATTATAACTCATAGCTAATCAAGCATGGCACAAGCAACTATGATCTCTAATTGTCATTGCGAACATGTTTATTCATAACAAGCTGAATCAAGAACGATGAACTCATCATATTTACAAAAACAAAAGAGGTCGAGTTCGTACCATCTTTTCTCATCTCAGTCGGTCCATCATATCTCATCATAATTTCCTTTCACTTGCACGACCGAACGATGTGAATAATAATAAGAGTGCACGTGCATTGGACTAAGATGGAATCTGTGAGCATTCAATAAACAGGAGAAGACAAGGCAATATGGGCTCTTGGTTAAATCAACAATAAAGCATATAAGAGCCACTTCAACAATGTAATTATGGTCTTCTCCTATCGACCCCCAAAGAAAAGAAAAGAAATAAAACTACTTACACGAGAAAGCTCCCAACAAGCAAAAGAAGAACATGAAATATTTTTGGGTTTTCTTTTTAATTACTACTACAAGCATGGAAAGTAAATTAATTAAAAGCTACAACCAATTTTTTTGGTTTTTTTCTTAAGGTTTATTAAACACACAAGAAGAAAGCATAAAAGGAAATAAACTAGCATGGATGATATAATGAAAAAGTATGAACACCGACATCTAGTAATGAGTGTGTGTGGACATAGATGTAATGTCGGTGAGAAATACGTACTCCCCCAAGTTTAGGCTTTTGGCCTAAGTTGGTCTATGGTCAAGGCTGGCCTGGCTGATATCCATAATAATAGTTGTTGGGGTCGTACTGTGATGCAGCAGCTATCGCCTGCTGAGCTGCAGCGTGGCAGCGAGCGGCCTCTTCTCTCCTCTCGTACTCATCTGCCTCCTCTCTGGTAATAGTATATCCTCCTCTTGCCTGATAATCAAAGAAAGCAGGAGCAGGAGAGTAATCCGGACAGCACGGCGTCTGTCCAAGATTAGTCGGTACTGGAGAGGTGGTTCGTTCCTCTCAATAAAATGGTGAGAAACCATAGAATCAAAATCTAAATAAGCAGGAGGCAACTCCATGTCTCCTTCACAAACGTCTATCTCAAGAAATTTAGCTAAGCGGGTTGCATAAATTCCTCCAAAGAAATCTCCATTATATCTATTATGATGCAACCTACGAGCTACAATGGCTCCCATATGATAAGATTGGTCTCCTGACACAGTACTCCTGAGAATGCTAAGGTCAGGGACACACATGTGACATGCTTCATCCTTAGCATTTATGCACCTGCCTATGAAGAGAGCAAAATAATGTATAGCAGGAAAGTGAATGCTCCCTATGGTAGCTTGCGTTATATCTCTAGATTCCCCTACAGTTATACTAGCAAGAAAGTTTCTAAATTCAGATTTAGGGGGATCCCTAACACTACCCCATTGTGGAAGTTTGCATGCAGTTGTAAAATCCTCTAAGTCCATGGTATAAGATTTATCATAAATATCAAACATGACTGAAGGAGAATTACGCGAAGATGAATACTCAAACCTCCTCACAAAAGAGCTTGTCAGATCATGGTATTGGGAGCATTTGGAGAACTTTTATTTTCGAGGTATTTTTATATTGCACGGATAATTAGATAACAGACAGAAAATTATTTATTTTTACTTTATTTCAACTAAATAACAGAAAGTATAGAGAGGGTACATAAGGTTGTGCTTCTAGTTTCATCCATCTCATGCTCATCAAAAAGGAATCCACTAACAAGGTTGATCAAGTCTTGTTAACAAACTTATTCCGATTAACATGAAACCAGAGAAATTTCGAAAAACACTAGGTTACCTCAACGGGGATATGCACATCCCCAATAATAAGTATATCATATTTCTTCTTGACAGTAGGAAGAGGAAATTCAAAACCTAAGAATATAATCGATGGAATTTTTCCGATAGAGTTGATACTATGAACTTGAGGTTGTTTCCTCGGAAAGTGTACCGTATGCTCATTACCATTAACATGAAAAGTGACATTGCCTTTGTTGCAATCAATAACAGCCCCTGCAGTATTAAGAAAAGGTCTTCCAAGAATAATAGACATACTATCGTCCTCGGGAATATCAAGAATAACAAAGTCCATTAAAATAGTAACGTTTGCAACCACAACAGGCACATCCTCACAAATACCGACAGGTATAGCAGTTGATTTATCAGCCATTTGCAAACATATTTCAGTAGGTGTCAACTTATTCAAATCAAGTCTACGATATAAAGAGAGAGGCATAACACTAACACCGGCTCCAAGATCACATAAAGCAGTTTTAACATAGTTTCTTTTAATGGAGCATGGTATAGTAGGTACTCCTGGATCTCCAAGTTTCTTTGGTATTCCACCCTTAAAAGTATAATTAGCAAGCATGGTGGAAATTTCAGCTTCTGGTATCTTTCTTTTATTTGTAATAATATCTTTCATGTACTTAGCATAAGGATTCATTTTGAGCATATCAGTCAATTGCATACACAAAAAGATAGGTCTAATCATTTCAGCAAAGCGCTCAAAATCCTCATCATCCTTTTTCTTGGATGGTTTGGGAGGAAAAGGCATGGGTTTCTGAACCCAAGGCTCTCTTTCTTTAACATGTTTCCTAGCAAAAAAATCTTTCTTATCATAGCATTGATTCTTTGATTGTGGGTTATCAAGATCAACAGCAGGTTCAATTTCCACATCATTATCATTACTAGGTTGAGCATTATTATGAACATCATCATTGACATTTTCATTAGGTTCATGTTCATTGCCAGATTGTGTTTCAGCATCAGACATAGAGATATCATTTGGATTATCAAGTGGTTCAGCAATAGGTTCACTAGAAGTTTGCACAGTTCTATCATTTTTCTTTTTCTTCTTTTTAGAAGAACTAGGTGCATCAATTTTATTTCTCTGGGAATCTTGCTCAATTCTCTTAGGGTGGCCTTCAGGATACAAAGGTTCCTGAGTCATTCTACCAGTTCTAGTAGCCACTTTAACAGCATAATCATTTTTCTTACTATTCATCTCATTGAGCAATTCCTTTTGAGCTTTAAGTACTTGTTCTACTTGAGTGGTAACCATAGAAGCATGTTTGCTAACAAGTTTAAGTTCACCTCTAATATTAGCCATATAATCACCCAAGTACTTAATCATATCAGCATTTTGTTTTAATTGTCTACCAAAATAAGCATTGAAGTCTTCTTGCTTAAACATAAAATTATCAAACTCATCCAAGCATTGACTAGCAATTTTAGTAGGAGGGATTTCAGCTTTATCATATCTATAGAGAGAATTTATCTTTACTACCTGTGTCGGGTTATCAGGGTCTGGAGGTTCTTCAATAAATAAAGGATCAAGATCATATGTTTTTCGACAGGCGGTAAATTAAGACCATGTATTTCTTCAATAGGAGGTAAATTCTTAACATCTTCAGCTTTAATACCTTTTTCTTTCATAGATTTCTTTGCCTCTTGCATATCTTCGGGACTGAGAAATAGGACACCTCTCTTCTTCAGAGTTGGTTTAGGAGTAGGATCATTAATTGGAGCAGGATCTGGCTTAGGAGCTAGCTCAGGAGGTGCCCAATTATTTTCATTTGTCAACATATTATTCAATAAGATTTCAGCTTCATCCGGTGTTCTTTCCCTGAAAAGAGAACCAGCACAACTATCCAGGTAATCTCTGGAAGCCTCGGTTAGTCCATTGTAAAAGATATCAAGTATTTCATTTTTCTTAAGAGGATGATCAGGCAAAGCATTAAGTAACTTGAGAAGCCTCCCCCAAGCTTGTGGGAGACTCTCTTCTATAATTTGCACAAAGTTGTATATTTCCTTTAAAGCGGCTTGTTTCTTATGAGCAGGGAAATATTTAGCAGAGAAGTAGTAAATCATATCCTGGGGACTACGCACACAACCAGGATCAAGAGAATTAAACCATATCTTAGCATCACCCTTTAATGAGAACGGAAATATTTTAAGGATATAAAAGTAGTGAGATCTCTCATCATTAGTGAATAGGGTGGCTATATCATTTAATTTAGTAAGATGTGCTACAACAGTTTCAGATTCATAGCCATGAAAAGGATCGGATTCAACCAAAGTAATTATATCAGGATCAACAGAGAATTCATAATCCTTATCAGTAACACAGATAGGAGAAGTAGCAAAAGCAGGGTCAGGTCTCATCCTAGCATTTAGAGATTGCTTATTCCATTTAGCTAATAACCTTTTGAGTTCATATCTATATTTGCAAGCTAAAATAGCTAAAGAAGCTTCTTGATCAAATAAATAACCCTCAGGAATAACAAGTGATTCTTCATCACCACTTTCATCTTCATAATCAGATTCAATATTTTCAATCTCTCTAGCCCTAGCAAGTTGTTCCTCAAGAAAATCACCAAGTGGCACAGTAGTATCAACCATAGAATTAGTTTCATCATAAGTATCATGTATAGCAGAAGTAGCATCATCAATAACATGCGACATATCAGAACAAATAGCAGAATCAGGTTTAGGTGTCCCAAGCGTACTCATAACAGAAGGTGAATCAAGTGCAGAGCTAGATGACAGTTCCTTACCCCCCCCTCGTAGTTGAGGGATAAATTGTTGTCCTAGCGTCTTTCAAATTCTACATAGTGTCCAGCAGATATAAATCCCAAGTGACTCAAAGAATAGAGCTATGCTCCCCGGCAACGGCCCAGAAATTAGTCTTGATAACCCACAAGTATAGGGGATTGCAACAGCTTTCGAGGGTAGAGTATTCAAACCAAATTTATTGATTCAACACAAGAGGAGCCAAAGAATATTCTCAAGTATTAGCAGCTGAATTGTCAATTCAACCACACCTGGAAACTTAGTATCTGCAGCAAAGTGTTTAGTAGCAAAGTAATATGATAGTGATGGTAACGGTAACAAAAGAGTAATGAAAGCAAAGTAATGTTTTTGGTATTTTGTAGTGATTGTAAAAATAGCAATGGGAAAGTAAATAAGCGTAAACCAATATATGGAAAGCTCGTAGGCATTGGATCAATGATGGATAATTATGCCGGATGCGGTTCATCATGTAACAGTCATAACATAGGGTGACACAGAACTAGCTCCAATTCGTCAATGTAATGTAGGCATGTATTCCGAATATAGTCATACGTGCTTATAGAAAAGAACTTGCATGACATCTTTTGTCCTACCCTCCCATGGCAGCGGGGTCCTAATGGAAACTAAGGGATATTAAGGCCTCCTTTTAATAGAGAACCGGAACAAAGCATTAGCACATAGTGAATACATGAACTCCTCAAACTACAGTCATCACCGGTAAGTATCCCGATTATTGTCACTTCAGGGTTAAGGATCATAACACATAATAGGTGACTATAGACTTGCAAGATAGGATCAAGAACTCTCATATATTGATGAAAACATAATAGGTTCAGATCTGAAATCATGGCAGTCGGGCCCTAGTGACAAGCATTAAGCATAGCAAAGTCATAGCAACATCAATCTCAAAACATAGTGGATACTAGGGATCAAACCCTAACAAAACTAACTCGATTACATGATAAATCTCATCCAACCCATCACCATCCAGCAAGCCTACGATGGAATTACTCACGCACGGCGGTGAGCATCATGAAATTGGTGATGGAGGATGGTTGATGATGATGACGGCGACGAATCCCCCTCTCCGGAGCCCCGAACGGACTCCAGATCAGCCCCCCCCCCTGAGAGGTTTTTGGGCTTGGCGGCGGCTCCATATCGTAAAACGCGATGAAATCTTCTCTCCTATTTTTTTCTCCCCGAAAGCAGTTATATAGAGTTGGAGTTGGAGTCAGGAGGTCTCCAGGGGGCCCACGAGGTAGGGGGCGCGCCCCCCACCCTCGTGGCAAGGGTGTGGGCCCCCTGGTCTTCATCTTTGGTGAGGATTTTTTATTATTTATTGTAAGATATTCCGTGGAGTTTCAGGTCATTCCGAGAACTTTTGTTTTCTGCACATAAAACAACATCATGGCAATTCTGCTGAAAACAACGTCAGTCCGGGTTAGTTCCATTTAAATCATACAAGTTAGAGTCCAAAACAAGGGCAAAAGTGTTTGGAAAAGTGGATACAACGGAGACGTATCACCATACGGTCGAGTGTCTTCAAGACTGTCGAGTGGAACATAGCTTCATGGTCGAGTGGATGATGATTTTTCTTCGAATGCTTCCGGTTCCTTTAGAGATGTCCTTGGGAAGGGTATCTTGGACAGATCCATGACCCTACCCTAGGTACATAGCTTCATCATTAGCCCCCGAATGGATCAGGGTTTGAGTGAGGAAGGAGTTGTGAACACTTTCGACTCATTTTTCGTGCTATGAGTATGTCTTGTTCTGGATCAATGAACTCAGGTGATGGCACCAACTTCTTTTTCAGTCGCCTTGATCCATTCTGAGTTTTTGTCGAGTGAACTTTTACCGAAGAGTTCCGAGTGATGATGTGCAGGATGTCTTCCGTATGTCAAGTTGTTCTGCAGTCTGTGGATTTTGTGGGATTCGAATTTTGGGAAGCGCGCCGGGCGGGGGAGGCCGCGGTAATCGGGACGGATTAGGCAGGTCGCCTTGATACCAGCGCCACCTTTTTCGCCATGTATTGCGCGCGCGACTGCTGTGGGATTTGATAAGATCGTCCGGGCCTACAAGTCAGCCACTCGGAAGTGCCCTTATAAAAGGCACTGGACCAGGCTTTTGAACAGTGCGCCCTCATTCTCCTTCTTCCTCCGATTTCTCCGTTGCATCTGCTTCCTCTCTCGGCGTCGTAGCTCCGCTCGGACTCGATACGCTGCCATGGGGAAGGAGAAGACGGTGGCGTTGGAGCGTGCAAAGAAGGCGACGGCGAAGGCGAAAGGAAAGAGGACCAGCCGGGGTGGATCCTCATCAAGGTCAGGCCTACCGCCGGGCTGGATCTAGGGCGACTGGATCCGCTCGACGATTAGCCAAGACGACATCGAAGATCTGGTTGAGGGGGGACTGATCCCCCATGAATCGGCACGGCTCCCGGGGAACGAGACCGAGCCGCAGCCGCAGGAGGGTGAGTGTGTTCTCCTTGCCACTGATGTCAACCAAGGGTTTTCTTTGCCTCCCCACCCTTTATTTCGTGGCTTTTTGAACTTCTTCAGGGCTCAACTCCACCACTTTACTCCAAACACCATCATGTACCTTTCTACCTTCGTGTCAATGTGCGAGAATTTCTTGGGTTGCCGACCGCACTGGGGTCTCTTCAAGCACATATTCACATGTCGCTCACAATCGGTCAAGAAGGCCAACCCGAGTGACGAGAAGACGCACGTGATACAGATGTGCAGGGGCCTTGGAATTCAAATGAGGAACAAGAGCACCTTCCCAGCTATGATCCTTCCTGACTCGGTCTGGGGCTGGCAGTCGACCTGATTTTACTGCAAGGATCAGCCGACCCCGGGTCAGTCGATTGGACTTCCCCCTTTTCCCTGGCTTGAGTGGAGAAGCCCTCCTCCTTGAGGGTGATCCCGGAAGAGAAGGAGCAGGTGAAGGTGTTGGTCGAGCGGGTCGTCCAGCTTGTCCGCGATGGAGTGACTGGTATGGACCTGCTGGAGGTCTTTCTTAGTCGACGCATCCAACCACTCCAAGCCCGTGACCATCCGATGTGGATGTACTCGGGACTCGAGGATTCCTCCCGGATCCACCCGGAGGACGTCAGTGAGGACACGGTGGAGAAGAGGCTGAGAGGGATCACCGGCAACAAAGATAATCCCCGGGGGCCCAGGAGGGTGATTCCATTCGACCATTTGCGCCAGCCGGAACAGGTATGATTCTGTATTGCCGAGTGTCTTCTTGATTCACTACGTAATGTCTTGTTGACAGTCGACTGTATTTCTTTTGTTCATTGTCTTTTCAGGCTCTTATTGATATGTACTCGATGCCCAATGGAGTGCAGGAGCAAAATGTCGAGGAAGGGGCAAGTGGGGGCGAGAGTGGTGAGTGGCACTCGGATGCAGAGGAGGACGAGGAGAGCGACGACTCAAGTGATGAAGAAGAAGTCGACTCGCTGCCTCGCAGAGAGAGAAGGTCCAAGCACGCTCACGACCCGGCGAGCACCTCTGTCCTGGCGACCGCACCAACTGGGCAATCTTCGAAGCGCCCTCGGACGTCTTCTCCGGTGTCGACTGAGAAGGTATCGAAACAACTCAAGACTGCGTCGTCTCCCGCGTTGAAAGCATTGAAGGCCACCTCCTCCAAACCACCGAAGGCTTTACCCAGGATCAAAGTGACCATTCCCACCATCTCTGGGTAATCATCTGACCTGATCTTTTGGTCGACTCGAGCAACAGAACATAACCGACTGAATGTTGACATTTGCAGTGTTGCTACATCTGGAACTTCTTCCTACCAATACCGAGACGAGGACATGGAAGACGCGGTTACCTCCAACCCAGGTAAAACTCTCATGATCTTGTTCTTGATTATTTGGTTGATTAAATTCTGGCAATTCACTTGGGGTCAACTGATTTATTTGCAGATCCACCCAACGTCATCGATCTTCCGGATGATGATGAAGATGTGGCCCCTAGGCCCAGAAAGAACAAAAAAGTAGTAGCTGGCAAGACGTCTCAGCAGGGACTGATGAAAACACCAACCGTCCGACAATCTGAAGACGCAGGTGGGGCCTCTATAACTTTCGTTGTCCCATTGTCGAGTGAGCGCCCTGCGCCATCGATTGTACCGGTGTTTCCTTCAATCGTCCAACCTCATGCTTCGGAGCTCCAAGCTGCCGCACCTGGGTCGTCTGCGCCCTTCTTCACCAACTACCATGTTCCGGAAAACCAGTCGGACGCGGCTATGGAGGCCATCCGTCAGGCTAACGTGATGATGGAGTGGATGAAGACGGTGCACGAGAACAGACAGGCTGCTTCGATGCCAGCGCGGCTCTTCGGGCCAATGTCCAGGTAAGTAGACTTTCGATTGACCTTGTTCTATTAGGATATGCTACCTGAAATATTTTCTGCGTCGAATCTGTACACCCACTGGGTGTTTTGTTGTCTCTAGCACTTGCACTCTTCCACTCCGCCTGGGCGAGTGGGATCTGAACCGGTGGGGGCACGCTAAGTGCACCCACTAGGTGTAGTCCCCGAGACCACAGTCGACTGCGGGCAGTCGACTGGGGTCTGAGTCCTTTTCCCTTTCCTGTCTTCCACTCGATCCGGGCGGACTGGTCGAGCGGGGTCTGAATCAGTGGGGGCACGCCAAGTGCACCCGCTGGGTGTAGTCCCCGAGACCGCAGTCGACTACTGGCAGTAGACTGGGGTCTAAGTAAACTCTTAAGTTTTAGTTACTCGGAAGTAAATAATCTTTGATCTTGTTGATTGACACATCTTTTACCTTCTGCAGAAATCTTGTACTCTCATTTCTAAGTTTGCCGAATTTGAGGAGAAGCAGAGGCAACTCAACCTCGACTTGGAGCTGGCCCAACAAAAGTTGAAGAAAGCTCAAGATGAAGCTGCTGGTATGGAAGGTAACTGTCTGTCGACTGTTCACGTTGATCGTCTTTTAAGATATTTCTTCGATCTCTTGTTTGATCCGATTGCTTCTTTTGCAGAGAAAATGAGGTTGGCTCTGGAGAATAAGGACTTGGACCTTGCAGCTGCGCAGAAGGAAGCTCAAGATAAGACTGCCCTTGCAGACCAAAAGCTGGCTTCGGTCGGAGCGTTGGAAGCAGAAGTAACCAAGCTGAAGTCCTCTCTCAATGAGTCCAACCGCGAGGTAACTCGTCTGAAGAAGGATAAGATTGCTCTGAATGAGAAGCTGGAGTCTGCGGTCCGTAAGAGAAATGACATGGAAGCCTATCTGAGAACTCTTGCCAAGAAGCTCTATCTTATGCTGGAAGGTACTCCTTTTAATCCGACTGGTTTACTGCTTGCAAGTTAATCCTGTCCAGTCGACTCACTAACTCTTTGACTGCGGAATTCTGCCAAAACTTTAACGAGGAAACTGGAAGGATCGAGACGGGTCTAGACCCTATCGTTTCTCCGGTCGGCGACGAGGCTGCCATGAATGTGCTTCGACTGGAATCCCGCATCGCCAGCATCACAAGTTACCTCGCTCGTTTGAAGGTGGCGGTTTCACGGATCGACTCATCACTCTGGCCAGGGGCGATTCTTCAAATGACCTCGAATCTCTGATGACTCGGCTCAACGAGATTCCTAGTCGAGTGCAAGACTGGAAGAAGTCCTCTTCCTGATGTGGTGCTGACATGGCGTTGTCCTTGGTAAGGGTCCACTGCAAGGAAGCTCGTGAAGACAAGCTGGTGGCGATCAAGGTCGCCAACACCAAAAGGCACGACTTCCTGTCCTTTATGGAGACTTTCATCACTGCTGCCACTCGGATCGCAGATGGAATCGACTTGGACGAATTCGTCGAACCTGCCAGCCCTCCTCCCGACGAGTGAACAAACTATGAGATTTAAACATGTCTTAAATTTGCTTCGGAATGACGAGTGGTTGTTGTAACCATTAAACTCCTTCGGGCCTGATGCTCGAATACTTTTGATTTGTCGCTTGGAACTTTAGGATTTATCCGAACTACTTTTGAGTATGCTTGCGATTGCTTTTGGAATCTATTCCCTATTTGGAATGACCTTCGTGTTTGAGATGCAGCCTTGAAATGGAGACCTCAATCAAACTGCGCCTTGTCGTCCTTGCGGACAAGGATGGAGCGCACATTGTATTTGTGGCGTAGCTCGAAGGAGAAGGCTGCAGTCGACCCGTGCCTCATCATCCTTGCGGACAAGGATGGAGCGTACGCTGTATTTGTGGTGTAGCTCGAAGGAGAAGGTTGAAGTCGACCTGCGCCTCGTCGTCCTTGCGGACAAGGATGGAGCGCACATTGTATTTGTGGCGTAGCTCGGAGAAGAGGGCCGCGGTCGACCTACACCTCATCGTCCTTGCGGGTAGGGATGGAGCGTACGTTGTACTTGTGGTGCAGCTCCAAAGGAGAAGGTTGTAGTCGACCTGCACCTCGTCGTCCTTGCAGGTGAGAGCTGGACTGTAGCTAAGCCTCCGAGTGGGAGGATTGCTCACCACTCGGTAGAATTTACAAACTTAGGCGAGTACTGGACTGTAGCTAAGCCCCCGAGTGGGAGGATTGCTCACCACTCGGTAGGATTTTACAAACTTAGGCGATTATTGGACTGCAGTTAAGCCCCCGAGTGGGAGGATTACTCACCACTCGGTAGGATTTTACAAACTTAGGCGAGTACTGGACTACAGCTAAGCCCCCAAGTGGGAGGATTGCTCACCATTCGGCAGGATTTTACAAACTTAGG
>NC_041388.1:657204252-657222602 GCF_002162155.2 Triticum dicoccoides | reverse complement strand
TGGTAGGATTTTACAAACTTAGGCGAGTACTGGACTGCAGCTAAGCCCCCGAGTGGGAGGATTGCTCACCACTTGGTAGGATTTTACAAACTTAGGCGAGTACTGGACTGCAGCTAAGCCCCCGAGTGGGAGGATTGCTCACCACTTGGCAGGATTTTACAAACTTAGGCGAGTACTGGATTGCAGCTAAGCCTCCGAGTGGGAGGATTGCTCACCACTCGGTAGGATTTTACAAACTTAGGCGAGTACTGGACTGCAGCTAAGCCCCCGAGTGGGAGGATTGCTCACCACTCGGTAGGATTTTGAAAAACTTAGGCGAAATGGGTTCGCAGCTAATCCCCCGAGTGAAAGGCTTGCTCACCACTCAGTAGGATTTTCTTTCAAACTTAGGCGAAACGGATTCGCAACTAAGTCACCCACTGGGGGTTTTCAGACGTAAACAAAAGCAACAACAATCGTGCCAGAGGACTGTAAAGCTCTTGTCTTTGATAAACAAATTACAAATGTATTTCTTATTACATTTTGTTCGAACGAGTAGTTAAGTATAAAAGGGGTGGATCAGCTCCGCGTTCCAAGCCCGTGGCTCGTCCTTCTTATGCTCGAAACTGTAAAGGTGTTATTCTCCATTGTGGAGCACTCTAGTGACAATGAAGGGACCTTCCCAAGCTGGGGCGAGCTTGTGTGGTTTCTACTGATCCACTCGAAGAACCAAGTCTCCCTCTTGAAAGGCTCGACCCTTCACGTGTCTAGCGTGGAATCGACGCAAGTCTTGTTGATAAATGTTCGACTGGATCAAGGCCATCTCTCTTTCCTCATCTAGGAGGTCGACTGCATCTTGCCGAGCTTGTTTTTCTTCATCTTCAGAGAAGAGCTCAACTCGTGGTGCATTATGAAGCAAGTCACTCGGTAGAACATCTTCAGCTCCATAGACCAAGAAGAATGGAGTTCGGCCAGTCGACCGATTAGGAGTTGTCCTCAATACCCAGAGAACTGATGGAAGTTCATCAACCCAGGCGCCCGCTGCGTGCTTGAGATCTCGCATCAGTCGGGGTTTCAGTCCTTTGAGAATCATGCCATTTGCTCTTTCTGCTTGTCCATTCGACTGGGGATGGGCGACTGAAGCATAGTCGACTCGTGTGCCTTGTGAGGCGCAGAAGGTTCTGAACTCATCAGAATTGAAGTTCGATCCGTTGTCAGTGATGATGTTGTGCGAAACCCCATATCTGAAAATCAACTCTCTGATGAAGCTGACGGCAGTACTAGCCTCAAGATTCTTAATAGGCTTGGCTTCGATCCATTTGGTAAACTTGTCGACTGCTACAAGCACATGAGTGAAGCCGCTCCTACCAGTCCTCAGTGGACCAACCATGTCCAATCCCCAAACAGCAAAGGGCCAGACGAGTGGGATGGTCTTCAGGGCTAATGCAGGTTTGTGCGACATATTGGAGTAGAACTGGCAGCCTTCACATCTGTCGACTATATCTTTCGCCATTTCATTTGCTCGTGGCCAATAAAATCCAGCTAGGTATGCTTTAGCCACAATGGTCCGAGAGGACGCATGGTGACGACAGGTCCCCGAATGGATGTCGTGGAGGATCACTCGGCCTTCTTCTGGTGTTATGCATTTTTGGCTGACCCCAGTTGCGCTTTCTCTGAACAGTTGACCTCTTATTACAGTAAAGGCCTTGGATCGACGGATGATCTGTCGAGCTTCTTCTTCATCCTCTGGGAGCTCTTTCCTAAGGATATATGCAATGTATGGCACTGTCCGGTCAGGAGTGATGACCAACACCTCCATGATTAAGTCGACCACGGCTGGGACCTCGACTTCAGTCGGATCTGTGGCACTCCTAGGCTGCGGAGGCTCTTCAGCGAAGGGATCTTCTTGAACTGAAGGTGCATGAATGTGCTCCAGGAACACGTTGCTGGGAATAGCTTCTCTCTTGGAGCCTATCTTTGATAAATCATATGCTGCTTGATTTTTCAGTCGGGGTACATGATGGAGCTCTAACCCCTCAAACTTCTTTTCCAACTTCCTCACCGTGTTGCAGTAACCAGTCATGGCTGGGCTTCTGATGTCCCACTCCTTCATCACTTGATTAACTACCAAATCTGAGTCGCCATAGACCATGAGGCGACGGACGCCGAGTGAAATGGCCATACGCAACCCATACAAGAGTGCTTCATATTCTGCTTTGTTATTGGAGGAATCAAAGTGAATCTGGAGGACATACCTGAGCTTGTCTCCTCGGGGGAGATACCAGTACCACCCCAGCACTGGAACCATTCAGCATCTTGGAACCATCAAAGAACATGGTCCAGTGCTCCGAGTGAACTTGAGTCGGCAGTTGTTGTTCAATCCACTTGGCGAGGAAATCTGCTATTGCTTGGGACTTGATAGCTTTCTTTGCCTCGAACTTGATATCTAAGGGAAGGAGTTTAATCGCCCACTTTGCCACTCGACCAGTTGCATCTCTATTGTTTAGAATCTCTGATAATGGAGCATCGCTGACGACTGTAATGGAGTGATCAGAGAAGTAATGTGCAACCTTCTTTGTGGTCATGTAAATCCCATAAACAAGCTTCTGATAATGTGGATATCTTTGCTTTGATGGAGTCAAAACTTCAGAAACATAGTATACTGGGCGCTAAACTTTGTAAGCTTTTCCTTCTTCTTCCCGCTCGACCATAAGTACTGTACTGATGACTTGTCCAGTAGCTGCAATGTAAAGCAGTAAAGGCTCTTTGCTGATTGGAGCAGCAAGCACCGGCTGGGTGGAAAGCAGGGCTTTGAGCTCTGCAAATGTTGCGTCAGCTTCAGGAGTCCACTCGAACTTATCTGACTTCTTCATCAGTCGGTACAGAGGCAGTGCCTTTTCACCGAGGCGAGAAATGAATCGACTTAGGGCAGCCAAACAACCCGTAAGCTTCTGGACATCATGCACACACACAGGGCGTTTCATCCGGAGTATGGCACCCACTTTCTCTGGGTTAGCGTTGATCCCTCGTTCGGAAACGAGAAAACCGAGTAATTTTCCACCTGGAACTCCAAACGTGCACTTTGATGGATTAAGCTTGATATCATACCTTCTGAGGTTGGCAAAGGTTTCAGCAAGGTCAGCCAGTAGGTCGGAAACTTTTCGTGACTTGACCACAATGTCATCCATGTATGCTTCCACATTCTGACTGATTTGAGTGAGCAAACACTTCTGGATCATCCTCATGAATGTGGCTCCGGCATTCTTCAAACCGAATGGCATAGTGACATAACAGAAGCACCCAAATGGGGTGATGAAAGCTGTTTTTATCTCATCGGGTCCGTACAGATGGATCTAATGATACCCAGAATAAGCGTCTAAAAGGGACAAATGCTCACACCCCGCAGTCGAGTCGACTATTTGGTCGATGCGAGGGATAGGAAAATGATCTTTCAGGCAGGCCCGGTTGATATGTTTGAATCGATGCACATGCGAAGTGAGTCATCCTTCTTAGGGACCATGACAACATTAGCTAACCACTCGGAGTGGTAAATCTCTCGGATAAACTTAGCTACTAGAAGTCGAGCCACTTCTTCACCGATTGCCTTCCTCTTCTGTACGGCAGACCGTTGAAGATGTTCTTTGAACGGTTTCACCTTTGGGTCGACTCGCAAACGATGCTCAGCCAGTCCCCTGGGAACACCTGGCATGTCAGAAGGTTTCCATGCAAAGATGTCCCAATTCTCACGGAGGAACTGGATGAGCGCTTCTTCCTATTTAGAGTCGAGTGTTGTTGAAATGTGAGTCGGAGCAGCATTGGGATCCGTTGGATGAATATGAATCGGCTTTGTTTCACCAGTCGACTGAAATGCTAAATCAGTGGCAGGCTTCTTAGCTCGCAACAAATCACTCAGATCTGCATTTTTTATACTCCTGCAATTCCACTACTGCCATCTGTGCATCGGCGATCTTTGAGCCCTTCTGGAAGCACTCTTCTGCCTTCTTTAGAATGCCAGTGATAGTGATCACCCCTTTAGGACCAGGCATCTTCAATTTGAGGTAAACGTAACATGGTCGAGCCATAAAACATGCATAAGATGGCCTGCCTAGAATAGTGTGACAAGCACTCTGGAAATCCACAACTTCAAATGTTAACTTTTCTTTGCGGTAATTCTTGGAATCACCAAACACTACATCGAGAGTGGTTTGGCCGAGTGACGCAGCCTTCTTGCCAGGAATGACTCCATGGAAACTCATATTACTTTCGCCGAGTCTGAACATCAGAATGTACATTCCTTTCAATGTCTCTGCATATAGTATATTCAGACCACTACCACCATCCATCAGAACCTTAGTCAATCGAGTGCCTTCGACTACTGGGTCGACCACCAGCGCTTGCCTCCCGGGGGTGGCTATGTGCGCTGGGTGATCGGACTGGTCGAACGTAATGGCAGTCTGAGACCACTTGAAATAACTAGGTGTCACCGGAGCGACCATGTTCACTTCTCTGTTGATGACTTTCAGTCGACTCTTACTCTCAACATCAGCCAAAATCATCAGAGTGGAATTGACGTGGGGGTAACCATCATCGTCCTCCTCCTCATCCTCAACTTTGTCTGCTTCCTTCTCCTTTTCCTTAGGCTGTTTCTCTCGGAATTGCTGGATCAGGAGTCGACACTGTCGAGTGGTATGCTTTGGGTAAATGAAATTACCCTCTTCATCTTTCTTGGTGTGAATGTGGCATGGTAAATCCAGCACATCATTTCCATCTTGATCTTTTACTTTCTTGGGGTTCCACGGCCCTTTGGGTTTCCCCTTGAACTTCCCTTGAGTCACGGCCAAGGCTTCTCCAGGAGCAGCTGGCTCGGCTTTGCGCTTCTGCTTCCGACTGGAGTTCCCCCCTTCGATTTCGTGGGCGACCGTTTTGTGCTTGCCATTCCGGAGTCGGTCTTCTTCTTCACCATTGGCGTACTTGGTGGCAATCTCCATCATCCGAGTCAGAGTCATATCTCCTGTTCGACCAAATTTCATATTCAACTCCCGATACTTAACGCCTTCTTTGAAGGCACAAATTGCTTGGTGATCTGACACATTCTCCACTGTGTGGTGCAACGTGATCCATCTCTGGATATAATCTCTCAAAGTTTCATTCGGTTTCTGAACGCAACACTGTTATTCTGTCAACCCTGTTGGCCGCTTGCAAGTACCTTCAAATGTTCTGATGAATACTCGAGCAAGATCTTCCCAAGTATAAATACTACCAGGAGCTAACTGATTCAGCCACGCCCTGGCCGAGCCCTCTAACATCAAAGGAAGGTGCTTCATGGCCATTTCATCGTTGCCGCCACCGATCTGTACAGCCACTCGGTAATCCTCAAGCCAAGTGCTAGGCTTGGACTCACCAGTGAACTTATTGACTCCAGTCGCCAACCTGGAGTTGGGAGGAATCACTGCAGCCCTGATGGCTCCGCTGAAGCACTCTGGGCCTGAGACATGCACTCTGCTGCTGGTTGGAAAATCTCTGTCGGGGCCTTCTCTATGAGCTCTGTTTCTTTCGACCAGACCCTGAACGAGAATAGATCTCGCATCAAAGCCCGGTTCCTTGGGGTCGACTGGAACCCTTCGCCCACCACTGTGAGGGCGCCTATCATCCTACTGCCGAGGCACGTATGATCCACTCCTCGGGGGAGGCGTGGGCACTCGACGGCGATCATCGTGATCGAGTCGGTGATCATACTGCTCACGGTTTCTGTATTGATCTCGTCGGTCTCCACGTCCCTCACGCCTCGGGGGCGATCTTGGGCTGTGAGCCGACTGGACTGTGTCTGCAACCACGGATCTGCTGTGAATCCTATTCTGCGACTGAGATACTATTGTATTCTGCTCTCCCATGGCTCAGAGCAAGGCTCGGATCTGCACCAAACCTCGACCAGCTTATGACTGGGAAGGTTGAATTGACTCCGCTATTCGGGCCGCAGCTACGAGATTCTGGATTGGAGTTCGGTATACCTGAGTCGGAGGTGGGAAAAGTTGGCGTCGACTGGATTGGGGAGCACGCTGCCGAGCACGCTCTGGAGGTTCTCCAGTCGAGTGCGCTCAGCCAAGTTGGCCAGGCGCGCCGCCTCCAAGGCCTGGGCCTCAGGGGTTTCTCCAACGATGGGAGTGTGAAGTGCATCCATGTTCCAGCGGCGAAGTTCCTCCCTCCTCTATGAAGAGAGGGGTTCGGGTCAGTACTCTTCGTGGACACACGACGGATCACTGCCACCATCGCCTCCGTCCTCGCGGGTGAAGCCAGGAGGACTACGTGGTCCATTGACCATCAAAACTTCGCCGCGGGGTCGCTCCTGTCGCACTCGGATGCAGTCTCTATGGGGCCAGTCGACAGGTCGAATAGGCTGTAGAGAGTTTCGTCGGGATCGATTGCCGTGACCTGGGGGGTGGCCGATTGGCGAGCCACCGCATGCCTCACCCACCGCTGAAGCCTCGACTGATAGGAACGTTTGCCCCGGCGGGCTGCAGGGGAGGAGGTCGACACGGGAGCTGACCGATACTGAGTCGATGGATGTCGTAGGAGGACGCCACAGACGCACGTACGAAAGTGCCTTGCCCCGCGGATGGGGAGCACCTCGACGTCGAGTGGCGCTTCCTGGAGCCAAGCGGAGTCGTCGGTGATGAATATGAGCGCACCGAGACGGATCTCGTGGCCCTTGGCCAAACCTCCGCCTGAAACCGTATTGATGGGGATTGGAAAAATCACAACTTCTCCAACAAGTCGCTAAGACACCTGCCCCACGGTGGGCGCCAACTGTCGTGGTTCTAAGTCTGACAGTAGAATGGGGGTAGGAATGTAGAGGCAAGATCTTAGGGCATCTCCAGCCGCGCCCCCAACAGGCCCCCCCAGGCCACTTTTTCGGCGCCGGGGCCGAAAAAACAGCCCAATCGCGCCTCCGGGACGCCGAAAATCGCCGGTTCGGACCTTTTTTCCGCCTGGCGGTCACAGGCCGAACCCGGCGCGCTGGGGAGCAGTTGGGGGCTCCAGCGCTAGGGAAAAGCACGCCTGGCCCACACCGATAGGGGAAAAGTCAAGGTTTTCTTCCCCCGACTCACCTCACACCCCCCACGCCCTCGCACGCCTGGTTTTCTTCCCCTCGGACACCACTAGCTATATCCCGGCGACGGCCGCCGCCCTACTCTGCTAGATAGCCATTCCCCGCCGGAAAATAGCAGCGCTTCGCCGCGGCAGCCCCTCCCACAGCAGCTAGGCATTTCTGGCCGCCGTTTCCGGCCGCGGAGGTGCGGTTTAGCGGCGGGTACACGCCCATCGAGCGCAAGGTGTTCGGCGTTTTGCCTGTCTCGGCGATGGACTCGGATGACTAGGAAGAGCTCGCCGCGCTGCTGGAGGAGGAAGCCGCGGCCGACGTCCAGGAAGAAGAGCATCTCATGGTGCTCGCCGCCCTCGCCCAGCTGCTGGCGAGAAATGAAAAGCCGTGGCGAGGGGGCTCAGCGCCGGGGCGGGTGAAAGCAAAGAACCGGCATCGTCTCGAAGGCTACTGCATGCTCTACTCCGACTACTTCGCCGATGCTCCACTTCATGGCGAGAAAACATTTCGGCGCCGTTATCGGATGAGCTAAAAGCTCTTCCTCAGGATTGTGAATTCCATCCGGGAGTTCGACAACTACTTCAAGTGCAAGATGGATTGCACTGGCGCTCTTGGATTCACCTCCATCCAGAAGTGCACGACAGCGATGACGATGCTTGCATATGGAGCTCCCAGTGATTCACTCGACGACTATGGGCGCATGGCCGATTCCACCAGCATAGAGTGTTTCTACAAGTTCTGTCGGGCAGTGGTGGCAGTGTTTGGGCCACAATACTTGAGAACACCCAATGCGGAAGACACTGCTCGGATCCTAGCCCAGAATGCAGCAAGAGGATTTCCTGGGATGCTTGGAAGCATCGACTGCATGCATTGGAAATGGAAGAATTGCCCATTTGGTTGGCAGGGGATGTACAAAGGCGCCAAAGGCGGTTGCAGTGTGGTGCTTGAAGCGGTAGCCACACAGGACCTCTGGATTTGGCACTCCTTCTTTGGTATGCCAGGAACTTACAATGACATCAACGTGCTGCAATGCTCTCTTGTTTTTGCCAAGCTCGTTGAGGGCCATTCTCCTTCGGTGAACTTCGAGATCAATGGGCACCAATACAACAAGGGGTACTACCTAGCAGATGGCATCTATCCGAGATGGTCGACATTTGTGAAGACGATCTCAAACCCTGCGGCAGGAGGCAAGAACGCCTGGTTTGCGAAAGTTCAGGAGGCTTGCAGGAAGGATGTCGAGCGGGCATTTGGTGTGCTCCAATCTCGATTCGCTGTTGTTCGGTACCCCGCTCAGACCTGGTCCAAAGATCAAATGTGGGAGATTATGACTTGCTGTGTCATCTTGCACAACATGATCATCGAGAGCGAGCAAGAAGACCCAGTGTTTGACACTGAACCATACTACAGGCAGGGTCCTCTAGCCGAAGTTGATCACCATCTACCGGCAACTTGGACTGCCTATCTCAGTATGCGTCAGGAGATCCGAGACCCACAGGTGCATCATCAACTACAGAAAGATCTGATTGAGCACCTATGGAGGCTCAAGGGGGACGTCGTGTGATGAAATACGAGTTTTTATTTGTTGAACTATATAATTTGTATTGAACTATTTGTTGTTGTACTATTTTGTTGAAGTATTTGATTTTTCTGTGATGAAGTATGTGATAAGAAATAATTGTGTTGATAATTGAACGCCGAGACACGGCGAAACCACGGCGAATATGGGCCTATTCTCGCCCATATGGGCCCTTTATTCGCCGAAATTGGGCTGCAAAGTGGGCCAATTTCGGCGCCTGGGGGCGACGACTAGGCGCAAAACCGCCCCCAGCGCCGATTGTATCGCCGGCTCGCCCCCAGGGGGCGATTTTTATGCGTCCTGTGGGGGCAACGGCTGGAGATGCCCTTAGCTATGGAGGAGTTTACATGCGAGTTTTACGAGTTCAGGCCCTTCTCGAAGGAAGTAACAGCCCTACGTCTCGGAACCCAGAGGCGGTCGACTGGATTATATGCGTGTGTGTTACAGGGGGTGCGAACCCTTGTCCCTGAGGAGGGGGGTGGCTTATATAGAGTTTGCCAGAGCCCTCCTGCCCTCAGTTACAAAGGGTTTAAGGTACATAAAGACGAGGACGTTACTGGTAACGCCTGCAATAAAGATACATAATGACCATTAAAGCTATGACTCCCGACCGTTGCAGAGTGGAGTGGCTCTAGATCTTCTGGTAGTCGAGTGATTGCCCATACGGTTGAGTGTCTTCAAGACCGTCGAGTGGAACATAGCTTCATGGTCGAGTGGATAATGATTTTTCTTCAAATGCTTCTGGTTCCTTTAGAGATGTCCTTGGGAAGGGTATCTTGGACATATCCATGACCCTACCCTAGGTACATAGCTTCATCAGGTAACCACAGATCATGCAACGATTGTCAAGGATGTTCTGAACACTTATGCTCCAGCGATGGGTCAACTCTTTAATCCTTCGAAGTGCTCCATCCTGTTTGTTGACAATTGCCCTACTCCGGTGGTTGATGAGGTGAAACATATATTAGGCGTCACACAACTGGAATTTGATCCTAAATATATGGGTCTTCTTGTTCCGGAGGGTAGAATGTACAAGGGACGTTTTGAGTCCTTGCAATTCAGGTTGAGTAAGAGATTAGTGGACTGGAGCGAACCGTATTCCTCACATGCTAGTAAAGAGATGCTAATCAAGTCTGTTGCACAAGCCATCCCAGTTTATGTCATGAGTATCTTTAAACTTTCATTCTTAGTGTGTGATGATTTGAAAAAAATGATGAAACAATATTGATGGGGTATGGAGAATGGTAGGGGGAAGATGGCGTGGGTTGCATGGGAGAAATTAACTCTGGCCAAGTCTAAAGATGGTCTTGGTTTCCGTGACATGAGAGCTTATAATCAGGCATTGCTTGCCAAGGAAGCTTGGCATCTCTTGACGACACCGGAGTCACTATGTGGAGGCTCCTTCATGCCAAATATTATCCTATTGGTAACTTAGTGGACACGGTATTTCCAAGTAATTCTTTGGCAGTGTGGAAAGGAATTAAGTATGGCATAGGGCTAGTCAAGAAAGGTATGTTATGGCGCGTCGACAATGGTGCAGTATTCATGTCTGGAGAGACCCATGGATTCCATGTGGTCCACCATACACACACATCCTTCCGAAGAGGAATTGCCATCTCAACCGAGTTAGTGATTTTCTGGATGATCATGGTAATTGGAAGTTGGAGTTACTACAATGTTGCTTCTATCTGGGCGGATGCCGATTCAATCATGAGGATTAGGACGTCCTCGCAGCAGTAGGAGGAATTTCTTATCATGGCCATGTGATAAATCAGGTAATCTAACAGGAAAGAATGCTTACCTGGTTGCTATGTCCAACCACAGTGAAGAATTCTGTCCAGAAGCATCGAGTTCGTCACCATCTAGTGACAGATCCCTTTGGTAACTAGTTTGGAGTGCTACAGTGCCGCCAAAGATGAAAAACCTTGCATGGCAGGTGTCCTCGGAGCACTGCCTACAAATGCAGAAGAAAAAGGCACCTCGGCTCTAACGGGTATTGTAGGGTGTGAGATCGGGAGCAGGAATCGTCATTTCATGCTTTGGTTGCATGTCCAAATGCTGCTAGCCTCTGGGATGATTTCATGCTTTGGTTGCATGTCCAAATGCTGCTAGCCTCTGGGATGCAATGCAGGGTCACTAGACACTACCAATTCGATCGGAAGTCAAGTATAACATCGACGAGTGGTTCTTCAATCTCCTCACAGATTCACAGGAGCATATCAGAAGCAAAATCATCATGGCATTATGGAGAACATGGCATCTACGTAATGAACTTGACCACGGTAAACCAATCCCGCCACCAGAGGTATCATGTTCGTACCTTCTCAGCTACTACAACACATTCAACCAGATTTCTTTGGGTGTGGAAGAAATTATCAAAGGCAAGTCTCCCATGTATGCTGAGAGACCTGCTGAGTTACTGGAACGGCAGGTCACTGTTCCCTGTAAACCTTGGCCAAATCCACAGGCAGGCTCGATGGCGCTGTCGGTGGATGGATCTTACAATGCTACGGACGACTCAGCGGGTTCAGGTATGATCTTGAGAGATGATAAAGGAGGTGTGATCTTCGGTGCCTATTGCAAGTTATTTCACTGTAATAAAGCCCTAGCAACTGAATTACATGCTATGTTGGAAGGGCTTAAATTGGCGATTGACCATTCGATTATGGTGCAGTCAGATTGTGCCTCGTCTCTCAAAGCGGTCTCTGACAGATCCGGTTATGGCTAATTGATTTAGGAGACTAAGTTTTATTGAAGTGATAGGATTTTTATTCCTATAAAAATTAGTTGTGAACAGAATAGGGTTGCACATTGTTTAGCGAATTTTAGACAGTGTGGAGATAGCACAGCATTCTGGCTTGGGCAACCTTCCCCGTGTGTCAGTGAATTAGTCGCTGAAGATTGTAGTTTTGTCATCTTGGAATAAAACCCATGACTTCTTGCATAGAAAAAGCTTTTCACGATGGCATATATGTTTTGTCGCAAAGGCGATAAGAGAACTACAAAGGACTCCTTTGTTGTTCAATAAAAAAAGTCATGTATGTTGTTCAATAAAAAAAGCTTTACACGACGGAGTTCAATAATAAGAGAACTCCATTGCAATGAAGGAGCACCAACCACTAGAGAATGTTTTGTCGCAGGAGGGAGACACCCAACTGAGGGAGAAACGGAGGTCGGAACCTCCTCGCTGTCGCAAAATCGACCAAGGAATGCCGCTTTGATCCCCAAAGGCCGGCCTTTTGCTGTCGACGTCACTGGCTACACGCACCACAACCACCGCAAGGAATATGAGGAAGAGAACCGTTACCTTAACGTCAATACAATGATTCACACGAAGCGCTCGCCAGATCTGAAGGCCCCCAAAAGACTCAGATACCGCCTCCCACATCCAACATCGATAGCCGATGTGAGTTGAACCTCTACCCTCTATTTTTTGTTGAACTAAAAAGGAGATACGTGCTTCAACACACACCAACCCTCCATCCCCCCACACATGGCACGCACGTCCCTATACTAATGTGCCTCTCTAACACACGTGCATAATCGATGAGTACCAATGCAAACCTAGTAATGAAACTCATAAAGCTCATAGATTCACCGTGCCAATTGTAGGGATCAATATATGCATGAATGCATACTTGTCGGGTCCTCACTAATCACTCCACGACGCGGCCGATGTAGGGGTGTTCGTGCTTGGGGTAGGTGCAGTCGAGCCCGAACGGCAGCCACCCGCCGAACCCGCACTATAATTTTCAGGGGAGGTGGGTCCCTCACTATAATTCTACCCATTCAAAGTATGCCAACCAAGCCCGTCCGTTGATTCAGTAAAAAAATGTCCATGCATGTGTCGTTGTTCCTAAGGCTGATCATAGTGGGGGGTAACATGACCGATATCATGCACTTCAGACTCGTAAATATGCTTATGTGGCAGATAATTAAAAAAGAGAGATGGTTATAGTAACATAGATAGATATTATATCATAATAAATGTTATACTATTATGTGTCATGCATGATAATAGACAAGACCATATATGATATCTATGATACTATGCACTATGGTTGTAGTATTATACACTAATACCATATGCATGATACTAGTATATGATACTCCCCACTACGACCAGCCTAATTGCCCAGGTTGAATTGCATGCGCTAGGTATGCATGCAGGCCAACTAGCGTTACTAGTAGGAGTACTAATTTGTGTGTCTAAGTCCTGATGCTCGTATTATTTCTGAATTTATTTCAGGATTTCCGGTGATGCTCTTTCCGTGGGAGGAGATGTTCCCATCGACGACGAGGCGTCTATAGTGACATGGTAAATCTCAAGATGATAGCCGGCTCAACTTCTCGAAAGTGCTCATATGGATAGGTTGTGCGTGTGTGCGTTCATAGGGATGAGGGTATGCACGTGTGTATGAGCGTTTGGGTCTATACTCACCATCCCTCCATCCCCACACACATGACATGCACATCCATATACTTATGCGCGTCTCTAACACACGTGCATAATCGATGAATATCGATGCAAACCTGCTAATAAAACTCATATAGCTCATAGATTCACCTTCCCAATAGCAGGGATTGGTACATGGATCAATATATGCTACTTGTTGGGTCCTTACTAGTTACTCCTCGATGGTGCCGACGTAGGGGTGTTCGTGGTTGGGGTAGGTGCATCCGAGCCCGAACGGCACTAAACTGCCGAACCCGGCCCAGTTCTTGCTGCACTCCTTGATGGCGACGTCGCCCAGCACCCTCCTCCCCGTTGGCGTCACGAAGGTCACCGCCCTGTTCTCGAACACGACCTTGCACGGCGAGTCCCCTCCTTGCGTCGCCACCCTGCACGACCTCGCCCCCGGCCACTGGACGTCCCACACCACCACCCCGCTCATGATGTTCCCGGCGTACTTCCACTTGCACGTCACCTTGGGCTCCCACTCCCAGTATGCCCGGTACGTCAAGGTGTTGCCGTTGTCGAGAATCAACGGCCGGATGTCGTCGTTGCCGTCACAATCCAAGAACATGACCTCCTCGTCGTTGCCCATAAGGTCCTCAATGTCACACGCGTACAATGTCTCCGCTGAGTCGTTGGCGATTTTCGCCGCTGTTGCTTCCGGCTTTGGGCTTGGTTCGGTCTGCGTGTGTGGTGGCGATGGCGCCGGTGGGCGTCGTTGGGCGGCGGCTGGGAGAGGGGCCAGGACGACGGCGGTGGCGACCAGCGCGACGACTATGGCGGGCGCCAGCCGGCGGTGATCCGAGGCTTTCTCCATGCCGTGGTTATTTGTTGTTTTGTGTGGCGTTTGGCCGGGAATGCAATGCAACGCACATGGACCAATCTCTCTATTTATTGGTCGTGTCGTGCGTTCTCAGGTTCAATTACAGACTGGGAAACGTGCATGCATGGAGGATAATTTGCAAAACGCACCTCCGGTTCATTACATGCGTTTCAAGCGTTTGGGCCGGCAGTGCATTTACTGATCTCTCTGTTTCAGACACCATTTACCACGTACGCGCTGCTGGGTGCAACAATTTCCGAGGGCTACTACACTGCTCGGCTGGTACCGGGAATGACCAGCCATAGTCAAGCTATTTTGTACCTACAGTAACAGTTTTGCTTTTTCTCGGTTGTCTAAGGTGGTGTTTAGTTCTCGAGTCATAGGACTTTTTCTAGTCCCAACTAAAAAGTCCCTAGTCCCTAAAAAGTCCCTTTCTATTTGTTTCCAAAGACTAAAAAGTCCCTAGTCCCTTCCTAGAGGTTATTAAATGACCATGTTGCCCCTAGTATATAGAAAAATAACAATTAAACAACATCATGAGATGACGGACCAATGGGTGCATAGAGAGGCATTGTTGGAAAAGTTCCAAAAAGACTCTTATTAAGAGTCTTCTTCATTTAGTCCTAAATGCCTAGTTTAGTCCCTAAAAAACCCTCCCGTTTGGTAAAAAAGTCTTTAAGAGAGACTTTTTCTAGTCCCTACACAAAAAAGTCCCTGAAAACAAACACCCCCTAAGTTTTACTCGACCGTTTACTTTATCATTTTGTAGGGATCCACTAGAGATGCTCTAAGAATGTTGGACGCATCTTTCGAGAATAAGAAACCACACACGTAGTATTCATAGATCATCTGCAATCTGCATACATAGGGCTAGACCGCTAGAGTTTGGTAAATTACCAACTGAATAATCTGTCCTGCGTCCCCACCCCGCGAGGACTGGTATTTTGAGCCATCATACCTGCAACAACAGAGAACAGTATGGGTAGGCAGCTCTCCTTGCATGCCGGGCGCGTTGACTGATCGATAACCAACAGAGAACAATATGAGTAGCGTTACAGGGTCTTGTACAATACAGCACACAAATCTGGAATCAGCCTCACATGAAATGATTTGGTTTCTGTCTGGGATTAAGGAGAATTTTCCTCGTTCATGACGGGATATTAGCGTCCACGTACTGTTTCCTTGAGCCTTTGCACCACCCTCTCGATGCTGCCCTGCTGCTCTCCAACCTACAAGACCGATATATAGCTCCTGGTTAAAGATATTATCACGGACGCTAGATCATATTTGGAGAGAGGGACAGATTGTAATCCGAAATGTCTAATGGTTGACGCGCGAGCTGGCTCACCAGTGTGTGGATGGTGTACACGGCCCTGGCGCCGACCACGGAGAAGTGCGCGTTCTGCACCTCGCCGCCGGCCTCCTCCACGGCGCGCACGGCGCGGTGGAACAACGAGCCGTCGCTGGGAGGGGCGCCGGTGACGAGGATGCCGTGCAGACCGGAGCCAAGATGCTGAACCTCCACCACGACGGTTGCCGCCCCCGATGAGGAACCAGAGCCGGAGCCCAGTTCGGTTGTCGACGCCGCCCTGGCCGCCGTCAGCTCGCGCTTCCTATCTCTGAGCCTCTCCACCCGCTCCGCCGTCCGGCTTATGTACGCCGCCGCCTCCCCGAGCCTGTCAGGCCTAGTCGCCGCCGCCGGCTGTACGTACAAAATCATCACTATGAGTGCATGCATGCGCGTGGGCGCGTGGCGCGTATATATAAACACATGTACATATGAGGTCAATCGATATAAAATGTGTGCACGAACTGCGGGAGAAGGGGCGGCGCCGCCGGCGCGGACGAGCGTGTCCAGGCGGTAGTACAACGCGTTCATCTGGTTGCGGCGGTTGCGCTCCACCGTCTTCCGTTCAGGCTTGCCGCCGGCCGTCGCAGGATGAAGAGGGGGCGGAGGAGGAGGCGGCATCGCCATGATGACCGGCGAGCTGTTCGGTCGTGGTCGTGGTCAGCGTGTATGTACGTATACTTACGTTCGCACGACGGCTCGTAGACGGTCACGCGCTTAGCCGCCCGGCGTGATACTCGTTCGGCTTCGGCCGTGCAAGCTATATATGTGCTTACGTTCATCTACTGTGCTAGTCAATATCCGCCGGAGTCGTTTGATGTGGAATGCACCCAGGAGAAGTTAAGCATTTCTTTAGCTTTTAGACCAAGGACCATGACCTTGTTGCTCTGCCACCGCCAAGCTTAGTTTCAGCACCGTCCATTTAAGAATATAATAATTAATTAATTGAGGTAAATGCTCTAGTTAAATGACAGTACGGTTGCCACCGGATGAAAAAAAATATGGACTGGTGTGGCCAGCTCTCATCTATCCAGTCTACACCATTTGATTTTACGCCAAGGTTTGCGCAGTTTTTTTATATGATTAATTATTAAATGACGTAGGAGTTACATCAGAATTTGCGCAGGTTTTGGATTATTGCAGTGTCATCGATTGTGATTATTGACTTTGCCTTCTGCTGACAGTTTGCCCTCATAAATGTCTGGAGCAGCCACACATACGTTCCTTCGGACTCGTCAGAAACAATGGTGCAACCAAAAACAGTGGTGCAATGGTGGTTATTAACACAGGTAAAGTGGATTAACAGCAACCATATTTGTCACCTTATATGTGCTGTCAAATACAACCACATCTCTGTAGTCCTGATAGTCCCTCCGTGACTGTGCGTCGCACCAGAACATACTCTTGAACCGCCCTTCTTTATCAAGCACGTACTCAAAGAAGAAGTCAGGGTCCTTCGCCTTTCTGCTCATCATAATGCCCACTGCCATCTCAACATCACCCTTTGCAATGAGCTTCATTTTCTCTTTGCTGCACAGATTGTAAACGTCTCACCTAATAATTCTGCACTTATCGTACAAACCATAGCTGCTGATAAAGTTGTCGACCATTATATGCTTTCTGATCCCAGCCCCTTGCATCTCCAATATCTTTGTCCTCGTGCCATCTCCAATCCATCTGTGTGACCACAAAAATGGGACCTCATCGGGTCGAGCCAGCACATGGTTGTGATTGTCCATGAATGACGTGACAAACCAAAGTCCACATACTCTGTCCAACTTCACCACCATCTACGCACCACACTCACAACGAGTCTCGGGTCTAAGCCTGCGGGTGCGGCCATCCATGGTTATGAGTTTGCTCTGCCCTTTCCCTGCCTTGGAGTGAAGGAACCGCCTGAACCGAACAATTCCTGAAGGTCCTTTCCCTTGTTTCACCCTGTCTCACCTGATGTTGAACCCACTCTCTTTGGCGTGCTTGTTGTAGAATATGTATACATCCCCTTGGCACCGAAAGGTCAAAGCCATGACCTTCCAATGTATCTCCAGCATCTGCTGCTGGTTTTGAGCCTCCTCAATGTCCATCTCTACTTCGCCGTGATCACCGCTAGGACCATCTGACCCGTCCTACAAAATTACATATGAAACTATGTCAATTACTATAATTTATTTCATACTACTTCACGCCGTACAAAATGATTTAATGAACCTGGATCAAGCTATCGGTGAATGATTCCTGGAAATTGTTTTGCTCATTCTCAACATCCACATCTTCCTGTAAATTAATATACATAGACAAATGATTAGCCATACGGTACTTTGCAAATTGAAATATGTAATCAAAATAAACCACCAAGTTCATTATTTTCAAAATCCTCCAAAGGTAAGATATCATATGACGAGCACGATTTGTTGTCGATGTTGTCATCATCTTCGTTAATACTATCGTTATAGGTCCGAGTGACCTTATCGGTACCATTCTCATCGCGCGTGAATGCGGTTTCTTCATCCATGTGAGCACACCTAACTAGCAACATTGCACAACATTGATAAATAAATTTTATCTCGTGTTAAAGTTCATATAGTGGGTCATGCCGATGAATAAATTGCAAGATTAAAACAATTTAAACTATTTTTTACAAAAACTAAATCACTTTGATCCGTCATTCTAGGTTTAGATAGCAAACCTTGGGCGGCGGTGTTGACGTCGCCGGTCAAGGCCGACGGGGCCTTGAGGCAGGGGCCTCCGGCGTGATTCTAGCCGGCGACGGCGTGGAACATGAGGAAGCCGTGGGATTATGGGCCAAATCCGCGATGGGGGACGACTGCGGTTAATGGAGGCGGACGCGGCGTGGGTTGTCGGGGCGGTTAGTGCCCGCAGGATCCGCGACGTGGAACAGGGACGGTGAGAAGCGACGTAGGATGGGGTTGGAACAACATCCGAAGCCGGTGACAGTAGTCTTCCACACCTCTGGCCACCGGCGGCGATCAACTAGTTGTGCAAATGGATCGGGAGGCATGCGATAGCCGGGCAGGCGGTGAGATCGTGCAAGTTTTTTTTTTTTTGCCT
>NC_041388.1:657184651-657204039 GCF_002162155.2 Triticum dicoccoides | reverse complement strand
TGTTTTTGAGACATTGGTCCATTTGATAGGGACACCTATATTAGTATTAAACATTTGGTAATATCGGAATTGAATGAGTTAACAAATATGTTTGATCTAATTCATATTATCTTGTTGATCATTCCAGGAAGGTGTCTGATGTTTCTTTCAATCATATAGTGCTACCTTCAGTATTATTGTTTACATTGATTTTGCATTAATCATTATGTGATCTCATATAATACTAGCATTTTTAAGTAAATTTTTTAAATATAGCAATTAGTTTTGCCAGTCTTCAAGATATCAAGCTGGTAATCTCATTCTTATATATACCATTTGGCAGTTTTGTGCCTACCACCTTAATGACATCTTTTAATATTCTAGATTATTCCTCTTTTTTGGAATGCTTACCATTGACTGAGATTGCACGGTTTTACGGATACAAGGTAGTCTAGCTCAAAATATAAGACAGACCAAAAAACGTTTTATATTTTGAGACAGAGGGAGTGCCTCACTATATCATCTGGTAACGGATTGATGGTTGAAACAATTTCACTCTACTGGGACAGCTCAATATCTCATTGGTAAAGTAGCTTATGTTGTGGTCATGAGTTGCACGTCCTATGTGGCTTGCATCCTGCTGCAGAATTCAATAGTCGCTCTTCAAACAAGTAAATGTAGTGATATATGGGAGAACTAATAATTTGGCATGTCAACCAGGTTATGATAGTCCTGTGCTTTTATGCAGATCAACTGATGATAGAGAGGGAGCTCAAAAATGTTGCCTCTATGGAAAGTTGATTGGCCCCACATCATTTGTAATTTCTGCCTATATATTTTGTGGAGACAAATTAGACTGTACATGTAGCTCGTCCTCTAGCCGCTCTTACTTTTGAAAGAGTTTGGCTAATTTTAGGTAGAGCTTTTGGTAAGGTGATGATATGCATCCCTTTATTTAAATTTGTCCAGACTACAGTATTTCCTTCTGTTTACTTCATGTCAATGTTTATCCTCATATGACCCCTAACACTGGGAAATTACCTTTTTATGTTCGTTTTATGGATTATGTATCAAAATTTATTGGGTTTTTTTGAGAATTTTTCATTTAAATTACGGAACAGTACAAAGTAGTTGACCTTTACAAGTACACTGAAACACAAACACAAAGGAGCATGAACACCTAGAGTACCCTAAGACAACCATAACATAAGAAGATCTCCGGAGCCCTATGTCATCATCCTTGGATCTTGAGAAAAGACCCCTACAGTAGAAGGATCTGCAACCAGGCGCAAGCAGGTCATCATCTTCGACCACGGTACAGTTGCTGCCATGCTGCTTCCTCCTTTCTTGACACCAGCGCTGAGAGGGCATGGACATCAATCCAACACACCTGCAACAGCCGTCGCCATCTTTGGCTTTGAGTACCGCGAAAAGTGTCCCTTCCGGAAGGAAGATAACTCGAGTCATCCGGCCGGTCCAGCACCGCGGCCGGGCCATCCGCCCGGACAAAGCAGGATCTCCCACCAGCATCGGCGCAGAGGAAGGAGAAGAATAGCATCAGCAAATCATACCGACAAGGAAGAAGAAGGGTCTTCGTCTCCCAGCATCCATCGCCCATCTGAGGACCCAAACGGCCAGTGCCAATGGACCTCCATCCACCATAGCCCACGACCTCGACGAGATCCGGGGATCCCCCACTCCGATGGTTCCTAGACGAAGGCAAAAGCCTCGCCTGACCGCGAACGGAGCCCGAAGAAACTTATTCCGACGCGACACCACCGCAACGGCCTCGGCAGCGTCTCCCTCAACCCTAACCCTATCACACACCCACCAAGCGAACAGACCCGAGGTTTCCCCTCCCCCGCCGGAGTGGCCGACAGAGAGAGAGAGGGAACAGGTGGCGCCACCGGCGGCGCGCAAGGGAACCCTCGTCGCCTCGCCTCCCTAGATCGCCTCGTGCGATCCTACTTTTCCGGAGCGGAGCGTGCGATCCTAGAGAGAGAGAATTCTGTATCAAAATTTATTGGTAATCGAGTGTTGAAGACGTCCATTGTTTGCACCTTTGTGAAAAACACTCTCCTATTATGGGACGGAGGGAGTAGATAATTGTATGTTATACTATCTGATTTTGGCTTGCATTTTGCATTTTGCATCAAGATACTATCATTGGTAACGAAACAAATTTGAGCTACAAGGTTTGAGATACAGGGCATCAATGGCTTGAGATAAAAATCATGTCCTACCAAACGGGACTCTTTCCGAAAAAGTATTGAATCGGACTATAGGAGAACCATGCACATGGAGACAATAAGGTGCTTCAGATTGCATTGCAGACACAAGGCACACAAATGACCATACATACAAATGCCATTCAAATTAGAGGACCATACATCTGAAAGCTCATGTAAAACGCTATCACAAACAATGACACTTCATTCAAAACAAGATTTGCATGTGACGCAACACTGCGGCAACAAGCATGGTCAAACAAAGCTCTTAACCCGGCGCGGCAAAGCGCGCCTGTTCCTCTCATTATATACTACGGTCCTTGCTAGTTACTGCACGATACGGCCAACGTAGCGGTGCTCGTGCTTGGGGTAGGTGCAGCCGAGCCCGAACGGCAGCCACCCGAACCAGTTCTTGCTGCACTCCTTGACGGCGACGTCGCCCAGCACCCTCCTCCCCTTGGCCGTGACGAGGGTCACCACCTTGTGCTCGTCGAACACGATCCTGCACATCCCGCCGGCCCCCTCCTTGCACGACCCCGCCTCCGGCCAGTCCTCGCTCCACACCTCCACCCCGTCCATGTAGTTCCCGGCGTAAACCCACCGGCACGCCACGCTGGTGCTTGCCGGGAGGACGAGGGGCTGGCCGAAATTCTTGACGGTCTTCCCCACCCGGCCGGCCGCCGAATAGTAGCACAGGGACTCGGTCGACTTGCCGTCGCGTACGTCGAACCACATTCCGTTGTCGCAGTTGCCGAAGGAGATCTCGTAGTCCTTGTTCCCCATGCGGTTCTCGATGTTGCACACGAACCTTTCGATCGTCAGGGGCCGGTTGACGTCGGTTCGCTGGATTGTTTCCGGCGGCGGCGGAGGGCATACCTGGGCGATGGAGGCCCGGACAAGGTTGGCAGCGGCAACGAAGGCGACGAGGACGGTGATGGCCTGCCGGCGGCCGAGAGCGGCAGGGGTTTTCTTCATCATGTCCTTTGTGTTCTGGGCGCACTGCTGTGACTCGCAGCCTGTGGGGCATGCATATATATATGCAACGTGTGTATTAGTATCACGGATGTTACTACCACGAAATAATTAAATGCTTAAGCATCAAAACCTCCGGTTAATTATTAATTATAGGCGTTTAGACATGCCGGCCAGCGCAGTGTATTATTACTATATCTCCGTTTAGTCACTGTAAGAAACTTTGGCGTATTTTTTTCGCAAGTATGCAAAGCTGGCGCATCATTTCGTTGGTAGGTAAGAGAGAAATAACTGTGACATAAGGGAAGGGAAGAACACCACACAAGAGAATATCATAGAGAGATACAACACAGCACAACAGTTTGGCGTATTTTTTAACACAGCACAATCGCAGATGCTCACAACACGCACGTACACTCACCACTTGAAAACACACACGTACACCTTATAAGCACATTCGAGATACTGAGCCGACACAATATCTTAAGATTGACGAAGTCATTATAGGCGTTTCGTAGTCGAGGGAAATGTCTCCTCCCACTAAACAAATATCACCGAAAAGTCTGAATTAAATTCAAGTGATTTCACGAGCTTGCCGGAACGAGGCAAGGGAGAGAAATTGGTTAGGGGAGAAAGAGGGTGCATTGTTCGTCGTTTGTCCAGAAAACGTTTCAGAGGAAGAAAAAAGACATTCAACCGTTTGTTTCCCATCCAACGGCTCAGATCTAGTTGACTATAAAACTAAAAAGAATTTCAGTTAACTGGCGTATCGGTGTTTCCGTCGTATAACCTTTCACTTCATAGTGGAGTTTGTGAACTTGTTGCCTATGTGTATCAATAATTTGCACCATTTCTCCTTTTTTAAATGTGGAATGGAAGGGAGTATTTAACAAAAAACTACCACAATTCGTGAAACCGTGCCTAAAAATTACAACTTTACAAATTTGTGCGGAAAACTATCATTTTTTCATTAATCCTTGACTAAAAACTAGTCCGATTTGGCTCTTTTAAACGCATTTCTAACTAGTTGAACCCACACATAAGCGGGCTAAAAAAGCAATCGCGTCCCTAGTTTTTCTTCAAAAAAACAATCCAGTCCATGGAAGGGGACCTGTGCGGCCATGGCTCCTCGATGATCACCCGCCGCCGGCATCCACCCACCGCCGCACCCGCGGCCCCCTCCGCCATGGCTCCTCGACGACCACCAGCCGCCGGGCCTCGACAACGATGAGGACTCGCCACAGCAGCAGAAAGCGGTCGCGGAAGGAGGAGAAGGAGGCGGAGGACCAGGACATGGAGCCGCAAGTGGAGGTCCGGCAGGCGGAGGCCCCCTCACTACTAGGGAAAAGCCTAGCAGCAGCGCGAGTTTTGGGTGTATCAGTAGCGCGGGTGCCCGCGCTACTGATACGACCCACAGCTAACTTGTAGTAATAGCGCGTGTTGACACACACTACTGCTATACATGGTTAGCTGTAGCGTGCGTTGCAGACAACGCTACTGCTAATTATCTGTAGCGGGTCTTATACCCCGCGCTACTGCTATTACTTTCAAGAACAAAAAAAAAATTGATCCCGTGCGTGTTGTCAATGGGAGCAGTGGTTCGATCTAGTGACGATTGGCGTCGCCGGAGGCATGAATGGACAGCGGAAGACCAGATCCGGTGGTGGCTGTTGGAGAGGGCCCGTTTCTATGGCAGAGCCAGGCCGCGGCGTGGGGCTCCTCTTCCCGACCATGCCAGATAGCTCCGGGTCGTCCATGGCGACGACCTGCACGGGCATGGACATGGGAGGGTGAGTCAAACCAGAGGGAGAGAGAGAAAAGGAAAACCAAGGGAGAGAGGAAGGTGACGGAGGAAGCAGCAGAGCTAGTCACCGGTGGTGAGGTGCTCCGGTGTGGTGGCACGGGGCGGCGGTCTCCTAGACGTTGGTGGAAGACCGGCGAGCTCCTAGACGCTGGTGGAGCGAGGCGGCGACCGCTTTCGGCGCCACGGAGGAGGATGGATGCATGGGCAAGAGGTCCATGTGAGAGCGTATGGAAAGTGAGAGGAGAAAGTGGCGGAAGAGAGGAGGGATTTGAGGGAGGAGATGGGGATTCGGCCGAGGATATGGCGACTTCACCTACCTCGTACTTAGTAGTAGAGAGGGGTATAAAACCGCGCTACTACTATCAACTTAGTAGTAGCGCGGGTTTATACCCCTCGCTACTACTATGGTATGTCTCGGGAGGCACGGTAGAGACTGCTTAGTAGTAGCGAGGGTTAGAAACCCGCGCTACTACTATCCACTTAGTAGTAGCAAGGGGTAAAAACCCGCGCTACTAGTAAGTAGCAATAGTGAGGGGTATAAACCCTCGCTACTAGTAAACGTCTGCCTATAAGATTTTTCCTAGTAGTGCCTCCTCAGCTCGTCCTCAATGTCTTCCGCGCCGTCGTACGTGTCGCTCTAGCCGGGGATCCCTCCTCGCCGGCCGATCGCCATTGTTGCAGCGTGCTGACAGGGATTCACGTGTGGTTTGCAGATGAAGGAGAATGAGGCGGCGGTGCCGGCGGACAGGGTGAGGGACTCGCTGCTGGAGGTGACGAGGGAGATGTACGGCGGGGGCGGACTATTTTGCTTTTTTGAAAAAAAACTAGGGACCTGAGTGCATTTTTAGCCCGCTTATATGTGGGTCCAACTAATTAGAAACGCGTTTAAAAAAGCCAAATCAAACACTTTTCAGATATGGTAGTTTTTAGTCAAGGATTAATGAGAAAATGGTAGTTTTTCGCACAAATTTGTAAAGTGGTAGTTTATAAGCACGGTTCCATGAATTATGCTAGTTTTTTTTGTTAAATACTCAATGGAAGGTGGACTCAGCGGCGAACAAGCCACCTCATTGGCTGACAATGTGGCCCTAGCGCTCCCTATAGCCCCAATCAAGCTCATATTTTAGAGAGCTTAGTATGTTTAGAGACACGAGATAGGCCTTGCGATCTCTCCGTTTCAGAGACACAGGTGCCATGAATTTTCTTCTAACAACACCCCTTTCTCTCACGCATTGTCTTCTTTTTTTATAGTTTTGCTCACACATTGTTACATGCATGCGACGATTTCCAAGGTCTCCACTCCTTGGCCGGGAATGAGCTTGATTATCTTGATCTTAAAAAATGAATGAGATTCCCTATGTTTCACTCTTGATCCATGCTTTTTAGATTTGAGAATTTCTGGTTGGAGCACAATGATTTCAAAGATGTAGTTCAAAGAATTTGGAATCAAAATGTAAATGAGCAAGATAGTGTTGAAAGAATTACTACAAAATTCTAGAGGCTTAGGAAAGGTCTCAAGATTTGGTCCATTTTTTAAATCTTGCTTCTACTATTAGGGCTTGCAATGAAGTTATCTTTATGCTTGATCTAATTGAGGAATTCAGAGTACTGACAAATGAGGAATGGAATAGCTGAAACATTATTAGGGAGCACTATCCCAAGTTACTATCTTATCAAAGAACTTGTTGAAAACAGAGAGCTACTATTAGATGAGAGAAATTTGGGGATGAAAATACCAAGTTTTCCCAAGCCAAAGCAATCATGAAATACAGAGCAAATCATATTTCCACCCTACTAGACGAACTAGGACAAGAAATTACTGATCATCATGCAAAGGTTGCTGTTCTTTGGAGGGAATTCAAGCAAAGACTAAGTAATACAACTTAGATTTATGAAGCTTTTGATCTTAGCACTTTCCTTGAGAGTTGTGATGGATTTCAAGATTTGGAAGTTCATTTTTCTAAAGAAGAGATTGATGTTGTGGTGGACCAACTTCCTTCATACAAAACACCAGGTCCTGATGGTTTCGATGGAGCCTTCATCAAGTCTTGCTGGAATATCATTTCTGAAGATTTTTATAATCTAGTTCAGGATTTCTTCTAGGGTAATATTATTCTTCGAAGTATCAAGACCTCCTTCATCACCTTGATCCCAATGAAGGATAACCCAATGCTTCCAAGTGATTTCAGGCCCATCTCCCTGCTAAACTACACTATTAAGATTATAACCAAGGTTTTGGCAAATAGGCTCCAAAAAATCATTCACAGTTTGGTTCATATCAATCGATATGGTTTTTTAAAGTCCAAATCTGTTCAAGATTGCTTAACTTGGGTTTTGAATACCTTCACCAATGCTATCAGTCCAAGAAGGAGACTATCATTCTTAATTGGATTTTGTGAAAACATTTGATCTCATTGAGCATAACCACATCTTAAACACTTTGGAGGCCAGAGGATTTGGACAAAGATGGATTAATTGGATTAAAATGATATTTGAGCCCGATACTTATGTTGTTCTGCTAAATGGAATTTCAGGAATTCCAATAAAAAGGGGACCGAGGTAGGGATATCCTCTCTCCTTTACTCTTTGTCTTGTTTGCCCATTTTCTACAATCAATTATTAATGAAGCCATGAGAAACAACATCATGTGCTTCACTCCAAGTTAATTCATACTTTGATTTACCTGTCATCCAATATGTACATGATACAATATTAGTCTTGCCTGCTGAAGATATGCAACTACTCCAAGTCAAATACCTCCTAGTGCACGCTGCTCAAAGTGGACTTATAAGGCCAATTATAACAAATCTATGATAATTCCCATTAATGTTGCTCCTGGAAAGATGGAATCCATTATAACCACTATTGGTTGTCAATTGGGATCCTTCCCTTTTACCTACTTTGGACTGCCTCCCGACACAAGCAAGTACAAAACTGAGGACTTGAATGCTATGATGCAGAGAATTGAGAGAACAGTTTCAGGATGCTCAAATCTAATCTCATATGATTGCAGATTACGACTCACCTTCCCTTCTTTGCCTACATATTTCATGTGTTGTTTTGCCACACCTTTCGGGAATATTGGACCGGATCAACAAGTATTTCAGGCATTGTTTGTGGAGTAAACTTGGATTTGAAGAAACTGGACCAACTCTGATTGCCTAGGAGATTTTTCGCAAACCTAAAAGCCATGGGGGCTTAGGAGTTTTGTACATTGCCGAACAAAATAGAGCTTTGTTTCTTAAAAATCAGCACAAATTTTACAACAAAGAGAATCTTCCTTGGGTTAGTCTAATTTGAGAATCATATCATCCATTAACCCCTCCTCATGGGAAACTGGAGGGTTCATTTTAGTGGCAATCACACTTAAAAGCTCATTCCACTATACAAGGAAGTTGCACATTGCATTGTTGGCACTGGACAATTAGTATTAGTTTGGGAAGATAGTTGCAATGGTCCTCCCTTGGCTCAACAATTCCCAGAGCTTCACTCTTTTGCCATTCATAAAAAAAAGTCTCTTTGGCAACAATGCTAGTTGATCAGAATTTCACTGAGAAGTGTCGGGGTGGCACTTTCAAATCAAGCTTTTTCTACAGTTTAATAACTTGAGCAGACACTCATTCGGACCAATTTCTCTACAGCCGCTGATACTTGGTCATACACCTGGAAAACAAATGTATACTCCTCTAGGAAAATGTACAGGCACATCATGTGTCAATCTAGTGTTTGCTTTCTCTTAAATTGGCTCTAGAAGTGTGCAAGCAGGATCGGACACATTTTTTTTCTGGTTGTAATTGTATGATAAGAGTCAACACCAAGTGTCTACTTAATAGGAAATCCTTTCACATGGATTCTTTTGAATGTGTGTTTTGCAATGAAACATAGAGGATAACATTCGTCATCTTCTTTGGGACTGTACCTTTGCTTAATCTTGTTCGCATTCAATCTCTCCAAATAGACACAGGGGAATCTTATTCTTTGATGAAGTTGTGTTACTTCATCAGACTTTTCCCAAGTAGATTGCTTTAGATATTATCATCACGGGTTGCTGGAATATTTGGATGCTATGGAATGGAAAGATTCTTAAAAATGAAGTGTCAGGAATTATGTCTTAGAAGCATAGACTCAAACAGGATCTTCTACTGGTCAAGCATAGGACAAAGGCAAAGAATGTTGACTATCTCAGTGAGTGGATTGCATCCCTGAATTGATTTGATTCTGTTTCTATTTGATGTTTCTCATGTCAAAGAAAACAGGAGTTGGTTAGCTGCAGATGTACTCTGCTTGTAAATATGTACATAACTTTATACTTTTAACAAAAATTATACCGTAGAACATTTGGAGTAAAAAATAATCTCGCTCTTAAGCATTTCACTCAAGCCCTTTCCATGACTGCTTCTTCTGCCTCACCCACCTCCACCCCATGTTGGTTTTCCCCTTAAAAACCTCAAACCCACTCGGAGCCACCCAGTCCAACTCACTCGTGCTTCCACCAATTCCCCTAACCCCATCCCGGTCTGGCCACCACCACAGTCTCCACGGTCTAACCCTAGCCCGCTGAAGTACAAAATTATGCACCTCTACTTCTCCACTCCCTCTGTTCCAAATTACTCGTCGCAGAAATGGATGTATTTAAAACTAAAATACATCTAGATACATCCATACCCGCGACAAATAATTCGAAACGGAGGGAGTAGGTTTGAAGAACTGTAGAGCATGCCGCTCGGCACTTCATTTACTTGACTACTCAAGGACAGAACAACACATCCATCTATGTCAAGCAGGCACATGAATTTTAGTCGACTCGTCAAATTTTAGGGCCCCAATTTATATTTCGTCTTAGGGCTCCAAATTAATGGAGACGGCCCTGTGAACGCCTACAACACGTCCTAGATCAAAATAGTCACCAAAAGTAAGACATGAGATAGAGCATACATACATATATCTTTTTTTATTATACTCGATGTAAGAGTACAAAGTTTTCAATAGCATGAACAATAAGAAACCACATATATATTCGTAGATCATCTGCAATCTGCATAGGGCTACTGGTTTTGTAACACATTTTGAGCTATGTATACCATTGCATGCGCGTTGACTGATAGCCAACACGCTAATTGCTCAAGTAGAATTGCACGCGCTATGTGTGCATGCATGCATGCTGGCCGATCGACTAGCGTTACTACTGTAGTAGCGTTACAATGCAACACACAAATTTGTAATCAGTTTCAAATGAAATAATTTAGTTTCTGTATGGGATCAAGGAGAATTTTCTCGTTCACGGCGGGATCTTAGCGTCCACGTACTGTTTCCTTGAGCCTTTGCACCACCCTCTCGATGCTGCCCTGCTGCTCTCCAACCTACAAGATCGATATCTCTCCTCGTTAAAGATATCATCACGCTAGATTGTATTCATTTGAAGGACACATTGTAATCCAAAATGTCTAATGGTTGACGGTGCGAGCTCACCAGCGTGTGGATGGTGTACACGGCCCTAGCGCCGACCACGGAGAAGTGCGCGTTCTGCACCTCGCCGCCGGCCTCCTCCACCGCGCGAACGGCACGGTGGAACATCGAGCCGTCGCTGGGAGGGGCACCGGTGACGAGGATGCCGTGCAGACCCGAGCCAAGATGATGGACCTCCACCACGACGGCCGCCGCCCCCGACGAGGAACCAGAGCCGGAGCCCAGCTCGGTCGTCGATGACACCCTGGCCGCGGTCAGCTCGCGCTTCCTATCTTTGAGCCTCTCCACCCGCTCCGCCGTCTGGCTTATGTACGTCGCCGCCTCCCCGAGCCTGTCGGGCCTCGTCGCCGCCGCCGGCTGTACATACAAAATCATTACTGAGTGCATGGATGCGTGTGGCGCGTATATATAAAAACATATACATATGACGTCAATTGATATAAATTGTGTGCACGAACTGCGGGAGAAGAGGTGGCGCCGCCGGCGCGGACGAGCGTGTCCAGGCGGTAGTACAACGCGTTCATCTGGTTGCGGCGGTTGCGCTCCACCGTCTTCCGTTCAGGCTTGCCGCCGGCCGTCGCAGGATAAAGTGGAGGCGGAGGAGGAGGCGGCATCGCCATGATGACCAACGGTGTGCTGGCGGTCGGTCGTGGTCGTGGTCAGCGTGTATGTACGTATACTTACGTTCGCACCGTGGCTCGTAGGCGCGATTAGTTGCCCGGTGTGATACTCGTTCGGCTTCGGCCGTGCAAGCTATATATAGGGCTTGCGAACGGGTGGGTTCATCTACTGTTCTAGTCAATATCCGCCGGAGTCGTTTGATGTGGAATGCACCCAGGAGAAGTTAAGCATTTCTTTAGCTTTTAGACCAAGGACCATGACCTCAGTTGCTCTGCCACCGCCAAGCTTAGTTTCAGCACCGTCCATTTTAAGAATATAATAATTAATTAATTGAGGTAAATGCTCTAGTTGAGTGGCAATGCGTTGCCGCCGGATGAAAAAAAAATATGGATGGGTTATGCACTCTCTCTAGCGCATAACTCTCTCCAGTGCATAACTCTCTCATCCACCTCCCCTCCCCTCTGCCTCCCCTCCCGCCGCCGCCGGATCCCGGCTGGGCAAAGCCCATGCAGGGGGATGATGGCGGCCGGGCGTCCCTTCGTGGCGATATGAAGTTGTGGCTGTGATGGTGGATCTTGAGCGGGCGCCTCGGGACGACGTGTGTGTGGCCATGGCGCCGGCCACGCAGCGATGTGATCTCCTCTACCTTTGGCTATCTTCATCATCGGTCCAAAGGGATCTAGTCGGTGGGTGTTGCCTCACGGTGGCTTCCCGGCGGCGGATCAACTGGAGGAGGAGATGGTGGCCTAACTGCTGAAGTGGGTGTGGATGCCACCATCATCGGCAGCGCCCGTGGGTGTCGTTTTCCTCGTTGGAGGCGATGGTGGGGCGTCCCTCACTCCACTGTTTCCCGGGGAAACCTCAGATATGGAGGAGGCTACCATTGACGGTGGCGCCCGTGGGCGTCGTAGCCCTCGTTGGAGGCGTTGAGGGGCCTCCCGGATCAGATGATGGCGACGTCTTCGATGTCACCCCCGTGGGGCCATCATCTTTGGATACATTCATCGGCTGGACGAATATGTGGACGGCTTGTTGGTTGGGCATCGGTAGGTGGTGGAGCGGCGCTTCATCCTACACATCGATGGCGGCGGATCTCAGCGGCATGGCACAGTGGAGACTCGGTGTCCGATGGGTGGCGATGGACTCGTGCGGGAGGACGACGTTGTCTGGCGTCGTGGTGGCGTCGATGGCAGAGAGGCCTGGCAAGGCCGATGCGTCAGTATCTGATCTGAGGATGGATCGATGGATGAAGGAGGTAACGGCCCATGCAGCATGCACATGTGGTGCCCACTGAAAGTGGCCGAACCGGTGTGTAACTGATATGTCTCCAACATATCTATATTTTTTTATTGTTTCATGCTATTATATTATCCATCTTGGATGTTTTATATGCATTTATATGCTATTTTATATGATTTTTGGGACTAACCTATTAACCTAGAGCCCAGTGCCAGTTTCTGTTTTTTCCTTGTTTTTGAGTATCGCAGAAAAGGAAAACCAAACGGAGTCCAATTGACCTGAAAATTCACGGAGATTATTTTTGGACCAGAAGAAGCCCACGGAGTATCAGAGATGGGCAAGAAGAGTCCCGAGGCACCCACGAGTTTGGGGGGCGCCCTACCCCCCTGGGCGCGCCCCCCTACCTCGTGGCCGCCTCGGGGACCCCCCTGACTTGTTCCCGACGCCAACACCTCTTATATATACCCAAACTTCCAGAACATAACCTAGATCGGGAGTTCCGCTGCCGCAAGCCTCCATAGCCACCGAAAACCAATCTAGACCCGTTCCGGCACCCTGTCGAAGGGGGGAATCCCTCTCCGGTGGCCATCTTTATCATCCCGGCGCTCTCCATGACGAGGAGGGAGTAGTTTACCCTCGGGGCTGAGGGTATGTACCAGTAGCTATGTGTCTAATCTCTCTCTCTCTTGTGTTCTTGATTTGGCACGATCTTGATGTATCGCGAGCTTTGCTATTATAGTTGGATCTTATGATGTTTCTCCCCCTCTACTCTCTTGCAATGGATTGAGTTTTCCCTTTGAAGTTATCTTATCGGATTGAGTCTTTAAGGATTTGAGAACACTTGATGTATGTCTTGCATGTGCTTATCTGTGGTGACAATGAGATATTCATGTGATCTACTTGATGTATGTTTTGGTGATCAACTTGCGGGTTCCGTGACCTCATGAACTTATGCATAGGGGTTGGCACATGTTTTCGTCTTGACTCTCCGGTATAAACTTTGGGTCACTCTTTGAAGTTCTTTGTGTTGGTTGAATAGATGAATTTGAGATTGTGTGATGCATATCGTATAATCAAACCCACGAATACTTGACGTGACATTGGAGTATCTAGGTGACATTAGGGTTTTGGTTGATTTGTGTCTTAAGGTGTTATTCTAGTACGAACTCTAAGATAGATCGAATGGAAAGAATAGCTTCGTGTTATTTTACTACGGACTCTTGAATAGATCGATCAGAAAGAATAACTTTGAGGTGGTTTTGTACCCTACAATAATCTATTCGTTTGTTCTCCGCTATTAGTGACTTTGGAGTGACTCTTTGTTGCATGTTGAGGGATTGTTATATGATCCAATTATGTTATTATTGTTGAGGTAACTTGCACTAGTGAAAGTATGAACCCTAGGCCTTGTTTCAACGCATTGCAATACCATTTGTGCTCACTTTTATCATTAGTTACCTTGCTATTTTTATATTTTCATATTACAAAAACATATATCTACCATCCATATTGTACTTGTATCACCATCTCTTCGCCGAACTAGTGCATCTATACAATTTACCATTGTATTGGGTGTGTTGGGGACACAAGAGACTCTTTGTTATTTGGTTGCAGGGTTGTTTGAGAGAGACCATCTTCATCCTACGCCTCCCACGGATTGATAAACCTTAGGTCACCCACTTGACGGAAATTTGCTACTGTCCTACAAACCTCTGCACTTGGAGGCCCAACAACGTCTACAAGAAGAAGGTTGTGTAGTAGACATCAGTAACCTAGTCCAAGTATTTTGGCTTGAATGGGGCATCCGGCATTACATGTTAGGTGTTGGTGCGATGTCTGTTTGGTATTAGGCTCGGACATTCGGCACCCCTTCATCACGGGGATAGGAGTAGCAACAGTGTTGCCAACATGGTGGCTTCAGGTTTACTGATGTATTACCTTGTAAGGGCTTTGTGAATAATTAATAAAATGGATGTATGCATCGCCCAGATGCAGAGGCCATGGATACATCCTCACTTTAAAACAAAAAAAACTCTCTCCAGGCATGCCAATACTTTGATTAATTAAATAAAAACATGCATAAATTTGTGCAGGTAATCAAAGTAGTGATCAAACACAAATGCTCATATATTTCTTTACAGAGGGAGTAGAAGTTAGATGAGACTTTGTTAATTCTCATCTAGTTGAGAATTAGCTAACCCAAATATAAATACATATACCAACCAAATAGTTTTGTTAATTCAGAAATGTGTGTTGAACATGATGTCATACCAACCTGGACTTGGCGGTGACGGTGGCGGCGACTTGTGTTGGTCATTGCGGCAGGGCTGGCACCCCTCGTGGCCACAACAAGGAGATCAAGGGGGTGTGGTGACGCATCAATGTATTTGGCACACTTTATTGGTCGGGCTCAATGATATGTCTCCATCGTATCTACTTTTCCAAACATTTTTGACCTTGTTTTGGACTCTAACTTGCATGATTTGAATGGAACTAACCCGGACTGACGTTGTTTTCAGCAGAATTGCCATGGTGTTATTTTTGTGCAGAAATAAAAGTTCTCGGAATGACCTGAAACTTCACGGAGAATATTTTTGGAATATATAAAAAATACTGGCGAAAGAATCTACGTCAGGGGGCCCACACCCTGTCCATGAGGGTGGGGGCGCGCCCCCTGCCTCGTGGGCCCCCTGATGCTCCACCGACCTCAACTCCAACTCTATATATTCACGTTCGGGGAGAAAAAATAGAGGAGAAGGATTCATCGCGTTTTATGATATGGAGCTACCGCCAAGCCCTAATCTCTCTCAGGAGGGCTGATGTGGAGTCCGTTCGGGGCTCCGGAGAGGGGAATCCGTCGCCATCGTCATCATCAACCTTCCTCCATCACCAATTTCATGATGCTCATTGTCGTGTGAGAGTAATTCCATCGTAGGCTTGCTGGACGGTGATGGGTTGGATGAGATTTATCATGTAATCGAGTTAGTTTTGTTAGGGTTTGATCCCTAGTATCCATTATGTTCTAAGATTGATGTTGCTATGACTTTGCTATGCTTAATGCTTGTCACTAGGGCTCGAGTGCTATGATTTCAGATCTAAACCTATTATGTTCCCATGAATATATGTGAGTTCTTGATCCTATTTTGCAAGTCAATAGTCACCTACTATGTGTTATGATCCGATAACCCCGAAGTGGCAATAATCGGGACCACTCCCTGTGATGACTATATTTGAGGAGTTCATGTATTCACCAAGTTCTTTTCCATAAGAATGTATGACTATGTTCGGAATACATGCCTACATTACATTGATGAACTGGAGCTAGTTCTGTGTCACCCTTTGTCATAACTGTTGCATGAGGAATCGCATCCGACATAATTATCCATCACTGATCCAATGCCTACGAACTTTTCACATATTGATCTTTGCTTAGTTACTTTTCTGTTGCCACTGTTACAATCACTACAAAACTATTACTGTTACTTTTGCCACCGTTACCGTTACTTCCATATTACTTTGCTACTAAATACTTTGTTGCAGATATTAAGTCTTTCAGGTGCGGTTGAATTGACAACTCAACTATTAATACTTGAGAATATTTTTTGGCTCTGATACGTCTCCAATGTATCTACTTTTCCGAACACTTTTGCCCTTGTTTTGGACTCTAACTTGCATGATTTGAATGGAACTAACCCGGACTGACGCTGTTTTCAGTAGAATTACCATGGTGTTATTTATGCGCAGGAGCAAACGTTCTCAAAATGACCTGAAACTTCACGGAGCCACTTTTTAGAAAATAAGAAAAAATACCTGCCAAAGATGAAGGCCAGGGGGCCCACCATCTCTCCACGAGGGTGGGGGCGCGCCTGCCCCCCTAGGGCGCGCCCCCTACCTAGTGGGCCCCCTATTGCCTCTCCGACTCCAACTCCACCTGCATATATTGAGTTTCAGGGAGAGAAAAATCAGAGAGAAGAAATCATCGTGTTTTATGATACGGAGCCGCCGCCAAGCCCTAAAACCTCTCGGGAGGGCTGATCTGGAGTCCGTTCAGGGCTCCGGAGAGGGGAATCCGTCGCCATCGTCATCACCAACCATCCTCCATCACCAATTTCATGATGCTCACCGCTGTGCGTGAGTAATTCCATCGTAGGCTTGCTGGACGGTGATGGGTTGGATGGGATCTATCATGTAATCGAGTTAGTTTTGTTAGAGTTTGATCCCTAGTGTCCACTATGTTCTGAGATTGATGTTTCTATGACTTTGCTATGCTTAATGCTTGTCACTAGGGCCCGAGTGCCATGATTTCAGATCTGAATCTATTATGTTTTCATCAATATATGTGTTCTTGATCCTATCTTGCAAGTCTATGGTCACCTACTATGTGTTATGATCCGACAACCCCGAAGTGACAATAATCGGGACCACTCCTGGTGATGACCGTAGTTTGAGGAGTTCATGTATTCACTATGTGTTAATGCTTTGGTCCGGTACTCTATTAAAAGGAGGCCTTAATATCCCTTAGTTTCCGTAAGGACCGCGCTGCCATGGGAGGGTAGGACAAAAGATGTCATGCAAGTTCTTTTCCATAAGCACGTATGACTATATTCGGAATACATGCCTATATTATATCAATGAACTGGAGCTAGTTCTGTGTCACCCTAGGTTATGACTGTTACATGATGAACCGCATCCGGCATAATTCTCCATCGCTGATCCATTGCCTACGAGCTTTCCATATATTGTTCTTCGCTTATTTACTTTCCCGTTGCTATTGCTATCATCACTACAAAATACCAAAAACATTACTTTTACTACGGTTAGCTTTTGCTACTGTTATCACTACTATCATATTACTTTGCTACTAAACACTTTGCTGCAGATATTAAGTTTCCAGGTGTGGTTCAATTGACAACTCAGCTGCTAATACTTGAGAATATTCTTTGGCTCCCCTTGTGTCGAATCAATAAATTTGGGTTGAATACTCTACCCTCAAATACTGTTGCGATCCCCTATACTTGTGGGTTATCAAGACTATTTTTTGGCACCGTTGCCGGGGAGCATAGCTCTATTCTTTGAGTCACTTGGGATATATATCTGCTTATCATTATGAAGAACTTGAGACATCCAAAAACCAAGATCTATCCCTCAACTATGAGGGGAGGTAAGGAACTGCCATGTAGCTCTGCACCTGATTCACCTTCTGTTATGAGTAAGTTTGCGATACCTACACCTGCTTCTGCTATTCGTTCTGATATGTCACATGTTATTGATGATGCCACTTCTGCTATGCATGATACTTATGATGAAACTACCTCTATGCCTGATACTACTATGCCACTTAGTGATTTTCTTGATGAACAACTTGCTAGGGCTAGAGAGATTGAAAATATTGAATCTGATGATACTGATGAAAGTGATGATGAAGAATCACTTGTTGTTCCTAAGGGTTATGTCTTTGATCAAGAAGCTTCTTTAGCTATTTTAGCTTGCCAAAATAGAAATGAACTCAAAAGATTATTAGCTAAATGGAGTAAGCAATCTCTAAATGCTAGAATGAAACCTGACCCTGCTTTTGCTACTTCACTTATCTTTGTTACTGATAAGGATTATGAATTCTCTATTGATCCTGATATAATTACTTTGGTTGAATCTGATCCTTTTCATGGTTATGAACCTGAAACTATTGTGGCACATCTTACTAAATTGAATGATATAGCCACCCTGTTCACTAAAGATGAGAGAACTTGCTACTTTTATATCCTTAAACTATTTCCGTTCTCATTAAAGGGTGATGCTAAGATATGGTTTAATTCTCTTGATCCTGGTTGTGTGCTTAGTCCCCAGGATATGATTTATTACTTCTCTGCTAAATATTTTCCTGCTCATAAGAAACAAGCTGCTTTAAGGGATATAAATATAATTTTGTGCAAATTGAAGAAGAGTGTCTCCCACAAGCTTGAGGGAGGCTTCTCCAATTACTTAATGCTTTTCCTGATCATCCTCTTAAGAAAAATGAAATACTTGATATCTTTTATAATGGACTAACTGATGCCTCCAGAGATTACCTGGATAGTTGTGCTGGTTCTGTTTTCAGGGAAAGAACACCGGATGAAGCTGAAATTTTATTGAATAATATGTTGACAAATGAAAATAATTGGACACCTTCGGAGCCAATTCCTGAGCCTATTCCTAAACCAACTCCGAAGAAGAGGGGTATTCTATTTCTCAGTCCTGAAGATATGCAAGAGGCAAAGAAATCTATGAAAGAAAAAGGTATTAAAGTTGAAGATGTTAAGAATTTACCTCCTATTGAAGAAATACATGGTCTTAATTTACCGCCTGTTGAAGAAACATATAATCTTAATCCTTTACCTATTGAAGAAACTCATGGTCTTGATAACCCGACACGGGTAGTAAAGGTAAATTCTCTCTATAGATATGATAAAGCTATAATCCCATTTACTAAGTTTGCTAGCCCATGCCACTACACCACAGTAGAGCTAACGTGACACATTTTTGTGGGCAATGGTCCATTAATCTTCACAAAATAACTGTCACCATAGCTTTTAAGTTTTGTCTTCAGATTATGTGTTGGCAAAGGTACATCACCATGGACACACTAAGAGTTAGTAATCCTGAAACATCAATATATCTGTCACCAATTGCTTAATATCATGTTATGTATCGGCATATGTGTGGACCTTGATAGTTTTTCTTCGGTGTAGCTAGGTACTTAGTGACTTAAAATGTGTCGGCGTATGTAGGGTGTATGGACACAGACTAAGTGTCGGCGTAGGTGGACACGTGTCAATGGACTGATGGTTGAAAACTTGTGGCGCGTGTTTTCGGCGCGAGGAGAAAATTTTGGGGTGTTCGTGCAAAATATCCTCCACCCCCGTGCAAAATATCCCCAACTCCACAACCCTAACCCGTGCCTGCCGCCGCCGCCGACCTCGTGCTCGATCCCCAGTCCTGCTGCCGGCCTCGCGCTCCACCCCGTCGTCAAGCCATCGTCTCAGAGCTCGCACTCCGTTGCCGCCGAGCTCCACCCCCACATCCACCCATCCTTGCACTCCGCC
>NC_041388.1:657163216-657184016 GCF_002162155.2 Triticum dicoccoides | reverse complement strand
ATCGAGCGTCCGTCCTCGCGATCCACATCCAACCATCGTCCTCGCCCCTCCCCTGACATCCATCCGTCGTCCTTGCCAATCCCCATCCCTGCTATTGCTGGGCTCCATCTCTGGGCTCCCGCAGCTGTCGCACCTGCTTTTGTTGGGACTCCATATCCGAGCTCACGCTGCTGCCAGATCTGCTTCTACTGGACCTGCTGCTGTCGGGGCTGCATCTTCTGTGCCGCACCCCTCCCGAAGCCAGTCGTGCCCTGAGGTAGGCATCGACTCGTCCTGAGATTTCCTTCTGTGTACTTGATTTTTCATTCAGGAATCACCCCTCCCCTAACTAGGATCAGTTTTTCTACACAGATTGCTCCGTCCCTAATACACTTGATGAAATTGTTCCAACACCAAGGGGAAGAGCTCTTTGTTCCTACATATTTTCCTAGATTCAATGGTTTAGTTGTGAATATATGTTTGAGGAAATCCATATACGTGAATAGCAAGTGACTATACATGTTAAGGGAGTTAATTGTTTCATATCGGTCATGTTACTTGTGATGCCAGATTGTGCAGTTTGTTTTGTGTAAAAATACTCCACCCCAATGTCCTCCTTTTAATCACTCCCCTTATACTTTTCTCTAATCCAGACTTTGTCATTGATAACATTTTTTGGCAGTACTTAGGTGAAACTGCAGAACTAAGATGGAAGGAAAGGAACAATATGACCAGACTCAATGAAATACATCCAGATGGTAAGTGTCTCGAAATGGCCTTTTATTAATTTCATTTGTTGCGTGTACTGCAGCTTTCACCTGAATATTGTGGGCCAATTTATTTTCATTAAGTTTATTGTTCACTAGGTATGTGCGTAGTTCTCTTTGCACATATTTTGGGATGCATGTGTGTGTATTTCTAATTTTGAGATGGTGATGCCAATATTTGTTTCATAGTGGGCTGACCTGACTAGAATTGTTAGGCCTCATTTTTCACTGGATGCATTTTTAGGCCTCCTTGGAGGAAAAACTGGAAACAAAAGAAATACTCAGGCTAGGCAGTATGTGTACCCAGAGCACATTTCGAGTGAAGTCGTTGGTAGTCAAACTACCAGACAATTCTTGGTCTTGCTACTTTAGCTTGGACCTTTTCCTTCTTCAGTTATATTTGGTATTGCCTTATTGTTCCCAAGGGTCTATCTCACATTGGAGCTACTGCATCTGTTAGCTTCATGATAGGATCATATCCTATTATTTTTAGCTTATCCATTTAAAACAACCTTAATGCCATCTAACCTCTTAGGTAATTGTAATTCTTTCTTTTTGGTTCACCTGAGTACCGTTGTCTTGTTTATTTTCAGGTGTGAAGGAGTTGTGTAAATGCAACTTTTACTGCACTGGTCTTGTGTAAATGAGTTGCTCACTTTTGCTTCCACGCGCATATTCATGCAAAATTTTGTAGTCATAGGTGGTTTAGTTTTCTCTATTAGTGTGCTTTTGTTATCAATTTCCGTGTATCATGACCAGATGATTAATTGGGCACATAGGATATCATTTTATATATTGTTATAATTGCTTGAGGTTGTCACACACCATAAATGAGTAGTCTATGATGTTGTCATAGTCTCACTAAACGATTCAGTCTTTTGACGTATATGGACAAACTACATGTCTGCAAACAAATAATCAAGAAGCTGGGAAAAAACGACACAACAAAGCGCGCGTTTGCCTAGTCTATATTAATTATGCTAGATGTAAGTGCTTCATGCATGGCCATTCTTGTATTGTTCCATTTTCCAGATTATTTCAGCAACATTTGAAGTATAGCATTTGCTTTACCTGTTTGGTTCAGTTAGTTCAGTTCAGTACAATGTAAGAGCAAGCTTTATGATTCCATAACATAGTTGCTCAGTCATTTACGTCTTATGAACATTGCACATTTAAGCATGAACATTTGAACTTGCACAAGATATATTGCTCAGTCCTGTACTTTTATGCTTAAATTCAGTGTTCCACCTTGATATGCCTATGACAATTGCACATAATTAAAGTAAAAAATAGATGCAAATAGTGTAGTTACATACAGTTGTCATAATTATAATGCATGATGAGAAACAAATTACTAATTCATTTATTCTTGACAACAATAGCCTGGAACAATGACCACCAGCATGCAGCATGGGAAATGGGCGGAGAATGGGTGGCTACCTTGCTGGGAACCATGGTTGCGCACGTGCAGCAGAAAGTGAAATAGTGGATGGAAAGGCCACCTCACTGGGAACCAGGGCCACGACTTGTAGTGGGCAATTGGTGGTGAATGGAAGGCTACCTGGCCGGATACCTCAACTACTAGGTACATTTTTTGTTTCAGTAGTAATTAGCTCACATGCTATTGCATAAGAACAGTTTCTAAAAATGTCACTTTACAAGGTTGTTGGCCTATGTGTTAACACTAAATTGCTTGTGTATATATGTGTCATGGTTTCCTTTTTTATCCAAGGTTATGTACTCCCTCCGTTCCAAAATAGATGACTCAAAACTATGTACTAACTTTAGTATAAAGTTAGTACAAAGTTGAGTCATCTATTTTGGAACGGAGGGAGTAGCTCTTAATAATGAAAATCTAGAGAGGTTGCGAAAGAGGTTGTCTTTCTCTCTTTAGTGAATGCTTACGTAATAGGCTATAAAATAAGCTACTAGTTTGTAGGATCTCTATTTCAGATGGTTAATGCCTTCATTGTTGATAAAACTGCAAGCACAGGAACATAGTTCTATACAGTACCATGTGAGCCAATTATAACTTTTGTAGAAACTATATTGTTAACTATGATATCATGATGATTTATTGATCAAATCTGTGTTAACCCAGATATGAGCTTTGAACAACTTGACCTGATTTCATTTTCTTGACAAAATTTTGTGAAAATATTTCAGGCACTTAGCCACCTGGTGCACATGGACGTCATGACTTTGCAGCGTTTATGGACCAACCAACTTGTAATCATGGATCTGATGTGTCTTCTAGACCATTTAGTGCTTCGGGTATTTCGGAGCTTGCACTTTGTGCATGTGGATACAAACTTCTATGTCCTGGACCATTTAGTTGAAGTCTCTCATACTAGCAAATAGTGATCAACTTTTTGTGACTCGTGTATTCTGGGTGATTGTTAAGATGGTGAAAACTATGATGTGTCAAGATTGATGTGTTTTTCAACTTGTGTATAATGTATATGCATGTTTGTGAACATATTTTCATTGTTGTACATTGTGTGTTCATCTTGAACCTGCTTGTGGATGTGATGATAGTAATTGAATCTGTTTAGAGCTTGTATATATAGATAATAACTAAATCTGTTTAGAGGCTTAGAGCTTGTAAATCACTTTACCAACAATTCATCTGTTGGCAAAGGTAATATCTGCCAGTGTAGGTAGGGTGTATGTTGATAGACTATCTGTTGGCATAGATATGATGTTTGTGGCTAATAAAGTGTCGGCATAGGTAAGGTGTATGTGGACAGGCTATCTGTCGGCACATGTAGGGTGTATGTTGTCTGATAATGTGTCGGCGTATGTAGGGTGTATGTGGACACACCATCTGTCGGCGTAGGTAGGGTATATGCCGACTGAAAAAGTGTCGGGAAGTAAATAATTGTCGGCAATACCTTTGCCCACAGAAAGTCCTCCGACTCTTTCATCTTTTGTCAGCATTGTTGTTGGCTACAACTTATGTGTCGGCAAAGGTATCCTATGCCGACACATCGGTGTCTCATGTAAGCTCTACCATGGTGTAGTGTCCTTAGATGAGTTTGATAAATTTATGGCTAAGCAAGAAGACTTTAATGCTTATTTTCGTAGACAATTGAAATACAATTCAAATATGCTTGAACACTTGGGTGATTATATGGCTAATGTTAAAGGTGAACTTAAACTTATTAGTAAACATGCTTCTATGGTTGCCACTCAAGTAGAACAAGTACTTAAAGCTCAAAATGATTTGCTCAGTGAATTGAATAGTAAGGATAATGATAATGTTGTTAGAGTTATGACTAGAGGTGGCAAAATGACTCAGGAATCTTTGTATCCTGAAGGACACCCTAAGAGAATTGAGCAAGATTCTCAGAGAAATAATATAGATGTACCTAGTTCTTCTAAAAAGAAGAAAAAGAAAAATGATAGGACTTTGCATGCTTCTAGTGAACCTATTACTGAAACACCTGAGAATCCAAATGATATTTCTATTTCTGATGCTGAAACTCAATCTGGTAATGAACCTGAAACTAGTGATAAGGTTAATGATAATGTTCATGATGATGCTCAACCTAGTAATGATAATGACATAGAAATTGAACCTGCTATTGATCTTGATAACCCACAATCAAAGAATCAACGTTATGATAAAAAAAGATTTTGTTGCGAGGAAACATGGTAAAGAAAGAGAGCCTTGGGTTCAGAAACCCATGCATTTTCCTCCCAAACCATCCAAGAAAAAGGATGATGAGGATTTTGAGCGCTTTGCTGAAATGATTAGACCTATCTTTTTGCGTATGCGATTAACTGATATGCTCAAAACCAATCCTTATGCTAAGTACATGAAAGATATTATTACAAATAAAAGAAAGATACCGGAAGCTGAAATTTCCATCATGCTTGCTAATTATATTTTTAAGAGTGGAATACCAAAGAAACTTGGAGATCCAGGTGTACCCACTATACCATGCTCCATTAAAAGAAACTATGTTAAAACTGCTTTATGTGATCTTGGAGCCGGTGTTAGTGTTATGCCTCTCTCTTTATATCGTAGAATTGATTTGAATAAGTTGACACCTACTGAAATATCTTTGCAAATGGCTGATAAATCAACTGCTATACCTGTCGGTATTTGTGAGGATGTGCCTGTTGTAGTTGCAAACGTTACTATTTTAACAGACTTTGTTATTCTTGATATTCCCGAGGATGATAGTATGTCTATTATTCTTGGAAGACCCTTTTTGAATACTGCAGGGGCTGTTATTGATTGCACTAAAGGCAATGTCACTTTTCATGTTAATGGTAATGAGCATACGGTACACTTTCCGAGGAAACAACCTCAAGTTCATAGTATCAACTCTATTGGGAAAATTCTATCGATTATATTTGGAGGTTTTGAATTTCCTCTTCCTACTGTCAAGAAGAAATATGATATTCTTATTATTGGGGATGTGCATATCCCTGTTGAGGTAACATAGTGTTATTCGAAATTTCTCCGGTTCCATGTTATTCGGAATGAGTTCGTTAACAAGACTTGATCAACCTTGTTAGTGGATTCCTTTTGATGATCATGAGATGGATGAAACTAGAAGGCACAACCTTCTGTACCCCACTTTTACTTTCTGTTATTTATATTAAATAAAATGAAAATAAATATTTTTCTGTCTGTTATCTGATTATCCGTGCAATAAAAAATACCTCGAAAATAAAAGTTCTCCAAATGCCCTGAAATTTAAATATGATTTTTTCTAGAATATTTGAGCATTTATGGAACTGAGAACACACCAGGGGGGTCAACCACCTACCCACGAGGGTGGAGGGCGCGCCCCCTGCCTCGTGGGCCCACGGTGGCCCTCCTCCACTTATTCATGCACCCACACACTTCATATTCCTCCCACAAACACGAATAACCAGCTCAAACCCGAGTCCAAGCTTGTTTTGCTGCCATTTTCGATCTCCTTGCTCAAAGCACCTCTCACAAAACTGCTTGGGGAGATTGTTCCTTGGTATGTGACTCCTCCATTGGTCCAATTAGTTTTTGTTCTAGTGCTTTATTCATTGCAAATTTTTGCTGCTTTGGTGACCCTGTTCTTGAGCTTGCATGTCAAATTTATATGGTCAAAAGTAGTTTTGATGCATGATATAGGCCCTAGGCACTTGTAGGAGTTGTTGCTATCAATATTATTGAGTTTGGTTTACTTTTATTTTGAAGTTACTAAAAAAATTCAGAATTTTTCAGAGAAAGAAATATGCTTAGGAAAATGTTCCAAGGTGGTTCTTCAAGGAAGCAAGGACCTAGGCTTGCAATGCGTGATGCTGATGAAGAGCCACCAAGAGATGCTCTAGTGCGTCCTTGTGAGTGGTCGTCTGAGAACTTTATGGATCGAGCGGGAATTAAGGAAGAATTCAACACATATTTGCGTAACGCTGATCTTGTGAGCTTCAAGCAAGAGAAGTGCAGCCAGTATCACTATCTCACCAGTACCTTTGTGAGGAGGTTTGAATTTTCAACTTCACGTAATTCTCCAACTGTCCTGTTTGATCTTTATGATAAATCTTACACTATGGACTTAGAGGATTTTACCACTGCTTGCAAACTTCCACAATGGGGTAGTATAAGGGATCCTCGCAAATCTAAATTTAGAGATTTTCTTGCTAGAATAACTGTGGGAGAATCTAGAGATATTACACAAGCTACCATAAGGAGCATTCACTTTCCTGCTATACATTATTTTGCTCTCTTCATAGGTAGATGCATTAATGGTAAAAATGAGGCATGTCACATGTGTGTCCCCGATCTTAGTATTCTTAGGAGTGCTGTGTTAGGAGACAAATCATATAATTTGGGAGCCATTGTTGCACGTAGGTTGCATCTTAATAGACTTAATGGGGATTTCTTTGGTGGAATTTATGCAACCCGCATAGCTAATTTTCTTGGTATAGCCATACATGAAGATGATATTGAATTACCTCCTGCTTACCTAGACTTTAATGCTATGGTTCACCACCAGTTTGTCGAGAGGAATGAATCACCTCTCCAGTATCAACTAATCTTTGACAGACGTCGTGTTGTCCGTATTACTCTTCCTGCTCCTGCCTTCTTTGATTATCAGGCAAGAGGAGGATATACTATTACCAGAGAGGAGGCAGATGAGTACGAGAGGAGAGAGGAGGCCGCTCGTCGCCATGCTGCAGCTCAGCAAGCGATAGCTGCTGCATCACAGTACACCCCCAGCTACTATTATGGATATCCGCTAGGCCAGCCGTGGCCATAGACCAACTTAGGCCAAAAGCCTAAGCTTGGGGGAGTATGTATTTCCCACCGACATTACATTTATATTCACACACTCATTGCTAGATGTCGGTGCTCATACTTTTTCATTGTATCATCCATGCTAGTTTATTTTCCTTTTTTATGCTTTCTTCTTGTGTGTTTAATAAACCTTAAGAAAAATAAAAAAATTACTTGTAGCTTTTAATCAGTTTAATTTCCATGCTTGTAGTAGTAATTAAAAAGAAAACCCAAAAAGATTTCTTGTTCTTCTTTTGCTTGTTGGGAGCTTTCCCGTGTAAATAGTTTTATTTCTTTTCTTTTCTTTGGGGGTCGATAGGAGAAGACCATAATTAAATTGTTGAAGTGGATCTTATATGCATTATTGTTTATTTGACAAAAGAGCCCATTTTGCCTTGTCTTCTCCTGTTTATTGAATGCTTGAAGATTCCAGCTTAGTCCAATGCAAGTGCACTATTATTATTATTCACATCATTCGGTCGTGCAAGTGAAAGGCAATTATGATGATATATGATGGACTGGCTGAGATGAGAAAAGCTGGTATGAACTCGACCTCTTTTGTTTTTGTAAATATGATTAGTTCATCGTTCCTGATTTAGCCTATTATGAATAAACATGTTTGCAATGACAACTAGAGATCATAGTTTCTTGTGCCATGCTTGATTAGCTATGAGTTATAATGGTTTACCTTGCGTGCCAACATGCTTTTAAAATGGTTATGATGTGGTATGATGTGGTATGATAGGGTGGTATCCTCCTCTGAATAATTTAAGTGACTTGACTTGGCACATGTTCACGCATGTAGTTAAAACAAAATCAACATAGCCTTCACGATATTTATGTTCATGGTGGATTATATCCTACTCATGCTTGCATTCGGTGTTGATTAATTTTAATGCATGTTCATGACTATTGTCGCTCTCTAGCTGGTCGCTTCCCAGTATTTTGCTAGCCTTCACTTGTACTAAGTGGGAATACTGCTTGTGCATCCAAACTCCTTAAACCCCAAAGTTATTCCACATGAGTCCACTATACCTACCTATATACGGTATCTACCTGCCGTTCCAAGTAAATTTGTATGTGCCAAACTCTAAACCTTCAAATAAATATCCTGTTTTGCACGCTCGAATAGCTCATGTATCAACTAGGGTTGTCCGTATCTTCCATGTTAGGCGGGTTATTCTCAAGAGGAGTGGACTCCTCTCCTCACTGACGAGATAAATGGCTGGTCACCGGGATGCCCAGTCCCATGCTTTATGCAAACTAAATCAAAATAATTGCAAACAAAACTCCCCCTGGGACTCTTGTTAGTTGGAGGCACTCGTTGTTTCGAGCAAGCCATGGATTAATGCTTGTTGGTGGAAGGGGGAGTATAAACTTTACCATTCTGTTTGGGAACTGCCTATAATGTGTGTAGCATGGAAGATATCGCCATCTCTTGGTTGTTATGTTGACAATGAAAGTATACCGCTCAAAATATTATTCACCTCTATTTCAAAACCGAGCTCTGGCGCCTCTACAAATCCCTGCTTCCCTCTACGAAGGGCCTATCTATTTACTTTTATGCTGAGTCATCATCCTCTTATTAAAAAGCACCAGTTCGAGAGCACCGCTGTCATTTGCATTCATTACTGTTAGTTTACATTGAGTATGACTTGAATGGATCTCTTCTACCATGAATTACAATGTCTAGTCACTCCTTGGTCTTTAAAGGTGCTCTGCATTTATGTTTTGCGGTCTCAGAAAGGGCTAGCGAGATACCATCATGTTATATCATATTATGATTGTTTTGAGAAAGTGTTGTCATCCGAGATTTATTATTATGGCTCGCTAGTTGATTATGCCATTGATATGAGTAAACTTGAGACCTATGCATTATTGCAAATGTGGTTAGTTATAATCTTTGCTGAAAACTTGAATGCTGGCTTTACATATTTACAACAACAAGAGCAAACAGAGTTTGTAAAAGTTTTTCTTTATCACTTTCAGTTTGTCAACTGAATTTCTTGAGGACAAGCAAAGGTTTAAGCTTGGGGGAGTTGATACGTCTCCAACGTATCTACTTTTCCAAACACTTTTGCCCTTGTTTTGGACTCTAACTTGCATGATTTGAATGGAACTAACCCGGACTGACGCTGTTTTCAGCAGAATTACCATGGTGTTATTTATGTGCAGGAGCAAACATTCTCGGAATGACCTAAACTTCACGGCGCCACTTTTCAGAAAATAAGAAACATACCTGCCAAAGATGAAGGCCAGGGGGGCCACCGTCTCTCAACGAGGGTGGGGGCGCGCCTGCCCCCCTAGGGCGCGCCTCCCTACCTCATGGGTCCCCTGTTGCCTCTTTGACTCCAACTCCACCTCCATATATTGAGTTTCGGGGAGAAAAAAATGAGAGAGAAGAAATCATCACGTTTTACGATACGGAGCCGCCGCCAAGCCCTAAAACCTCTCGGGAGGGCTGATCTGGAGTCCGTTCGGGGCTCCAGAGAGGGGAATCCATCGCCATCATCATCACCAACCATCCTCCATCACCAATTTCATGATACCCACTGCCGTGCGTGAGTAATTCTATCGTAGGCTTGCTAGACGGTGCTGGGTTGGATGGGATCTATCATGTAATCGAGTTAGTTTTGTTAGAGTTTGATCCCTAGTGTCCACTATGTTCTGAGATTGATGTTGCTATGACTTCGCTATGCTTAATGCTTGTCACTAGGGCCCGAGTGCCATGATTTCAAATCTGAACCTATTATGTTTTCATCAATATATGAGTGTTCTTGATCCTATCTTGCAAGTCTATAGTCACCTATTATGTGTTATGATCCGTTAACCCCGAAGTGACAATAATCGGGATACTTACCGGTGATGACCGTAGTTTGAGGAGTTCATGTATTCACTATGTGTTAATGCTTTGTTCCGGTTCTCTATTAAACGGAGGCCTTAATATCCCTTTGTTTCCATAAGGACCATGCTGCCACGGGAGGGTAGGACAAAAGATGTCATGCAAGTTCTTTTCCATAAGCACGTATGACTATATTCGGAATACATGCCTACATTATATCAATGAACTGAAGCTAGTTCTATGTCACCCTAGGTTATGACTGTTACATGATGAACCGCATCCGGCATAATTCTCCATCACTGATCCATTGCCTACAAGCTTTCCATATATTGTTCTTCGCTTATTTACTTTCCCGTTGCTATTGCTATCATCACTACAAAATACCAAAAACATTACTTTTACTACTGTTACCTTTTGCTACCGTTATCACTACTATCATATTACTTTGCTACTAAACACTTTGTTGCAGATATTAAGTTTCCAGGTGTGGTAGAATTAACAACTCAGCTGCTAATACTTGAGGATATTCTTTGGCTCCCCTTGTGTCGAATCAACAAATTTGGGTTGAATACTCTACCCTCGAAAACTGTTGCGATCCCCTATACTTGTGGGTTATCAGGCTCCCCTTGTGTCAAATCAATAAATTTGGGTTGAATACTCTACCCTCGAAAACTGTTGCGATCCCCTATACTTGTGGGTTATCAAGACTATTTTCTGGCGCCGTTGCCGGGGAGCATAGCTCTATTCTTTGAGTCACTTGGGATTTATATCTGTTGATCACTATGAGGAACTTGAAATATGAAAAAACCAAGATTTATCCCTCAACTACGAGGGGGGGTAAGGAATTTCCATCTAGCTCTGCACTTGATTCACCTTATGTTATGAGTAAACTTGCAACACCTACACCTGCTATTCATTCTGATATGTCGCATGTTATTGATGATGCCACTTCTGCTATGCATGATGCTTATGATGAAACTACTTCTATGTTTGATAATAGTGTGCCACTAGGTGAATTTCTTGATGAACAACTTGCTAGAGTTAGAGAGAGTGAAATTATTGATACTGATAATATTGATGAAAGTGATGATGAAGATTCTCCCCCTAGATATGAATTGCCTGTTGTGCCTGAGGGTTATGTTATGGATGATGAAACTGGTAGAGACTTTTTAGCTTGCAATGATAGATATGATCTTAAGAAACTGTTAGCTAAGCTGAAAGAAAAATCCTTGAATGCTAGAATGAAATATGACCCTGCTTTTGCTACTTCACCTATCAGTATTTCCGATAAGGATTATGATTTCTCTGTCGACCCTAAGTTAATTACTTTGGTTGAATCTGATCCTTTTCATGGCTATGAATCTGAAACTATTGTGGCACATCTTACTAAATTAAATGATATAGCCACCCTATTCACTAATGATGAGAAAACTCGATATTACTTTATCCTTAAGTTGTCTCCGTTCTCATTAAAGGGTGATGCTAAAATATGGTTTAATTCTCTTGATCCTAGTTGTGTGCGTAGTCCCGAGGATATGATTTATTACTTCTCTGCTAAATATTTCCCCGCTCATAAGAAACAAGCTACCTTAAGGGAGATATATAATTTTGTGCAAATTGAAGAAGAGAGTCTCCCGCAAGCTTGGGGGAGGCTTCTCCGATTACTTAATGCTTTGCCTGATCATCATCTCAAGAAAAATGAAATACTTGATATCTTTTATAATGGACTAACCGATGCTTCTAGAGACCACCTGGATAGTTGTGATGGTTGTGTTTTCAGGGAAAGAACTGTTGAGCAAGCTGAATTTCTATTGAACAATATGTTGAGTAATGAAAATGATTGGACACTTCCTGAACCAACTCTTAAGCCAACTCCGAAGAAAAGGGGTATTATATTTCTCAGTCCTGAAGATATGCAAGAGGCAAAGACATCTATGAAAGAAAAAGGTATTAAAGCTGAAGATGTTAATAATTTACCACCAATTGAAGAAATACATGGTCTTGATAACCCGACACAGGTAGTAAAGGTAAATTCTCTCTATAGATTTGATGAAGGTGATATTCCTCGTAATAAGTCTGCTAGCCAATGCTTAGATGAGTTTGATAATTTTATTGTTAAACAAGAAAACTTCAATGCTTATGTTGGTAGACAATTGAAACGTAATGCTTATATTATTGAACACTTGAGTGATTATATGTCTAGAGTTAAAGGTGAGCTTAAACTTATTAGTAAACATGCTTCTATGGTTACCACTCAAGTAGAACAAGTACATAATGCTCAGAATGATTTGCTCAATGAATTAAATAATAAGAATAATGATAATGTTGTTAGAGTTATGACTAGAGGGGGTAAAATGACTCAGGAACCTTTGTATCCTGAGGGCCACCCTAAGAGAATTGAGCAAGATTCTCAGAGAACTAATGTTGATGCACCTAGTTATTCTAAGAAGAAGAAAAAGAAAAATGATAGGACTTTGCATGCTTCTAGCGAACCTGTTGTTGACACACTTGAGAATCCCAATGATATTTTTATTTCTGATGCTGAAACACAATCTGGTAATGAACATGAACCTAGTGATAATGTTAATGATGATGTTCATGTTGATGCCCAACCTAGCAATGACAATGATGTAGAGATTGAACCTGTTGTTGATCTTGATAACCCACAATCAAAGAATCAATGTTATGATAAGAGAGACTTTGTTGCTAGGAAGCACGATAAAGAAAGAGAACCATGGGTTCAGAAACCAATGCCTTTTCCCCCTAAACCATCCAAGAAAAAGGATGATGAGGATTTTGAGCACTTTGCTGAAATGATTAGACCTATCTTTTTGCGTATGCGTTTGACTGATATGCTTAAAATGAATCCTTATGCTAAGTATATGAAAGATATTGTTACAAATAAAAGAAAGATACCGGAAGCTGAAATTTCCACCATGCTTGCTAATTATACTTTTAAGGGTGGAATACCATAGAAACTTGGAGATCCAGGAGTACCAACTATACCATGCTCCATTAAAAGAAACTATGTTAAAACTACTTTATGTGATCTTGGAACCGGTGTTAGTGTTATGCCTGTCTCTTTATATCGTAGACTTGATTTGAATAAGTTGACACCTACTGAAATATTTTTGCAAATGGCTGATAAATCAACTGCTATACCCATCAGTATTTGTGAGGATGTGCCTGTTGTGGTTTCAAACGTTACTATTTTAACGGACTTTGTTATTCTTGACATTCCTGAGGATGATAGTATGTCTATTATTCTTGGTAGACCCTTTTTGAATACTGCAGGGGCTGTTATTGATTGCAACAAAGGCAATGTCACTTTTCATGTTAATGGTAATGAGCATACAGTACACTTTCCGAGGAAACAACCTCAAGTCCACATTATTAATTCTATTGGAAAAACTTCAACGATTACCATTGGAGGTTTTGAATTTCCTCTTCCTACTGTCAAGAAGAAATATGATATTCTTATTGTTGGGGACATGCATATCCCCGTTGAGGTAACCTAGTGTTATTCGAAAATTATTCGGTTTCATGTTATTCGAAAAGAGTTTTTTAACAAGACTTGATCAACCTTGTTAGTGGATTCCTTTTGATGAGCATGAGATGGATGAAGTTAGAAAGCACAACTCTCTGTACCCTCGTTTTACTTTCTGTTATTTAGATTAAATAAAGCAAAAATAGTATTTCCTGTCTGTTTTTTGAATTTTCCTTGCAATAAAAAATACCCCGAAAATAAAACTTCTCCAAATGTCCTAAAAATTTAATATGTTTTTCTAGAATATTTAAGAATATTTGGCACTGAGAACACACCAGGGGGACCCACCATGTGCCCACGAGGGTGGAGGGCGCCCTCCCCCCCCCTGGGGCTCGCCCCCTACATCGTGGACCCCACGTGGGCCCCCTCCACTTATTCTTGCACCCACACACTTCGTCTTCCTCTAGAAAAAATCCTCCACTAGCTCAAACCCAAGTTCTAGCTCATCTTGCTGCCATTTTCGATCTCCTTGCTCAAAGCTCCGTTCACAAAACTGCTTTGGGGGATTTTTCTTCGGTATGTGGCTCCTTCAATGATCCAATTAGTTTTTGTTCTAGTGCTTTATTTATTGCAAATTTGTGTTGCTTAGGTGACCCTGTTCCTGAGCTTGCATGTCAAATTTATGTGGTCAAAAGTAGTTTTATTGCATGATATGGCCTTTAGGCACTTGTGGGAGTAGTTGCTATCAATCTTGTTGAGTTTGGTTTACTTTTATTTTGAAGTTACTAAAAATTTCAGAAATTTTTCACAGGAAATGATGAAGAGATTGTTGAGGGGCTCTTCGAGCCGAAGCTCGAAGGATAAGTAAAGTGAAGAGAACAAGAAGCACAAATATAATCTCCCTTGCACTGCGGAGGTTCGGCCGTGCAAATGGCCTTGTGATGAGTTCTTGAGAGCAGCCGGGATTTATGAAGACTTTTATTATTTGGCTGAGAATGCGGGCCTCACCGACTTCCTCCACGACTAGCTCGAACAGTATCTCCTACTCACTAATATTTTTGTGCAAAATTTTCATTTCCATGCTAGGAGATCGCCACCTTCGGTGGGTTTTTAATTATATGATGAGTTTAAGGAGATGTCACTTTATGATTTTTGTGCGGTTTGCAAGTTGCCTTTTGCAGGCAGCATCGAGGAACCACATCCTAGGGATGTGGCGGGATTTATTAATATGATTACTGTAGGGGAAAAGAGAAAAGTGTCAGATGCAAGAACTACTAGCATACATTTTCTTGTTCTACGTTACTATGCAATATTTGCTAGTAGATGTTTAATTGGCCGCAGGAACAGTGGGGGCCTCAGTGCTCCTGACCTTGCCATTTTGAGCCATGATTTACTCCATAACAGAACTTTCAATTTAGATGTTATGGTTGCTAAACGGTTGAGTCTAAACCATACCAAGGGCCCCATTTTTGGAGGTATCTTTGCTTCGCGTCTTGCTAAATATTTTGAGATACCTATTAGACACTATGAGAAAGAAGAAAAGGTGTTGCCCCCTATTTTATTAGACTATAAAAGTATGGTAGCACATGATTTCATTTGTGATGATAAGGAGAAGAGACTCATTTATAACCTGGTATTCAGTGAAAAGACTTGTCAGATTATTACCCTGCCTGCACCTTCTTTGTTTGACATTTATTCAGGCACATACATCATCCTGCCCGATGACATTTATTCATATTGGGAGCGAACATGATCCCCAGAGCCTGAACCTGAGCCATCTCCTGACCCTTACCGTCAGTCTATTTATCAGTGGGATCCGGAGGAGATCGCCAACCAGTGGCATCTCAAGGATCCTCCTCAGTACACTGGAGGGGACCACTTTGATCCATGGGCATAGAGCAACTTAGGCCAAAAGCCTAAGCTTAGGGGGAGTACGTATTTCTCACCAACATTACATTCATGTTCACACACTCATGCCAGTTGTCGGTGCTCATACTTTTTCATTGTACTATCCATGCTAGTTTAATTTTCTTTTCCAGCATTCTTCTTGTGTGTTTGAAAAACCTTAAGAAAAACAAAAAAAATAGTTGTAGCTTTTAGCTAGTTTACTTTCCATGCCTGTAGTAGTATTAATTAAAAAAAAATCCAAAAAGATTTCTCGTTCTTCTTTTGCTTCTTGGGAGGCTTTCCTGTGTAAATAGTTTTGTTTCTTTTCTTTTCTTTGGGGGTCGAGAGGAGAAGACCATGATGAAAATGTTGAGTGGCTCTCATATGCATTATTGTTGATCTAACAGAGAGCCCATATTACCTTGTCTTCTCCCTTGTATTGAATGCTTGCAGATTCTAGCTTAGTCCAATGCATGTGCACTATTACTATTATCCACACCGTTCGGTCGTGCAAGTGAAAGGCAATAATGACGATATATGATGGACTGATTGAAATGAGAAAAGCTGGTATGAACTCGACCTATCTTGTTTTTGTAAATATGATTAGTTCATCGTTCCTGATTCAGCCTATTATGAACAAACATATTTGCAATGACAATTAGAGATTATAGTTGCTCATGCCATGCTTAATTAGCTAGGAGTTTATAATGGTTTACCTTGTGTGCCAACATGCTATTAAAATGCTTGTGATGTGGTATGATAGGGTGGTATCCTCCTTTGAACGATTCGAGTGGCTTGACTTGGCACATGTTCATGCATGTACTTGAAACAAAATCAACATAGCCTCCACGATGTTTATGTTCATAGTGAATTATATCCTACTCATGCTTGCACTCAGTGTTGATTAATTTTAATACATGTTCATGACTCTTGTCGCTCTCTAGCTGGTCACTTCCCAGTCTCTTTCTAGCCTTCACTTGTACTAAGCGGGAATACTGCTTGTGCATCCACTTCCATAAACCCCAAAAGTTATTCCATATGAGTCCACCATACCTTCCTATATGCGGTATCTACCTGCCGTTCCAAGTAAATTTGTATGTGCCAAACTCTAAACCTTCAAATGAAATTCTGTTTTGTATGCTCGAATAGCTCATGTATCAACTAGGGTTGTCTATATCTTCCATGCTAGGTGGGTTATGATCAAGAGGAGTGGACTCCGAGAAAATGGCCGGTAACCGGGATGCCCAGTCCCATGCTTAAATTAAAATAATTGCAAACAAAACTCCCCCAGGATTGTTGTTAGTTGGAGGCACCCATTGTTTCGGACAAGCCATGGATTGATGTTTGTTTGTGGTAGGGGGAGTATAAACTTTACCACTCTGTTTGGGAACCGCCTATAATATGTGCAGCATGGAAGATATCGAGATCTCTCGGTTGTTATGTTGACAATGAAAGTATGCCACTCAAAATATTATTCATCTTATTTCAAAAATCGATCTCTAGCACCTCTACAAATCCATGCTTCCCTCTGCGAAGGGCCTATCTATTTACTTCTATGTTGAGTCATCATCCTCTTATTAAAAAGCACCAGTTGGAGAGCATCGCTGTCATTTGCATGTATTACTATTAGTTTACATTGAGTATGACTGTGACTGGATCTCTTTTACCATGAATTACAATGTTTAGTCAGTCCTTGATCTTCAAAGGTGCTCTGCATTTATGTTTTGCAGTCTCAGAAAGGGCTAGCGAGATACCATATTGTTATATCATATTATGGTTGTTTTGAGAAAGCGTTGTCATCCGAGATTTATTATTATTGCTCGCAAGTTGATTATGCCATTAATATGAGTAAACATGAGACCTAAATGTTATTGTGAATATGGTTAGTTTATAATCTTTGCTGAAAACTTGAATGCTGGCTCTACATATTTACAACAACAAGATCAAACAGAGTTTGTAAAAGTTTTTTTCTTTATCACTTTCAGTTTGTCAACTGAATTGCTTGAGGACAAGCAAGGGTTTAAGCTTGGGGGAGTTGATACGTCTCCCTCGTATCTACTTTTCCAAACACTTTTGACCTTGTTTTGGACTCTAACTTGCATGATTTGAATGGAACTAACCCGGACTGACGTTGTTTTCAGCAGAATTGGCATGGTGCTATTTTTGTGCACAAATAGAAGTTCTCGAATGACCTGAAACTTCACTGAGAATATTTTTGGAATATATAAAAAATACTGGCGAAAGAATCTACGTTAGGGGGCCCACACCTTGTCCACGAGGGTGGGGGCGCGCCCCCTGCCTCGCGGGCCCCCTGATGCTCTACCGACCTCAACTCCAACTCTATATATTCACGTTCGGAGAGAAAAAAATAGGGGAGAAGGATTCATCACGTTTTACGATACGGAGCCACTGCCAAGCCCTAATCTCTCTAGGGAGGGCTGATCTGGAGTCCGTTCGGGGCTTCGGAGAGGGGAATCCGTCGCCATCATCATCAACCTTCCTCCATCACCAATTTCATGATGCTCACCGCCGTGCGTGAGTAATTCCATCATAGGCTTGCTGGACGGTGATGGGTTGGATGAGATTTATCATGTAATCGAGTTAGTTTTGGTAGGGTTTGATCCCTAGTATCCATTATGTTCTAAGATTGATGTTGCTATGACTTTGCTATGCTTAATGCTTGTCACTAGGGCCCGAGTGCTATGATTTCAGATCTGAACCTATTATGTTTCCATGAATATATGTGAGTTCTTGATCCTATTTTGCAAGTCAATAGTCACCTACTATGTGTTATGATCCGGTAACCCCAAAGTGACAATAATCGGGATCATTCCCGGTGATGACTATAGTTTGAGGAGTTCATGTATTCACTAAGTGTTAATGCTTTGTTCCGGTACTCTATTAAAAGGAGGCCTTAATATCCCTTAGTTTCCAATAGGACCCCGCTACCACGGGAGGGTAGGCCAGAAGATGTCATGCAAGTTCTTTTCCATAAGCACGTATGACTGTATTGGGAATACATGCCTACATTACATTGATGAACTGGAGCTAGTTCTGTGTCACCCTTTGTTATAATTTTTGCATGAGGAATCACATCCGACATAATTATCCATCACTGATCCAATGCTTACGAACTTTTCACATATTGATCTTTGCTTAGTTACTTTTCCGTTGCCACTGTTACAATCACTACAAAACTATTACTATTACTTTTGCCACCGTTACCATTACTTCCATATTACTTTGCTACTAAATATTTTGTTGCAGATATTAAGTCTTTCAGGTGTGGCTGAATTGACAACTCAACTATTAATACTTGAGAATGTTCTTTGGCTCCCCTTGTGTCGAATCAATAGATTTGGGTTGAATACTCTACCCTCAAAAACTGTTGTGATCCCCTATACTTGTGGGTTATCACTCAACGACGAGGAATTTGCATTGTTACTTTGTTGAAGGTATTGCCGACTTGTTGTTTTATTGGTCTTCATTGGCTGATCTTGGCAACTAGGATGAAAATCCTGGTCCATGTTGTCTCCGGTAAGACTTGGCGATGATGGCGTGAGGACATTCATCTCTTCTTGAAGACGTTGTTGTGGAAGAAGTCGACTTACTCGTAGGTACTTATTTCACATATTGTAATGGTTTGACAGTGGTTGCCTTTGTTCTATACTCCGCTTAATAATTCATAAAAATAGGTGTGTGCATCACAATGATGCAGATGCCGGTATTTTAACCTCCTCTTAAAAAATTCCTCTTCTTGCCTCTTCACCCACTATGCATCACTTTAACCCTCCTTCTCTCGGTCGTGCTGTAGAATCGGAAGTATATCTACCAGAGGGGGTGAATGGGAGACTTTAAATTTCTTCCGAAACACCAAATCTCTCGAGACAAAATAGCAGAACTAAACTACAATAGGAACACTGAAATTAAATTAGCACGGACACTCAAAGATAAACATGCTAGACAAGAAAGACTAAGCAAACCTTTCAATGGAAGTGATGATAATCATCCTGGTATATTGATAAAGTACTTTCACGCTAACAATGGTCACACTGTATGGAAACAGTATCAACAGCATGGATGAACAATTTAGATACATTATAACTAAGCACCTTTCCTGCCCTCTCATGGTATTAACATTTGTAGTCGTCCGATCTTCACTTTCAGTCGTTTCTGGCCATCAGATTAGCCCTTAATCCCACGTCCGCTTGCACAGTTCGCTAAGGAGCGCTAACGATACTGGGCCGCTACTTGATAACCCACAAGTATAGGGGATCGCAACAGTTTTCGATAAGTAAGAGTGTTGAACCCAACGAGGAGCTAAAGGTAGAACAAATATTCCCTCAAGTTCTATTGACCATCGATACAACTCTACGCACGCTTGACGTTCGCTTTACCTAGAACAAGTATGAAACTAGAAGTACTTTGTAGGTGTTGTTGGATAGGTTTGCAAGATAATAAAGAGTACGTAAATAAAAAGTAGGGGTTGTTTAGATAAAGACACAACTAAGTTAGTGAAGAAAATATGCCCTAGAGGCAATAATAAAGTTATTGTTTATTTCCTTATATCATGATAAATGTTTATTATTCATGCTAGAATTCTATTAACCGGAAACATGATACATGTGTGAATACATAGACAAACAGAGTGTCACTAGTATGCCTCTACTTGACTAGCTCGTTGATCAAAGATGGTTATGTTTCCTAGCCATAGACAAAGAGTTGTCATTTGATTAACAGGATCACATCATTAGGATAATGATGTGATTGACTTGACTCATTCCGTTAGCTTAGCACTTGATCGTTTAGTTTGTTGCTATTGCTTTCTTCATGACTTATACATGTTCCTATGACTATGAGATTATGCAACTCCCGTTTACCGGAGGAACACTTTGTGTGCTACCAAACATCACAACATAACTGGGTGATTATAAAGGTGCTCTACAGGTGTCTCCAAAGGTACTTGTTGGGTTCGTGTATTTCGAGATTAGGATTTGTCACTCCGATTGTCGGAGAGGTATCTCTGGGCCCTCTCGGTAATGCACATCAGTTAAACCTTGCAAGCACTGCAACTAATGAGTTAGTTGCAGAATGATATATTACAGAATGAGTAAAGAGACTTGCTGGTAACGAGATTGAACTAGGTATTGAGATACCGACGATCGAATCTCGGGCAAGTAACATCCGATGACAAAGGGAACAACGTATGTTGTTATGCGGTCTGACCGATAAAGATCTTCGTTGAATATGTGGGAGCCAATATGAGCATCTAGGTTCCGCTATTGGTTATTGACCGGAGACGTGTCTCAGTCATGTCTACATAGTTCTCGAACCCGTAGGGTCCGCACGCTTAACGTTTCGATGACAGTTATATTATAAGTTTATATGTTTTGATGTACTGAAGGTTGTTCGGAGTCCCGCATGTGATCACAGAAATGACGAGGAGTCTCGAAATGGTCGAGACATGAAGATTGATATATTGGAAGCCTGTGTTTGGATATCGGAAGTGTTCCGGGTGAAATTGGGATTTTACCGGAGTACCGGGAGGTTACCAGAACCCCCCCCCC
>NC_041388.1:657110583-657162966 GCF_002162155.2 Triticum dicoccoides | reverse complement strand
CTCCTCTTTCCCCCTCCACTCCTAGTCCAACAAGGAAAAGGGAGGGAGTCCTACTCCCGGTAGGAGTAGGACTCCTCCTGGCGTGCCCCCTATAGGCCGGCCACACCTTCCCCCTTGCTCCTTTATATACGGGGGTAGGGGGCACCCTAGAGACACAACAATTGATCGTTTGATCTTTTAGCCGTGTGCGGTGCCCCCCTCCACCACACTCCACCTCGATAATACTGTAGCGGTGCTTAGGCGAAGCCCTGCATCGGTAGAACATCATCATCGTCACCACGCTGTCGTGCTGACAAAACTCTCCCTCAACACGGCTGGATCGGAGTTCGAGGGACGTCATCGGGCTGAACGTGTGCTAAACTCGGAGGTGCCGTGCGTTCGGTACTTGACCGGTCGGATTGTGAAGACGTACGACTACATCAACCGCGTTGTGCTAACGCTTCCGCTTTCGGTCTACGAGGGTACGTGGACACACTCTCCCCTCTCGTTGCTATGCATCACCATGATCTTGCGTGTGCGTAGGATTTTTTTTTGAAATTAGTACGTTCCACAAAAGTGGCATCCGAGCCAGGTTTTATGCGTAGATGTCATATGCACGAGTAGAACACAAGTGAGTTGTGGGCGATATAAGTCATACTGCTTACCAGCATGTCATACTTTGGTTCGGCAGTATTGTTGGATGAAGCGGCCCGGACCGACATTACGCGTACGCTTACGCGAGACTGGTTCTACCGACGTGCTTTGCACACAGGTGGCTGGCGAGTGTCAGTTTCTCCAACTTTAGTTGAACCGAGTGTGGCTACGCCCGGTCCTTGTGAAGGTTAAAACAGCACCAACTTGACAAGCTATCGTTGTGGTTTTGATGCGTAGGTAAGAACGGTTCTTGCTAAGCCCGTAGCAGCCATGTAAAATTTGCAACAACAAAGTAGAGGACGTCTAACTTGTTTTTGCAGGGCATGTTGTGATGTGATATGGTCAAGACATGGTGCTAAATTTTATTGTATGAGATGATCATGTTTTGTAACCGAGTTATTGGCAACTGGCACGAGCCATATGGTTGTCACTTTATTGTATGCAATGCAATCGCCCTGTAATGCTTTACTTTATCACTAAGCGGTAGCGATAGTCGTGGAAGCATAAGATTGGCGAGATGACAACGATGCTACGATGGAGATCAAGGTGCCGCGCCGGTGACAATGGTGATCATGACGGTGCTTCGGAGATGGAGATCACAAGCATAAGATGATGATGGCCATATCATATCACTTATATTGATTGCATGTGATGTTTATCTTTTATGCATCTTATCTTGCTTTGATTGACGGTAGCATTATAAGATGATCCTTCACTAAATTATCAAAGTATAAGTGTTCTCCCTGAGTATGCACCGTTGCGAAAGTTCTTCGTGCTGAGACACCACGTGATGATCGGGTGTGATAGGCTCTACGTTCAAATACAACGGGTGCAAAACAGTTGCACACACGGAATACTCAGGTTAAACTTGACGAGCCTAGCATATAACGGATATGGCCTCGGAAAACGGAGACCGAGAGGTCGAGCGTGAATCATATAGTAGATATGATCAACATAGTGATGTTCACCGTTGAAACTACTCCATCTCACGTGATGATCGGACATGGTTTAGTTGATATGGATCACATGATCACTTAGAGGATTAGAGGGATGTCTATCTAAGTGGGAGTTCTTAAATAATATGATTAATTGAACTTAGATTTATCATGAACTTAGTCCTGGTAGTATTAGCATATCTATGTTGTAGATCAATAGCTCGCGTTTGGGTCCCCTGTTTTATTTTTGATATGTTCCTAGAGAAAACTAAGTTGAAAGATGTTAGTAGCAATGATGCGGATTGGATCCGTAATCTGAGGTTTATCCTCATTGCTGCACAGAAGAATTATGTCCTTGATGCACCGCTAGGTGACAAACCTATTGCAGGAGCAGATGCAGATGTTATGAACGTCTGGCTAGCTCAATATGATGACTACTTGATAGTTTAGTGCACCATGCTTAAACGGCTTAGAATCGAGACTTCAAAGATGTTTTGAACATCATGGACCATATGAGATGTTCCAGGAGTTGAAGTTAATATTTCAAGCAAATACCCGAGTTGAGAGATATGAAGTCTCCAACAAGTTCTATAGCTAAAAGATGGAGGATAATAGCTTAAGCAGTGAGCATGTGCTCAGATTGTCTGGGTACTACAATCGCTTGAATCAAGTGGGAGTTAATCTTCCAGATAAAATAGTGATTGACAGAATTCTCTAGTCACCATCACCAAGTTAGTAGAACTTCGTGATGAACTATAATATGCAAGGGATAACGGAAACGATTCCCAAGCTCTTCGTGATGCTGAAATCGATGAAGGTAGAAATCAAGAAAAACATCAAGTGTTGATGGTAAAAAAACCACTAGTTTCAAGTAAAGGGACAAAGGGAAGAAAGGGGAACTTCAAGAAGAACGGCAAGCAAGTTGCTGCTCAAGTGAAAAAACCCAAGTCTGCACCTAAGCCTGAAACTGAGTGCTGCTACTACAAAGGAACTGGTCACTAGAAGCAGAACTACCCCAAGTAATTGGCGGATAAGAAGGATGGCAAAGTGAACATAGGTATATTTGATATACATGTTATTGATGTATACTTTACTAGTGTTTATAGCAACCCCTCAATATTTGATACTAGTTCAGTTGCTAAGAACAGTAACTCGAAACGGGAGTTGCGGAATGAACAGAGACTAGTTAAGGGTGAAGTGACGATGTGTATTGGAAATGGTTCCAAGATTGATATGATCATCATCGCACACTCCCTATACTTTCGGGATTAGTGTTAAACCTAAAATAAATACTATTTAGTGTTTGCGTTGAGCATGAATATGATTGGATCATGTTTATTGCAATACGGTTATTCATGTAAGTTAGATAATAATTGTTGTTCTGTTTACATGAATAAAACCTTCTATGGTCATACACCCAATGAAAATGGTTTGTTGGATCTCGATAGTAGTGATACACATATTCATAATATTGAGGCGAAAAGATGCAGAGTTGATAATGATAGTGCAACTTATTAGTGGCACCGCCGTTTAGGTCATATCGGTGTAAAGCACATGAAGAAGATCCATACTGATGGACTTTTGGAACCACTTGATTATGAATCACTTGGTACTTGCGAACCGTGCCTCATGGGCAAGATGACTAAAATGCCATTCTCTGGAACTATGGAGAGAGCAACAGATTTGTTGGAAATCATACATACAGATGTATGTGGTCCGATGAATGTTGAGGCTCGTGGCGGATATCGTTATTATCTCACCTTCACAGATGATTTAAGTAGATATGCGTATATCTACTTAATGAAACATAAGTCTGAAACGTTTGAAAAGTTCAAAGAATTTCATAGTGAAGTTGAAAATCATCGTAACAAGAAAATAAAGTTTCTATGATCTGATCGTGGAGGAGAATATTTGAGTTATGAGTTTGGTCTTCATTTGAAAGAATGCGGAATAGTTTCGCAACTCACGCTGCCCGGAACACCACAGCGTAATGGTGTGTCCGAACGTCGTAATCGTACTCTACTAGATATGGTACGATCTATGATGTCTCTTACTGATTTACCGCTATCGTTTTGGGGTTATGCTTCAGAGACGGCCGCATTCACGTTAAATAGGGCGCCATCGAAATCTGTTGAGACGACGCCTTATGAACTATGGTTTGGCAAGAAACCAAAGTTGTCGTTTCTGAAAGTTTGGGGCTGCGATGCTTATGTAAAAAGGCTTCAACCTAATAAGCTCGAACCCAAATCGGAGAAATGTGTCTTCATAGGATACCCAAAGGAGACTGTTGGGTACACCTTCTATCACAGATCCGAAGGCAAGACTTTTGTTGCTAAATTCGGAATCATTCTGGAGAAGGAGTTTCTCTCGAAAGAAGTGAGTGGGAGGAAAGTAGAACTTGATGAGGTAACTATACCTGCTCCCCTATTAGAAAGTAGTTCATCGCAGAAACCGGTTTCTGCGACACCTACACCAATTAGTGAGGAAGTTAATGATGATGATCATGAAACTTCATATCAAGTTGTTACTGAACCTTGTAGGTCAACCAGAGTAAGATCCGCACCAAAGTGGTACGGTAATCCTGTTCTGGAAGTTATGTCACTAGACCATGACGAACCGACGAACTATGAAGAAGCGATGGTCAGCCCAGATTCTGTGAAATGGCTTGAGGCCATGAAATCTGAGATGGGATCCATGTATGAGAACAAAGTGTGGACTTTGGTTGACTTGCCCGATGATCGGCAAGCCATAGAAAATAAATGGAACTTCAAGAGGAAGACGGACGCTGATAGTAGTGTTACTATCTACAAAGCTAGACTTGTTGAAAAAAGGTTTTTGACAAAGTTCAAGGTGTTGACTATGATGAGATTTTCTCACTCGTAGCGATGCTTAAGTCTGTCCGAATCATGTTAGCAAATTGCCGCATTTTATGAAATCTGGCAAATGGATAAACAAAACTGCATTCCTTAAAGGATTTATTAAAGAAAGAGTTGTATATGATGCAACCAGAAGGTTTTGTCAATCCTAAAGGTGCTAACAAAATATGCAAGCTCCAGTGATCCATCTATGGACTGGTGCAAGCATCTCGGAGTTGGAATATACGCTTTGATAAGTTAATCAAAGCATATAGTTTTATACAGACTTTGCGGTGAAGCCTGTATTTACAAGAAAGTGAGTGGGAGCACTACAACATTTCGGATAAGTATATGTAAATGACATATGTTGATCGGAAATAATGTAGAATTATTCTGCAAAGCATAAAGGAGTGTTTGAAAGGAGTTTTTCAAAGAAAGACCTCGGTGAAGCTGCTTACATATTGAGCATCAAGATCTATAGAGATAGATCAAGACGCTTGATAAGTTTTTCATTGAGTACATACCTTGACAAGATTTTGAAGTAGTTCAAAATAGAACAGTCAAAGAAAGAGTTCTTGTCTGTGTTACAAGGTGTGAAATTGAGTAAGACTCAAAGCCCGACCACGGTAGAAGATAGAAAGAGAATGAAAGTCAATCCCTATGCCTCAGCCATAGGTTCTATAAAGTATGCCATGCTGTGTACCAGATCTATTGTATACCCTACAATGTTTTTTTGGCAAGGGAGTACAATAGTGATCTAGGAGTAGATCACTAGACAGCGGTCAAAATTATCCTTAGTAGACTAAGGATATGTTTCTCGATTATGGAGGTGACAAAAGGTTGATCGTAAAGGGTTACGTCGATGCAAATTTTGACACTGATCCAGATGACTCTAAGTCTCAATCTGGATACATTTTGAAAGTGGTAGCAATTAGCTAGAGTAGCTCCGTGCAGAGCATTGTTGACATAGAAATTTGCAAAATACATACGGATCTGAATGTGCAGACCCGTAGACTAAACTTCTCTCACAAGCAAAACATGATCACACCTTAGTACTCTTTGGGTGTTAATCACATAGCGATGTGAACTAGATTGTTGACTCTAGTAAACCCTTTGGGTGTTGGTTACATGACGATGTGAACTATGGGTGTCAATCACATGGTGATGTGAACTATTGGTGTTAAATCACATGGAGATGTGAACTAGATTATTGACTCTAGTGCAAGTGGGAGACTGAAGGAAATATGCCCTAGAGGCAATAATGAAGTTATTGTTTATTTCCTTATATCATGATAAATGTTTATTATTCATGCTAGAATTGTATTAACCGGAAACATGATACATGTGTGAATACATAGACAAACAGAGTGTCACTAGTATGCCTCTACTTGACTAGCTCGTTGATCAAAGATGGTTATGTTTCCTAGCCATAGACAAAGAGTTGTCATTTGATTAACGGGATCACATCATTAGGAGAATGATGTGATTGACTTGACTCATTCCGTTAGCTTAGCACTTGATTGTTTGGTTTGTTGCTATTGCTTTCTTTATGACTTATACATGTTCCTATGACTATGAGATTATGCAACTCCCGTTTACCGGAGGAACACTTTGTGTGCTACCAAACGTCACAACATAACTGGGTGATTATAAAGGTGCTCTACAGGTGTCTCCAAAGGTACTTGTTGGGTTCGTGTATTTCGAGATTAGGATTTGTCACTCCGATTGTCGGAGAGGTATCTCTGGGCCCTCTCGGTAATGCACATCAGTTAAGCCTTGCAAGCACTGCAACTAATGAGTTAGTTGCGGAATGATATATTACAGAACGAGTAAAGAGACTTGCCGGTAACGAGATTGAACTAGGTATTGAGATACCGACGATCGAATCTCGGGCAAGTAACATCCGATGACAAAGGGAACAATGTATGTTGTTATGAGGTCTGACCGATAAAGATCTTCGTTGAATATGTGGGAGCCAATATGAGCATCCAGGTTCCGCTATTGGTTATTGACCGGAGACGTGTCTCGATCATGTCTACATAGTTCTCGAACCCGTAGGGTCCGCACGCTTAACGTTTCGATGACAGTTATATTATGAGTTTATATGTTTTGATGTACCAAAGGTTGTTTGGAGTCCCGGATGTGATCACGGACATGACGAGGAGTCTCAAAATGGTCGAGACATGAAGATTGATATATTGGAAGCCTATGTCTGGATATAGGAAGTGTTCCGGGTGAAATCGGGATTTTACCGGAGTACTGGGAGGTTACCGGAATCCCCCCTCCCCGGGAGCTTAATGGGCCATAGTGGGCCTTGTGGAGAAGAGGAGAGGCGGCCAGGGCAGGGTCGCGCGCCCCTCCCCCCTAGTCCGAATAGGACAAGGAGAAGGGGGTGGCGCCCCCCCCCTTTCCTTCCTCTCTCCCTCCTCTTTCCCCCTCCACTCCTAGTCCAACAAGGAAAAGGGAGGGAGTCCTACTACCGGTAGGAGTAGGACTCCTCCTGGCATGCGCCCTCTAGGCCGGCCGCACCTCCCCCCTTGCTCCTTTATATACGGGGGTAGGGGCACCCTAGAGACACAACAATTGATCGTTTGATCTTTTAATCATGTGCGGTGCCCCCCTCCACCACAGTCCACCTCGATAATACTGTAGCGGTGCTTAGGCGAAGCCCTGTGTCGGTAGAACATCATCATCATCACCACGCCGTCGTGCTGACGAAACTCTCCCTCAACACTTGGCTGGATCGGAGTTCGAGGGACGTCATCGGGTTGAACGTGTGCTGAACTCGGAGGTGCCGTGCGTTCGGTATTTGATCGGACGGATCGTGAAGACGTACGACTACATCAACCGCGTTGTGCTAAAGCTTCCGCTTTCGGTCTACGAGGGTACGTGGACACACTCTCCCCTCTCGTTGCTATGTATCACCATGATCTTGCGTGTGCGTAGGATTTTTTTTGAAATTACTACGTTCCCCAAAAGTTAGTTCTAGTAAAGAGCTTTTTGTTATGAGAAAGTTATTTGTCCCTAGGCAATCGATAACTAGACCGGTAATCATTATTGCAATTTTATTTGAGGGAGAGGCATAAGCTAACATACTTTCTCTACTCGGATCATATGCACTTATGATTGGAACTCTAGCAAGCATCTGCAACTACTAAAGATCATTAAGGTAAAACCCAACCATAGCATTAAAGTATCAAGTCCTCTTTATCCCATACGCAACAACCCCCTTACTCGGGTTTGTGTTTCAGTCACTCACGCAACCCACTATAAGCAAATCATGAACGTATTGCAACACCCTACAGCGGGGATCCCTCACGCTTGCGCGACACGGAGAGCACCATAGGATAACACCAATAATAAAACATGCAACTCAAACCAATCTTGATCATCAAATAGCCCATAGGACAAAACGGATCTACTCAAACATCATAGGATAGCCATACATCATTGGGAAATAATATATAGCGTTGAGCACCATGTTTAAGTAGAGATTACAGCGGGTAAGAGAGAGGTTACACCGCTGCATAGAGGGGGGAAGAGTTGGTGATGATGGCAGTGAAGTTGTTGGTGAAGATTGCGGTGATGATGATGGCCACGGCAGCGTTCTGGCGCCACCGAAAGAGAAGGGGAGAGGGGGGGCCTTCGTCTTCTTCTTCCTTGACCTCCTCCCTAGATGGGAGAAGGGTTTCCCCTCTGTAAGTGCATCTAGTGCCACCCCTAGTTAGTTTTGGAGTATTGATGACAAACCTGGTTGAGGGACTAATGTGTTTGTGAGAATTGCAGGATAACACAGGTAGAAGTCCCTCATTGATTCGGTTTTCCTACCAGAGATGACCCCTAAAAAGTATGAAGACATTGAAGTCAAATGTGGTATGTGAAGACAGTCACATTGAAGACTATGACAAGAGAAGACATCGAGTGAAGACTATGGAGCGCGAAGACTTAGTTGTTTTGTCATTCTTTTTCTTCTTTGTTGAGTCATAGGAACCACCGTACTGTTAAGTGGGGTCCAAGTGAACCAATCAGAATGACTGAAGTGATGCTTAACCAAAAACCCTATGTCTTCGAGCGAAGACAATGAGAGCAAATCTTATCCAGAGCTGGATAAGTCAGCTTTGCTTGTAGCCCAAGTAAAGTTGTCGTGTGTGTTTGAAATCTGACCGTTGGAACACGTGCCAGTTCCTTAGTGACCCAGGGTCATTTTGGACAAATCAGGTCGGGTTGCCTAGTGGCTATAAATAGCCCACCCCTACAACCTTAAATTGTTGGCTGCTCAGAGTTAGTGTACGGCTTTTGTCGTTTGAGAGCAACCCACCTCAAAGCCTTTGAGAGAGAATTCCTTGCGAGGATAAAGCCCTAAACACCTAGAGCCAAAGAGTGTTAGGCATCACTTAAGTCTTTCTGTCTGTGTGATCTGAAGACTTATTACACTTGAGGACTGTGAATCCTCCAGCCGGTTAGGCGTCACGTTCTGAGCATCCAAGAGTCATTGTGGATCGCCGGTGAACGAAGTCTGTGAAGGTTTGGAAGTCTACCTTGAAGACTTACCAGAGTGATTGGGCGAGGACTGGGTGTCCTTAGCTCAAGGGGAATAAGGTGAAGACACGGTCTTCTGAGTTGAATCTCAGCCTCCCTAACTAGACATACAGTTGTCACAGCAACTGGAACTGGTCCAACAAATCATTGTCTTCAATGAGTCACTGGTTTTATCCTTCCCATTCCTTTACTTACTGTTGGCTCTAATGAAGTCATTGTATGATTGCATTATCGTTTGTCTTCACTGAGTGACCGCTTGTTCTGATTGGCTTCACACTATCTTCCTACCTGATCTATACTGCCTAGCTGCTATTAGTCATTGTGCTTTCACTTCATTGAATACTTGACTATGGCCTGCTTAGTGTAGTCTACCTTCCGATGCATGATAATAGGTTTATTTCTACCATTTGTCTTCGAAACTTCCATGTTTTGAAGATTTTCATAAAAATTGCCTATTCACCCCCCCTCTAGTCGATCACTAGCACTTTCACCCTCTGGTCCTTGGCCTCCATGGCGTGGGAGGGGCGAGAGCCCCTCCGAGATTGGATCTGTCTCTTTGTCTCTCTCTGTTTCTGCGTTCTCAGATTCTTCCCTTTCACCGTTTCTTATATTTCCGGAGATCCGTAACTCCGATTGGGCTGAAATTTTGACATGATCTCTATTCGGATATTAGCTTTCTTGCGGCAAAAGAAGGGCATCAACTGCCTTACGGGTGGCCCACGAGGGTCAGGGGCGCGCCCAGGGGGGCAGGCGCGCCCCCTGCCTCGTGGCCACCTCGGGCACCGTCTCGCGTGGATTTTTCTTCCCAAAAATCAAAAATATTCCAAAATAATTCTCCGTCCGTTTTTATCCCGTTTGGATTCCGTTTGATATGGATATTCTGTGAAACCAAAAACATGCAACAGACAGGAACTGGCATTGGGCACTGGATCAATATGTTAGTACCAAAAATAGTATAAAAAGTTGCCAAAAGTATATGAAAGTTGTAGAATATTGGCATGGAACAATCAAAAATTATAGATACGACGGAGACGTGTCACTACTCTCATGACAATTTTGAGCGTCTGGTGTTAAATTGGACCCAATAGGCTTTCGGCTATACCACTCCCCGTCTGGTGTTAAACCGATGCGTCGCAACCCCTAAAAAACCGCTGTGTCGCTCCTCCGTCCTTTCATGAGCAAACCCTCGTGTGGCGGCGCCCATCCCGCATCCTTGATCTCGGGCAGCGGAGCCAACCGTGATTTGTCAGTTGGCCTTGCGGTGGCGCCTCTAGAACCAGTGTCCCTAGGAGAGCTGCCATCAGAGGGCGCCGTTCCTTCAACCTTTCACCCGCCCTTGAGATGTTTCCTCTCCTACAGTTCGTCCCTTTGTCTTATGCGGGGTCTGCATCCTGATCCATTGGTCTCAATCGATCGCTTCTCATCTCCCTTCCTGTAATGTAGGTGGGTGATGTTGTTTGTTGGGGGTGCGCGGCGATCAGTCATGCCGATTGACATTGATAGTGTGCTTACATCCGGTGGCACTTCTTCTCAGATCAATCAGTAAGTTCTCCTTAGAAACAGTATGTTTGTTTTTCATCATGTGCTACTGTCGATGGACACTCTTCTTTTACCATGTCACTTGCTACAGATCAGCATATCCTGACCCCCTCCTCTGCCATCGTGTTATTCCTTTAATTTGCACATCGATCAATGCGTAAATTCCTAATTCGCATCTGATTTTGGTCTATTGTTCTTGCATTGCAGATGATTTCTTTCCCTTTGCCTTTCCTTTTACTTTATCTAGATGTTATGGAACCAAAATTGCTATTCTATGTGCCGAGCCAAAATCCTCAGTTTATACACTTGTTAGTAGTACTAAATATATTAGATCTATTGATCCAACTCTCCCCTTTAATCCTAATATTTTTCCGTCCTAACTCCCCATTTGTACTGATGTTTAATTCAAATCCCTGCTTCAATACGTACTTCTATGAAACTAAGGTGATGACTCCAAAGTATTTTACTTGCCTTAATCTGTTTCATTGTTTTCTTCATGTTGCTAGCTTGTCGTTGGTGACTAGAAACCACATTTCACATTCGTACGAACATGTCCAGTTTAAAGTGTATCCTTATCATTCGCTCGGTCACCCCCTATAAGATATGTTTGGTGCCTTCAAAATGTATTTTCCGATTTGCTTCCGCGGGATTTCAACAATCTGCTCTTGGTTCGTAATTGTATCCATCGGACCATTCTCTTCTCATGGTATGCCATTTGAATTCCCTTCAATCCAAATTAAATTCCCATGTATGCTCATTACTTTGTTGATTCCATTTTTATATTTTGTGATCCCTTTCAATTCTTTTCAAGGCGGGCCATTAGCACCTTTTCTCATAATTAATCTCAACAGAAAATATTTATCATAAATTTCTGTAAATTGTCATCTTCTTATATGTTTATTTATTTTCCATTTTGCTGATCAGGCAGGGATTAAATTGTTGTTCACTTCAGAAATGGCATGCCATGGTGCATCACATTGTGTCGCTAGGCCAGATCTCCTGCAAACTCATACAAACAGACACTGTTCATGTGGGTTGAATTTTCTTGGCTTGCATTTGTATGAACTAATATGTGGCGACTGACTTTGTATTTCATGCTTATATGCTTTCAGAGAAGAAAATCCTGAGTGACCAAGGAGAAAGCTTTTTAACCATCTACTTGACAGGTAGCAAATCTGTTATAGATGCAATATATTGATGTTATAAATCTGAAGCCAATCATGTATATTATATAATCCCAAATTCATTCAACATTCTTAAGTCAAATAACATCCTTCTATACCATATCTTTAGTTTCAATGGGGTGATAAGGTACCAACAGAACAATGACTTGATTCCAGCAGCGCATGCAGCAACTTAATTCCAGTGCAAGTACGTGATGTAGGATTCCTTACTTTGCAATACAAAATTTATTTCATTTGACCTCTAGGCAATGTTTTTCATGTACCTTCTGTATTTCCATTTGCATTTGTCCTACCTTTTTCTTCCCCTCTTCTCTTCAGATTAAGCAACTAAAAGCAAACCAATGGGTTTTTTTCCTGGCAGTAAAATGCAAATAATCAATTATATTGCACAATATACAAGATTCTTATCAACATCTTAAATCCATGTTACTGTATATATCACCATGACACCATCATCTGATAGATTAATTATCTCTCTCTAAAGCATGCGATCCAATTTCACATAAGAGTACCAAAGAGAAGATTTCTCACATTCGAGCATTCATAATTGCTAGATTTCTTAACTTTATAATTGTGCAACCTAGTAACATCTCGCTTAATTGTAATATTCTGTGTTTATCATGTTCTTGACATTGTAACTAACATGATGAGAAGGTTGATCCGCAACCGGCACTCAAACTCTTAAAGGTAGAATGATAACAAATAATTGATATCCATTATCTTTTGATACTATTTATATTTCGTTTATCAATCTGATGTGAAAATAATACTGTTCTTATTAACAGGGGCTGAAGAATTATAAAAAGGATTTTGGAATCAGTAGCCTTGAGGACGAAAATCTAGGATCTTTTCACATGAGTCTATCCTAATATTCAGGTTATGGAGCACATGCCCCTCTCCAAATCACAACACGGTGTAGATTCATGTGCACTTTTTATGCAGCTTTAGAATGTCTTCATTTGATGATCACTGCTAAATACTACCAACTATGGAGGATCCTCTTCTTTGCATTGTAATTTCAAAGCGATCTATCAATTATAATATCAACTACAAGTGTTGTGTTATTCGACAGAGAAGTTGCTCGTGCTTTAAACCGATGCTCTAGAGGTAGGCCAGTGGAGATATTTAATAAGTATATTATCATGTATGTAAGATGACACAAAAGAGGCTGAGGCAATTTCAATCCTTGTTATTGTGAACAAAACATATTTTCTCCTTTTCAATTTCTACTTACTACTGATTGGAGTATCTCTCATATCAAAACAAAAGGGAAACATGCTTGGAACAACTTATTTCACCGTATTTTAGTTTCCCGTAGTTCACATTTTGGTTTTGTTTAGCTTTTGCCTTCATATAAAACAAAAACGACAGCCCGATGCACGCATCTTTTGCCTTCATATATTTACAATAATTCCTATCATTCTACTTTCAAAATGGACGGGCGCGGCAACGCGTGCCATCAATGATCTAGTTATGAACGAAACAAATCACGAAAGACAAGGACACCGAGTATCTAATCCCGAGCTCAGATGCTCCCTTATGAACAGTAAAATCAAAAAAATAGTAAAAAAATCAAAAAATTCTGTTTTTTATGTGGTAACTTTGACAAATGTTTTGTATGTTCACAAAGTTTCAGCAGAAAATGACATTCGTGGAAGTTATGGCAAAAAAACAAAATCAATGTTCCAAAAATGCTAGTTTTGGAAACATTTTGGACTGCTGATTTTTTTGCCACGCTTTCCACAAATATCATTTTGTGCTGAAATTTCACAAGAATACAAAACATCTGTCAAAGTTTATCACAAGAAAATTCAGAGTTTTTTGAATTTTTTACTATTTTTTATTTTACTGTTCATAAAGGAGCATTTGAGCTCGAGAGCAAAATAGGACTTTCGTGAAAGACAATCACTTTATTGAGAAAGGTTCATCACAACATGAGTCAGTTGAATAACAAAGTAACACCAAAGGATCAATAGACGAGCATAAAGACAAACACCTTGAGCACAACAAATTGAAATACACTAAACAACATAGCCAAGGCACAGATAATAAATAGATGCAAATAAAGGATCAGTGGGATATCTATCGAACACAGAGGACTGAAGATAAACTACTGAAAGTATTGCAGTAGATTAAAAGTGACCAATGGTGCTCGACGACGACAGATGATTTGGTAGACCAGTTCAGTCTTCTCCAAAAGAGCTACTTCTGATTGGAGGAACTTGTGATTGAACACAGGAGCGAACCTCTCTCCATCCTATTCTCCTTCAATGTGAAGCTGAGCAAACTTCCATAGATTTTACTCAGGGTAGATGCTTATCGACGATCTCCCAACCTTGGATAGACTTGCTTCGCAAACCATAATTACTCTTGGTTACTGAAGAGTTTGCTTGGTGAAGACAATTACTCTTTGACACTCAAGCTGACACTTATCAATCTAGAGAGTGTGCAACTCTCAAGAGTAATAGGTATAAGAAGTCTCAACTCATATCTACTCTGATGCTCAATCACTATCTAAATTTTGGTTCTTGATTTTCTCTTAGTGGATCTTTTTTTGAGAATCCTCTTAGTGGATCTTAAACTCAAAGAGGGGGTGCTCGAAACAATCTTCTCGGAATCTCAAGCGGAGCAACCCACTAAAAATGTTGGAGCGGGTGGCTATTTATAGATGCAACCTTCCTGGATGGGAAATGCACATGTAGGACATGCGGTCCGGCCAATGGCCAACTGACACGTCTTCCAACAGGCGGATTTTGAGCACACATCAAATTTACTTGAGGAACAAGTAAAGCTGACTCCTCGGTTCGAAACATATCTCTCGCGGTTCAGAAGAACAACGTCTCTGGCTCGCAAGTAAAGTTTTGAAGCACAAAGAGATTTCTCTCAGTCTCACATAGGATTCGGCTAAGCATCACAACAGACTTAAGTCTCTAATACCTATACCCAACTTAATAGTATGGTGATCATATGTCTCAAATAAGAGAAAGAAGAACACTGAAACAAATACTATGCCTTCTCTTCGCCTTCAGTCTTCTCGACTACAGTCATTTCTTCTTGGACCCATTGGGGAACAATTGTTTTACTTCAGTAATATTTTAAGGGGCCAATTCCATCACACAATCTTCTCGGTGTGGTTTCTTCTCGAAACTTAACTCTCTCTCTCTCTCTCTCTCTCTCTCTCTCTCTCTCTCTCTCTCCTATGCAACGCAAATACTTTGCGGTGAAGTTCTTCAAACTTCTCGTCAGAATGTAGCATTCTTCTCGATACATCAGGGACTATTTCTCTCTGTGTGCACTAGCAAACAAATCGGCCCCTTATTGTTTCTGACAACAATCTCCAAAACCCAAGGAGGCAAGACATTGCACCAACACATGGTGATAAAAAGAAAGCATGTTTCTCCTCACCTCTCCTTCCACTCCACTTTATTCTTTCCACCCTTCATTGCTTTACCAATTGCCATCTCGCATTACCATCACTTGCACACCTTTTTCAATAGTAGCAAATCAAATAATGGTTAAAGCCACTAGTGAAACTCGTGTTATACTTTGTAAATATGTGTGGAGCTTGTGGTTTTCCCATGTGTGATTTTTTTAACTATAAGGGGCTTCTCCCCAAATTTCATTTACTGAAAATTGAATAAAACATACAACCGGACCGCAATATCAATTGTAAATGAGTAAGTTGAAGTTTCTCATGACTCTCTTGAAGTTTGGTGAGCTCCCCTACCTTAGCTTTGAAAGACATGGCATAGACAGCAAACCAGAGAGAGAGAGAGATGCATAAGCTACCATGACTTTGCTCTTGGAAATAGTTAGCTCTTGACAAGTTTTAGTTGTCTCTTGTTCTAGTTATTATTCTACCGCGTGTTAATTCTTGTTCACCCGATCTAGCAATATTTCCACTTTCGCACCATTTTTTCTTGGGATATAAAATAACTTGTAGACACGTTCTGATAAACCTTTATAAGAGACAATTTTCTAAGCTCTTTGTAGGATCGATGCTCGTAGGATATCAAGAAGCGCGAGAAGTGAAGGACCATGTGGTTCTTGTCCATCAAGGGGCATGCCACACTGACCTACAAGATCCATTGTCCACCAAAATTAGGTCTCGAAGTCATGATCCATGGCGTCGCCGACACCAAGCATCGAGTGTAAATCACACCGAGTTGCGAAGCCGTTGTCTAACAATGTGGAAGGGCTAGGACAAAGGGCTGGGTTTGTCTGATTCTTGCCGGTGGCGATGGAGATGATGGTGGTTGGGGATGGCTGGTGGGTAGAGGGACAGGGCGGGGGAGGATGAGCCATCCAATGAGAAGGCAGTTTTGAGAGTTGTTGATTGGTATGGTGGTCAGTTTAGTGGTCGTTTGGCATACATTAAGTGATGCAAACCTTACCAGATTGCAATAAAAATGAAGGACAAACAGAAAAAGACAAAATCTGCACTTGGCGAATATAGATTCTAAGTACACAATGACCACCACCATGAAGATGATTCTAAGTAGAGTACTAAGGAGTGCCACTTACATTGTCCAAGGGCATGACAGATCATGGCATAATTATAATATCACATGTTTACTCAGTGACCATCCCCTAGCTGGCTCTATCATGAGTAGATGTAGGTAACGTAATGTTGTCAGCATTGCCGAAGGGTTGTACTCCACTCAAACAACATTGCATACACATCCCTCACTGGCTAGACTCGTGCCATCACTTCAAGGTGTCCTGCCAACACCATTGAAGGGCTTTGCGAAACCAAGATTTCACCAAAAGCGTGAACTTCACCACGAGGTCCGCATAGGAACACCACATTATAGATGACCATCACCATCCAACAAAGTCAAACATGTGCCGTAAATAAAGGGCTCATGTCAAAGGCCATATGACTCTCGCAAGGGGTACAAAAACGACAAATTTGTGGTTTCATGTGTGTTGTTGCCAAACACCCATCAACACCCTCAAGGAGTGCAACCAATGATAGGGGATATGAGTTGATTTGTGACGCCTTCAGAAAAGGAAGCAACGCCCATGGGCTACATCATAGCCGAGCTTACGCTCGGACGCACACCCTCTATCTTGAGCAGTTATGGGTACGGGGTTAGCATCAAAAGAGCCCTTAGCATGAAGAAACCTGACTGGAGCACATCCGAAGTTAGGAGGGCGATGAAGCGTTGTGACGATAACTTTAGGAAGTATGCAACACCCCGTGCATCGTCACCATGAAGACAGTTTGAGCCTTCAACATAACACCTCCCCATCCCTCATATTCGAGCATCAACAACAACCGACAGTCACCGCCACACTCTTTGCACACTGCGCAACACCACGAGTCATGCACATAGTGCATGTCACTGGTCTTTTGCTATGGCTTCCGCTTCTCTTCGTGCCCACATATGGTTGGTGAACCTCGGCACAGTTCTTCGACCGTAATGCGTATCAAGCTCAATCGATCTTTGCCGAATTTGGCCCAGGAGGCCATCGTACCCCCAGCCATCAAACAGAATGCCCCACTGTCGCCACAGGCCGGTGGTTGATGGGTGCGCCTCAATGCCGTCTAGGGCTACCTAGAAACAGCTGGTTTCAACAAGGTGGTTTCAAATGAATGCGTTATGCAACCACCAGACGCCATCTACTTCCAATTACTATGTGATTCAATAAATATGACCACGACATCTACTTTCATTCCTACAACTGCGTTTTGCAAGTGAAACAAAATGGAACTTCGTTTTGCAAGTCGAACCAAAATGGGGCCCTTTCTCCCGGCACCACCGTTTCTCTAGAAGAACCAAAATGGGGCCCTCTCCTAAAAAAAAACTGTCCTGTCCCCGTTGGGGAACGCGCCGCACCCGCAGCTGGAGATCCCTCCCACCCAGTCCCGGTCCCGGCTCACGAGTCCGCCGAATCCGCCGCCCTCCCTCCCCTCGCCAGCGCCGGAGAAGGGCCGTCCACACCTCCTCCCTCTCCGCCCACCGAACCCGCGACGCCTCCCCTCCCGTCCACTCTCCACCGCGCAGGCGATCCGCCTTGGCCGCCGATCTCCTCGCTGGTATGGAATGGAAGCCCTGACGCAGCTCCCTCGGGTTTCCGAGAGCCTCGTGTTTGATTGCTCTCCTCGATACCGCATTTCGCCCCGTCGATCAGTCGGGGGTCTGATTTGGTTGTGTTAGTGGCAGCTCGTTTCCCCCAAAATTTCAGACGGATTAAACTGTACACGGTCCACTTTGGGTCCGCTACTGGGTTCTGCCGATTAGTGGGAGATTCTGCTGAATTTGGTTCTGTTCTAGTGGCCCTAGTAACGTTGACGCACAGTTAGTTGACCTTGGATAGTCTCGTCGCAAGTCGTGGGGAAATTGATAGCTGGAGTGTGTGTGTACTTAGATACTTTTCAACTAAGAAATTCCGAGAGTTCCTGGGTTCTAACTTGCAATAGTGCAGAAATGTTTTCTGTTTGTTGTACGGAAAGTTATTTACAAACCTATGGGAGCTCTTCCACATCAGATAGTACGTATGTTTTTAATTTGGTGCCATAGCTGGGAATACTCAGTAAGGATTATCCTGTTTTCCAGTTTAATTCTTCAGACATGTTCTGATTACTTTTCTAATACCACAAGCTGACATGATTTTTTCTGGCCATAACTGTACGCATATCTCCTCTCCCCTGGTCCATTTCCTGGTTGCTAGAGACACATTATTTGTAATTGTTGAAAGCTTTTCTGTCTGCAGCATGGAAATACTATTGAACAGTTAGAAAACTGACAGGAGTTAAACATCAAAAGATAAGGACTGTCATGTTTTGCAGTTTAATTCTTAATGCATGGTCTGATTGTTTACTTTTCTTATATCTCACGTCGTCATAAATTTGCTCCGATAACCGTATGCGGATTTGTTTTCCTGTTAGTTCCATTTCCTTCTTGTTACTTTGTTAGAGACACCTGCTTTGCAATTGCTGGTTGAGCTGATGGTAGTGCTAGAGGCAGATGGCAGGGCTCGTGATCTGATTCTGCTCGTGCTTTGTAGGAATGGCCAATTTTACTAAAAACTTCCAGTCTTCAAGCAAACCAGATGGTGAAAAGAAATACCAGGGTACATTGGTTGCTTCTCCAGCAAAGGCCATTTCACCAAAGACAATAAAGCATATTGTGCCAAAACAATTGATCTTGAGCAGGGAGTCAACAGGTCATGTGGCGTCGTTTTTGGTAAAGGTTATTGCTCTTGAGGTAGTGAGGAGGATTTCTAAAGCAAAATGTCCTTTTGTATGGAATTCTATTCAAGCACTGCAAGTTCTTGGATATCCTCCATTTAGGTGGATTCAAAGATGGGCACCACTCAAATTTGTTGTGCAAGGCATTCAGGTAATTTTATTCCTTAGCTCTTCAAGGCCTTGGATCTCTTGAAATGTCTGAGCTGCACATTCTTTTTTTGTTACAAAATTATATGTGCTTTTGTAAGTTGTGACCTACATTAATATTGTGTTAGCTCCTCTATGTGCATGAAGATAATTGAAAGGATCGTTCTCTTGCTGTTATTCTTTTATCTAGAAGACCAGGGATAAGTTGACTATGCTCTGTTATACTCCAGCACTGTAACTATACTTGCAAGTTGCAAGCATAATATGCTTCATAATTTGTGACAAATATAACTATGCGTCGTACTCACCTTAGTCCCCTGGTTTAGTCCACCCAATGGATTTAACGCATGTGTATCTGTAACTAGCTGAGGGGCCATGTGTAGCTACGGAAGTAAAAAGAAATCCAATCTGGTGGGAAACCCAATGATATCAAAGCTAGCCTAGGCTTAGGGAAAAGCCAGACAATTTGCAGATAGAAAAACTGTATAAAGAATCATATGTATTACTCCCTCCGTCCGAAAAAGCTTTTTCGGAAGGAGGGAGTACATATTTAAACCCCCAAAACAAGATTGTGGAGATCATGGAGATGGTTCTACTTGTCAACAAGTTGCTTCTGGTGGAGAGGATCACAACCAGCAGAGCTATTTGAATTAGCTCTACCATCACAATCAGTTCTTATATTTATATGAATAAATGGTGTTTTCTTTACCGGATTTTGAGTCTAACAAAGAGCTATAACCGTGCTAGGCTCAGGCTCACTCAACCCTCAGTGGAAAATACTGACTTATGAGTTGGCATAGATTTTATTTTGGCTTAGCTTTTGTTTGGCTCCTTATTCTGCAGACTAAGCTTCTTGAGGTGTGTGCTGGATTAAGACTTGGAGAGAGATGAAGAAACTATAAACATGTCTGTAGTTTCCTTTCCAATATATTTTAGCACTAACCCTGATAATATATATTACTCCCTCCATCCCACAATATAAGATTGTTTTTCAAGCTAATAGCTTGGAAAACGGTCTTATATTGTGGGACGGAGGGACTATGTACTAAGTTACTGTAGAGCATCTCATTCAATTCATGTGATGCTGTGCTCATGTATGCTCAGTTACCTATTTGAATTCTCTTGAATGTATTTTTGTCGTTTTAAGCTTTGTTGAATTGCCGAGTAGGAGTATAACACATTGTTCTATGATGTTTCAAATCCTCTGGTATATTTTTTTGTGGTTCTATAATGCTTTGTTAAATTGGCTATTATGACACATCTGCTTTATGCTGTTTCTCAAATAGTATTTGTTTTAATGATAATATATTTATGTTTTCATTGCTTCTGAGCGCTGATGATTTTTCTCCAAATGCAGAAATTATCCACTCCACTGCTGTTCCTATCTGTCACATCTGCACTAGGTGATCTTTCATCTAAGAGCGATGAAGCTGATGATGGACCTAGTAGCACTACAGGAGCTCCTGACCTTCCTGCCGAATCAAATGAAACATCATCGATTTCTGATACAAGGTTGGTTAAGACTTCAGGAAGAAACACAATAAGTAGCTTTAAAAAACACAATAGCATATTTTCTCAAACCGTTCCATTTAAATTTGATCACATCTAACTGCAATATCAAGAAGAGGGTACAGAAAGAAATGTCTTTTTATATTTCCTCCCATATACTGTATATTGGAGCTGGTGGTAATAGGATGAATGCCATGGCATTACTCCTCCACCAGAAGTAACTTGCTGACAAGTGGAACCTCTCCATCATCCCTGCCATCTTGTTTTGGATTATTTTGTTTTTCTAATATGACTATCTGTCTATCTCTGCCATCTTGCAATATGACTATTTTGTTTTTGTAATATGACTATGGCTCGAACTAGTATGGAGATTGATCCGCCACAAGATTGAATTTATTTTGTTACTTCTGTAGCGATGCACATGCATTCAGCTAATGTTTGATGATGGTGGTGGTTTCTTTGTTTAGGGAGGCCGCTGATGGGGATGGTACAAAGGATATTGTTGTTTCTGAGAATTGGCTGGTGCTACTTTTCAAGGAACTTGAAAAACAAGGAATCACTTTGCCTGAGAGGTGGGCTTGTACTAGGCTATTTGCTATTCATATTAAGTAATACTACCTCTGCCTGGAATTACTTGTCGCTCAAATCGATGTATCTAGCACTGAAATACGTCCAAATACACCCATTTTAGCGAGGGAGTACATATTTTGCACGTCAATCCTAACCTACCACCACAAGGTGTGCGGGGGTGGGGGTGGGGGGAGCAACGATATTTCTTTTGCACTTTTGAATATTTTAACTTGCAAGATATTGATAAAAATCTTGGTTATGTAACGGTTATTGTCTATGTTATCTTATGTCCAGTCATGAGTTTTACCTCTTAAGGAGGGTGCAAGTTATCCAAGCCCCTTTTACTGTATCCTAAGTAGCTTGTTGGCGGGTATTTGGAGGGGAAAATAATATATTATGTTTTGACATGATGTTCAAACCTTTCTTTTGTTACATTCTGTTATATTTGGAGTTGCATGTTTCTATATCAGAAGACTAGTTACATGTTGTGGTGCTGGCAAGCATAGAAAGGATCTTACTGGCGTGCAGCGCGATGCCATATGGCTGAATAGTTTATCTGGTGTATGTTTCAGGTTCAGTGAGGATGAACTACGCAGATTCCACATGGCAGCAAATGGTGACCTTTCAATCTTGGTCTCTTCAGTTAAGAAGACAATCCGTTGGAGGGAAACTTTTCACATACTTACATTGCAAGAACTTGAGAAATGGTCCCATTTGGTCTTTTGGCATGGGTTTGACACTACACTTCGGCCTTGCTTAGTAATCCGTCTTGGAGTCGCGTGCTCTAGCATAGCCCCTCGTGATAGACCTTGTTTTGGGCAAGCAGTAGGTAATTTTTCAACCTGTTTTATCTGACTATCAATTTGTTCCATAGTTATTTTCCTTGTAATAGTCCATCATCAGTTAGAGCTTGGTAAGATGGGAATGGATTTCTTGCTTACACTTTGCGATAGACCTTATTTTTCTATCATGCGGTCCATTGGTCCACTGTTACTTAATCTGACAGAAAACATAATTTCTCTTTCAGCAATTATTTGTTTAGTTGTTCTTATCATTTACTAGAAGTTAGTTAGTTTTCTGGTTTACTTGCCACTTCAGAGTCATTTTCCTTCCTGTTTTGAGGTTGCAGTAGTGGCCACTAATCACTAACATCTTTCTGTCCAGTTTCTCAGATTGACCATGGTATTATACATTTGACCAACGAAGAAGATCCAAGAATTACTGTTTTGCTGGATTGCCACGGGATTTCTCCATTCAAATTTCCGATGCAAATGATGAGGTCATTTGTCAACTTGGTTCAAGAAAACTACCCAAATCGTCTTGGAGTATTAATTGTTGTCCGTCTTCCTCCAGTTGTCAGAGTTATTGCACAGACTTTTATTCAAGTAAGATTACTATCTTTGCCCCATTACTCAATGCACACGATTCACATTTGTATAGCTGGCATCCTTGTCATTCTTTCTGTCTATCAATCATGTAATATACAAACCTCCATCATCAGCTACATCTGTTTTATGTAGATAATGACCATGTCTTCATGATCTTGTTTGGTTAGTCTGTTGTGATATTAATGTACATGACTGCTAAAATTTGCAGGTCTAACCACCTGTCTCAGTATTAGGTTTAGTGCCAAAATTTGCCTGTCGCACTCTTCTATTGGTTTTTGTTACGGCCTCTCCCATATTAAAATTATGTCATGCATTTTTCATACAAAACAGGAAAGTCTGGATGAAAGCCTGAATGAGCATTATTAATTATTTTGAGATGATCTAATAAGCAACTATGGTACTTACTATTCCCTTTTCAATCCTGAGCAGCTCCTGAAACCATCCACAAAGCAGAAGCTGCGTTTTGAGGGGGAATCATACAAAAAGACGTTAGCTGAGTTCTTACAGATAGTGCCAGCTTTTCTTGGTGGCAAATGCAACTGCTCACGATGCAAGAAGCCTCGCGACAGTTCACTAATCCAGGCAGGGGAGGGGAGCAGGAGCAGGAGCCTTACCAGCGCCGGCTCCAGATCACGAGTCTCGGACATGGACTTCGACGAGGAACTGGAGGAGCTTCCATCCCCTTACAACTGCGAGAACGCGATAAGGGCTGCGGTGGTCGGCCTCCTGATGGTGTGGATCTTTGTCGCGTTTCTCGCTGGGATGAATGACCCCCAGTCCATGTCTTAGCCTCCCGGGTCTCTGTCACCCGACGGTTCATTGTCTGCCAGTGCCAGTAGCATAGCGTTACTGTATGTTGTTTCTTTGAGGCTGACGGTATGTTGTTTCTTGCACCAGTTCTTCTTCCGAATTTCCTCTGCAAGCCGGCGTATAGTGTCGTGCTGTGCCGGCCGCAAGATTTATATAGTAGATATGAATAAAGTTGTGCGTGTATTCAGCATGGTTCACTCGCAGTGTGATAGGTGCTACTATCACCACCCTTTTCGGCGGTTGTTGCTAGGTGTAGTTTGCCAATGTAATTTTGTACTTCAAGAGTAAAACAGAGGATTGTAAAACCACTGGATTTGTAGAATTGTGGTGTTGAATGGAGTACAAGATTGCTGTTGCTGCTAGCTAATGCGCAACCATTCTCATAGCCTTTTCAATATTACAGTATAAACATAAGAATATGATAAGATTCCATAAGCAGAACAGAGGATTGTAAAACCAGTGGATTTGTAGAATTCTGTGTTTGATTTGCTAGGAAAAACAAAAGAATCATATAAAACAGTCAAATTAAGGCTAAAGCATATGCAAAAGATAAGATTAAATTAATACCATGTTAGTTATGGTCTTTATGCATAGGAATGTAAAAGAAAGAGGTTGGAGTTGATTGTAAAGTTCGTTTGACTCAAATCAAAGGATTTTTCTTTTTACATTCTTCCTATGGCCAATTCATATGAATCAAGTGGATGAATAGTGTAATCATAGGTAAATTTCCTGCTCCTATATTATTTCTTTACTTTTTCTACGAGTCAAGGAGGCCCTTTGTCGGGGGTGGCAAAGGTAACCAGCACTAGCTCCAACATGACAAGCTGCAGCAGGACAGTTGCCACAGGGAGAATATCAGGTGCTCCCGGAGCACCTAAGCTTAGCATTACTAGTAGAACCCTCAAACCCTCGAACCCTCACTAGCGTTTTAAGGGGCCAAAAATGATCTTTTTGTGCACTTTTTACGGGTTGAAAAACAGGGGCAAAGATTAGAACCCTCAAACCTAACCCTTATAACGGAATATTCCCCATGAACGACGTTGTCGTTGCGCGCAGGAGGTCGACGGGGCGGCCGCCGGCGACGGGGGCGACTAGCAGCGGCGGTCGCGGGCGTGGGCGCGGGAGTTGGGAGGATTTTTCCCTCCCGCGCGAGTATAACCGCCAAATGAGGGTTGGGGTAGGTTTTGCTCCCCAACCCTTACTTTTGAGGATTGGGAGAGGGTTTGAGGGTTGGACCTTTAAAAAAATTTGAGGGTTTGAGGGTTAAGGGGTTCTAGTCTACGGCATTTTTCGACGAAAACTGTAAAAAAGCAGTTATTTTTTAGGGGTTTGAGGGTTTGGGGGCTTTACTAGTAATGCTCTTAGGTGCTCCGGTGCGACCTCGGCCGTTGGATTGTGATTCAATGGGCAGCATCATGAGGATGTGGACCAAAGCATCATTTCAGGAATGTTCGAGGCGTTTTCTGCAAAACATTCATGCTAGATCTGTCTTTTTTGTATCTCAATGTGTATCCCGCTATACCTTTTTTTCTTTTTGTTATGGCCAAAATTGTCATGTTTAGGTGGATGTCATTTTTCTCTTTGACAACTCTAGTTTATTTTGGTTTTTAGTATTGGCAACTCATGAGTAATCTAAAGCTTGACCAAAATGTTGACAAGTCAAATATTTGGTAGCTTGCGGTTTGAGCTTGGGCTAATTCCAAACGGGTTGGTATACAGTACTGCAGAGGATCCCAACCCATTCCAAACATATGATGCTTGTTGACCTAAAAGGAAGGGATACAAGAGGTCTACAGATCTTGGTGAGCAACTCTTTACCCAATCTTACTCGTGCTACAGCTCTAATGCATATGTATTTCCTCTGTTATTAATATCTCTCCGTATCAAAATATAATACCTTTTCTTGAAGATATTTTTTTGGACTTTGAATTGGTCAAAGTCTAAAAGACGTCTTATATTAATGAATAGATTGGGTATTATTTATTTGATATTTTTTTGAAGGAAATGTAATGTAATTGAGTTTTTTTGTGTGTGCCGTCATCTCTTGTCCACCAAGAGTGAAATTAGGGTGTGTGCCCACACCATAGTAATACTAATATGTGTTTATGGTGGATTTTTAGGGTTCACTTCTGTCTTACCTGGTTCACAAATTTGAATTTTGTGTTTCAATCTTATCATTAAAAAGTCTGCCCATATTTGATACATCTCCAACGTATTTACTTTTTCAAATACTTTTGCTATTATTTTGACCTCTAATTTTGTATCATTTAAATAAAACTAATCCGAACTGACGTTGTTTTCAGTAGAACTAGCATTGATGTTGTTTTGTGCAGAAATAAAAGTGCTTGAAATTGGACAGCGGATTTTTTAAGAATTATTTTAGAAATAAAGAATTATGGAGCGAAAAAGTACTAGAGGGGGCCACAGCCTGGTGGCGAGCCACCCTCCATGGCGCGCCATCTAGCCGTGTGGGGCCCCTGGGCGCCGCCATAAATTCCCATATATACCCAAAAAAGTCACAAAAAATTAGAGCAACTTCAATGGGGCGACCCATTTCGTCCGCCCGCGTCCGTTTGGGTTGGCGTGGACAAAAGTGGCGGCCCAATGCGCCGACCCAAACTCAAATCGTGTCCGCCCGACGTCCGCGCCAACCCATTTCCGGCCCAAAATTACGCCTGAAACGCGTCGGCGCGGACGCGAAGCGGACGCGCCGCGCGTCTCCTCGCCGTGCGCCGCGTCCCCACCCGGCGGCCACCCAACCGCCACCGGTCTCTTATTTATGACGACCACCGACAGCGGGCCCACGCGTCAGCCAGTGCGCGCGTCCTTTTTAAACCACACGTGCGGCGGGGTCGGCCTCATCCACTTCTCCCGTCCACATCTGGCCCCCCACCACTTCCTTTGCTTCCTCGCCGGCGACCACAAACCCTAGAGCGCGCCATGGGCCTCTTCGGCAAAAGCAATGGCAAGGGGAAGGGCACCCCCGACGCCTCGTCATCCCGTGCTCCCCCTCCCCCTCCACCGCCGGCGCGTTTCCGCCCTGGACGCCGGTGCCTGCACATCCCGGTGCACCAAGCGCGGTGGCACTGGGAGTACAGGCAGCCCCTTCCCTACCCCGACATGACGCTGCCGCACCATTGGCATTTGGATCCAAACCGGATCCCGGTGCCGGCGGTTCCGTGGACCCAGCGGGCGCACGACGACGAGGTGCGTCGGCGTCGCGCGCTGCTCACACCGGAGCAGCGTCGGCTGCCCGAGTACGCCGCCGACTCTCCTAACTGGGAGGCTTGGTTCGCCCTCGAACACGAGGAGCAACGTCGCTCGGGTGTCGACGTCGTCCCGCCGCCGTTCCCACCGCCGCCCCCGCAGGTAGAGCCGGAGGACATGGAGGCGGAGGCGGAGTACCAAGCCGCCCTCGAGGAGGCCCTGCAGCACGCACTGGAGGCTAGCCGCATCGAGGAGGACGCGCACTGGGATGGGCTGGAGCAAGCCCTTGCCCTGTCGGCGGCGGGGGACTCCGTCCACACCCCGCTCTTCGTGCCGCCGCCTCCGCCGTCGCCGCCCGTATAGTTGGAGCCGGAGCCGTCGCGTAAGCGCTCCCCACCTCCACCCATTTGGCCGGAGAAGGCCTACTCGTGGACGGGCCAGTACCGCGAGTGGGTGAGCGCGCCTCCCGTCTACTTCGCAGCGACATCGGAGGAAGAGGCAGCCCACCTCGAGCGATGGAAGGAGCACTGGCTCCGCCAGGAGCAGGGCGACGACGAGGAGCAGATGCGCTACGAGGCCATGCTCCAACGCGACGCGGAGGCGCTCCGGCTCGAGGAGGAGGAGGAGGAGCGCGCGCGGCTTACCGCAATGCCGCCGCCCCAGCAGACGCCGGAGGAGGCTGCCCTGGCAGCGTACCAGGCGGCGTTCTGGTGGGTTGGCCCTGCTCCAGTCTTCATCGACCTCACCGACGACGGCGACGTCAAGGGCAAGGGCAAGGGCAAGGCCGACGACGTTTAGGGCAGCGTGCGGGGCGGCAGCAGGCGGGGGCAGACTTTTTTAATGTTTTTATTTAATGTTTATTAGATGTAGGTGGACTTTGGCCGGCGTTTGACCGGCCACTTTTATGTTTAATTGCGTTTATTTCGTGCAACTTGTTTTTTTTTCATGCCGTCACATTTGGGTCGGCCTCCCCGTTGGACGGTCAAGCCGACCCATTTTAAAATGCGGACATCGGTGTCCGCCTGGCCGACCCAAACGGACAAAAGGCGGACAAAGCGCGCGTTCGATTGGGTTGCCCCGTTGGAGTTGCTCTTATCACCGTGTTTTATCGTACGGAGCCGCTGTCACCTCTTGTTCTTCATCGGGAGACCTAATCTGGAGTCTGTCTCTGGCTTCAGAGAGAGGGATTCGTCGTCGTCTCATCATCAATCCTTCTCCATCAACAATTTCATGGTGCTCACATCCATGTGTGAGTAATTATTCTATATGCATACTGAGGTAGATGGGATTTGGATGAGTTTTCTTATGTAATCATTTTCATTTTTGTTAGAGCTTGATCCCTAGTATCCATTATGTTCTGAGATTAATGTTGCTATGACTTCACTATGCTTAATGCTTGTCACTAGGGCTCGAATGTCATGATTTCAGATCTGAACCCTTTATGTTTTCTTAAATATATTAATGGCCTTGATCTTATTTGCATGTCACCTGTTATCGTTCTGAACTCTAAACCCAAGGTGACAATAACTTGGATATCGACGCGAATGACTTTAACTTGAGGATTAATGTATTCATCATGTGTTAATGCTTTATCCCGATTTTTTATTAAAAGAAGTGCATTAACTACTCTTAGTTTCTATTAAGACACCGCTACCACAGGAGGGTAGAACAGACGATGTTATGCAATTGCTTATTGCAAGCACGTGTGCCTATTTATAAAATGCATGCCTATATAAAATTGATGAATTGAAGCTAGTTCGCTATTGCTTTAAATTTTGACTGTTGCATATTGAATCTATTTCCATGCTTACACTTTTACTTCCATTGTTTCTTTCACATTCACTACTGCCACACCTTGCTACTACTCTGCAAACTTGTTACCGTTTCTGTTTCTGTTGCTCTATCAATATTGCTATCATATTATTTTGCTACTAATAAATTGACGCAAGCAAGTTATCTATTCAGGTGTGGTTGAGAATTGACAACTCAACTGCTAAAAACTTATAAAAAGATTGGCTTCTCCTTATGTTGAATCAATAAATTTAGGTAGAAATACTTTCCTCGAAGACTGCTACAATCCCCTATATTTGTTGGTCATCGATATTCTAAGTGATTTTGATGAAAATTGTATTGGCATGCATGCATATCCGTAGGTATCGGCCAATATCATTAATATTCTTCATTTCATCAAAGAGAAAAACACATGAAAATTGCCGTGTTCGCTAGAAAGAATTGTCATGCTTCCAACACATAAATGCCGCGAAAAATATCCCGTTTTGTCATGCCACTCCACGCTGAATAACATTACCCCGAAAATAAACATTGAGAGCCCGAGTTCAGTTTTGTTCTTTCTTCTCCTCCTTTTCCTTCTTCTTCTTCCACAATAATTGTCATAACTTAACTTAAAATAGCTGACCACACATGTCATGTGGTGAGTTCAGTTTTGTTCGAAAGTTCAAGCTTAGTAAAACAAAATTACAGAGACAAGTTCAGTCGATTTTTTAACTGCAAGTTCGGTGGCCTTGGTGCCGCCGTTAACTCACTCGCTGGCTGACCAACGAGGCAGGGCCACGGTTTCTTCCATACCTTTTAACCCTAGCAGGCACGACTGGCACAGTACCACTACCGCACCGGCCTTCTCCCACCCAAAACAACCACCCCCTCGCCGTCCCAGCGCCTCCGCGTGCCCCTACGCCGACGCCTCCCTCGCCGGCCCACTCCGCCGACGGCGGCCTCCCTCCCTCACCCACCGCCCTGCTCCCGCCCCCTCGCCCCTCGCCGCCAGATCCGTCCGTCCTCCGCGCCCTCTCCCGCTCGGGCATCGGCAGATCTGCGCGGGCGGCGGCCCACCCCACCCCGACGCTCCTCCCCGAGCCATGGTGAGCCCCTTCCCCTCCCCTGGATCGTCCCATTCCTCGCACGCCGTCGCCGTCCGACCCGGGGCGGCCGCCGAGTCCGTGAGTAGCATACGCCTAGCCCATACTGGAAATGAACCCCCCTGTTGAACGCTGGGTTTGAATTGGATACGCTGGTAGGCTTAGATACGAGTCTCCTCTCGGGCGCTAGAGTTCTGTTTGTTGATTGTCGCGCTGCTTATTTAGTGTACATTTTTCCATTTGCAGCTTATTTTGTTTCGGGGTAGCGAGCTATGCTTAAATATATGTGTAGCCATGGCCCTCTGTTGATTTGGATTCTGGAGGATGGTGTGAAATCCATGTACCCGACATGTATGGTGTCGGACAAGCTTGTCTGTGTCCATGCCCTTTAACATGGGTGTTATTTAATTTCTAGAGCTCGCTGAGTAGGAAGGTTACCATTAGTAGATGTGGTTTTGCCTTCATTTGGCCTTCTCCCTGAATCTGTTTGGAGTCTGACCGTTCCACGCTCATTTTGAAATTCATGTGCTAGGATCAAGTTATGGTGAGTCCATCACCAAGCGCCAGCAGCGGCAGTGGCAAGAGCGTGGGTAGGGCCAAGAGCAGGAGCAGAAGCAGAAGCAAGAGCAAGAGTAGGAGCAGGAGCAGGAGCAGGAGCAAGAGCAGCACCAAGAGTAAGAGCAGGAGCAGGAGTAGGAGCAGGAGTCGCAGCCGGAGCAGGAGCCGAAGCCCTCGGCGAGATAGGCTGCGCAGTGAACGTTCATCCCACCGCAGCCGTAGCCCACCTCGTCGTGGTCGTAGTCCTCCTCGTCGCAGCGAACGTCGTAGCTACAGGTCTGCACCTTCTGATGTTTTCTTCTTAGAAGCTTTCTTGCAAAATACGTTATGCTGACTTGGATTTATATCGAGTATTTATGTTACCTGAAATATTCACTGGAATACCTACTGCAGCACAAGTTCACGCATCGTTGGCTGTCCAGTAGTGTTGTGCACCTGCTGATGTTTTCTTCTTAGAAGCTTGCTTGCAAAATACGTTATGCTGACTTGGATTTACATTGAGTGTTTATGTTACCTGAAATATTCACTGGAATACCAACTGCAGCACAAGTTCACGCATCGTTGGCTGTCCAATGTGAATAATAGCTATTGTGCTTGTCTGATTTATTTAAGCATCTTTAGTTGGTGAACTAGTATTGGAGGCATGTTGGTGTTCTTTTTAATAGGTTTTAGTCTGACCAATTTACTATCCCAATAGCTTTGCATTAACTAAATCACACAGGGAAATACATATCTCTAGAAAATTGGCTGCCTGGTTTATTTCTGGCAATGCCAATGTTATTGGTATATGGTGAATGAACCATGGATATCTCTAGAGATATATATGCCTACACCCTTGTCTTCAAGTGTGCTACATGGGCTAGCTGGACCACCACAACCAGCCCCAGTTGCCTCTTATCTGGTCAGTCAAATTGTCAGGGCAGAATTTTATGTGATTTACTTGCCGACGTCACTTATCTCTTCCTCCGTCAAGGCTAACACGTACCTTTTGAGTATCTCTCAAGTTTCTAGCCTGGATTCTGGGAAAGCTGTTAGATGGGTATCAAAGGCTCTCTTGATGGACTTAGGAACAAATTTGCTAGATATGATAGGATTTGAATAGGCGGGACTAAGTGGAGTTGGCTAACTCATAAGAAACACATTATTATTAATGAATCCAATATTTTTCAATAATATTGCTCTGGTATTGATCTGAGAAACAACTGGAACTTGGTATCAGGAAGTATGAATTGAATGTGATGTTTCCATGTTCTTACAGTATGACGCCATTACAGGTCTGTGTTGTTTCTATAATACTACCTCCGTCCTGGTTTATCAGTCCCCTTTGTATTTTGTGTCAAATTTTGACCATATATTTTACTAACAAAATGTTAATGCATGTCAGCAAAAATTATATTGTTGGATTCGTATTTGAACATAGTTTCAAATGATATCATTTTCTGTGACATGCATTGATATTTTGTTAGTTAAATCTATGGTCAAAATTTTACACTAAATACGAAAGGGACCAATAAACTAGGACGGAGGTAGTACCATAACCACCCTCACTGCATTATGTTGTATGGTGTGGACCCCCCTCCCCCCATCTATAACTTGTAGCACACTACTTTATAGATTTACTAAGGTGTATGTTAGTGCTAGTACTCCGCAATCCACTGAAAAAGCACATCAAAGAGCAAAAAGCCTGAAGGGCGTGTACAATGGTGCTATCTTTGGAGTGCCCTGTAGGATAAGTGCTGATGTGGAGGAGAGAGAAACCCCAAAAAAGCTTGCGGTTCCACCTTCTCGCCCCCGCGTCGCTCCTAGGAGCGGCACGGGCGGAACCCAGCGCCGGTGCCACCACCACCACCCATCCCCTCCCTCCCTCTCGGCGTCGCCGGCGCACGCCAGCGGGCAAAGCCCCCTGTCGGCCAGTGGCTTTCCCCACGTGCGCAGGTGGTGGATGGGGGCACAGGTGCTGCGAGTCAACGGCTGCTCCCGCGGCCTAGATCCGGCCCCTGGTGGCTCTAGCTACGTGGATCCGGCGGGTGGCTGAGTGGGCGGGCTGCTTCTGCCGCTCAACAACGCCCCCTCTAGCGGTGCAGTGGCTGCGGCGGGAGGTGCGGGCTAAGGCCCTCGAAGGCGGGCGGGTGTGTTTGCTCGTGGGTGGCTGCGCTGGAGGTGCGGTGCTGGCGCTCTTGAGGCCGGCGTCGCGGATCTACCTCATGGGGTCGCGAACAAGGACCGACGCACGCGGGGGCGAGCGTGCGGGGATGTGCTGCTGCTGCAGCGGGGCGGATATGAGGCCGTGATGGCGGGTGGTGCTCGGACGCCGGGGCGGCGGCCCCGGACCTCTTCTTTGGCGACGGCGGCTGTGGTGGCTGCGTGGGCAGCGCCATGGCCGGAGCTCGGGGGCGTTAGTACTTTGCGGCAGTGCGTCGGCCCTCAGTTGCACGAGGGACACTTGGTGCTGGCTGGTGGGTTGGCTGTAGCTGTTGTGCGGGGCGTCGGATCTGACTACTCGTGGCTAGTTCTGACTCTTGCAGTGGTGATGTGGTAGCCTAGTCGGCGGCTCTGCATGGTGCGGGTGGCGGCGACAGGGCTGTTCTCATCGGTGACTCTGGGCTCTGGAGGCGGGTGGTTGTTCAGGCGGGCGGTGGCTCCTGTGTGCTGTTTTGAGGGGAGGGCTTCTGTTGGCTTCTCGGGGTGAAAGCCTTGCCCTTGCCTTGGCCGGAGCCGACGATGGCCATGCCTGTGGGCACACCTTCTTGGAGGCGTCGTTGTTCGAGGACCTACAACCTCTTCTCTCGCACTCTGGGGGAAACCCCAGTTCCAGGTTCCTGGAGCGAACGATGACAGTGCTCTAGTGTCGCGTTCCTTCTTGGAGGCATCGTTCTGGAGTGATCTTGGCCTGGGCAGCCATCGGCTCGGGTGGTGCGTGGCCTTGGGGCCGGCGTGGAAGTCGGAGCGGCAACTCCGGATCTCGTCATCGTGGAGGGGTGTCGGCATTGGTCACGTGGGTGGCAGTGTCGTTGGTCAGCCTGGTGCGCGGCCTCGGGGTTGGCGTGGAAATCGGAGTGGCAGCTCTGCATCTGGTTGTTGGGTGTCGGCTCTGGTTGCTCGGGTGACGAAGCTGGTGTGCGGCCTCGGGGTCGGCATGTGTGATTTTCGTCTGTACGCAGGAGCGGCGACTCCGGAGATGGTTGTAGGTTGTCGGCTTTGGTTGCTTGGGTGGCAGAGCAGTCGGCTCGCCTGGTGCACGGCCTCGGGGTCGGTGTGGATGCCGGAGCGGTGGCTTTGGTTTTGGTTGTAGGGAGTTACTTGGGTAACGGAGTCGGCGGCTCGTCTGTTGTGTGGCCCCGGGGTCGGTGTGTGTGTTGATGGTGCCCAATTGGGGACGTGTTGTAAGTTGTAACGGTTTTCGCCCGGGTTTCCGTTAATTAACTAGGCAACTATCTTCTACCTTTTTTAATGAATCGGGCCATAAAAGACCGCGTTTAAAAAAAAAGGCTTGCGTTCTCTTAATTAAGAGATGATCTCTTAGCAACGATATCTCTCCGCACATATTTAGGTATATCTAGTTATTAGAGATAAGACTAAGAAATCACCCATTGTCCATTATATTTTATTTGTCATCTCTAGCTTACGTGGCGCGTTTAAGAGAAGACTGCCTTATCAACCACTGTACATGCACACAGATCACTGGGTTCCAGTGGAATAGGGAAAATATTTATCTTGATATGCTCTTTGTTAGTGAGTTATGGAAATATTATACTTTTGTCATCATCATAATATATCTGTCGTCCTTTGATGGAAAAATGGCCATGTTTAACTTGAATGATTTTCCAGGGATATTATTTGCAAGAACTGCAGGAGACCTGGCCACATTGCTAGGGATTGCCCATCTGCTTCTACCTGCAATAATTGTAATCTTCCAGGGTAAAGTGAACTTTCAGCACTCTCTTACTGTACTTGTACACCTGTACTTTTTTCAACTTTGTGGGGATCAGTATGCAGTTCTCTTTATTATTGCTTGTCTCTTTTGGCTAATTTCTAAAAAGTTGGGCCATAACTCTTGTTTAAATATATCTTTTGTCAGGCACTTTGCAGCAGAATGCACTTCCAAAACAGTTTGCTGGAACTGCAAGAAGTCTGGGCACATTGCCACTGAATGCAAGAACGAGGCCTTGTGCCACACTTGCAGCAAGACGGGGCATATGGCGCGCGACTGCCCCGCCTCAGGGTCCAACGCCAAGCTATGCAACAACTGCTTTAAGCCGGGACACATCGCGGTCGACTGCACCAACGACCGCGCCTGCAACAACTGCCGCCAGCCCGGCCACATAGCCCGCGAGTGCAAGAATGACCCCATCTGCAACCTCTGCAACGTGTCGGGCCACCTGGCCCGCGCCTGCCCGAAGACGACGACCCTGGCCTCGGAGATCCATGGTGGGCCCTTCCGCGACATATCGTGCCGCATGTGCGGCCAGCCAGGCCACATCAGCCGCAACTGCATGGCCACTGTCATCTGCGACACGTGCGGCGGCAGGGGCCACATGTCATACGAGTGCCCCTCGGCCAGGGTCTTCGACCGCGGAGTCCGCCGGTTCTGATGGATTCAGGGGGTGGCCCCGGCGCCTGAAGCACCCCGCCCTTGTTCCGTTCGTTGGTTGGTTCATGTTTTAGATAGCTTTGGCGTACGACGCCGAAACCGTTTTTCGCTTGGTCGGTGCACGCTCTTCTTGCTCCCTGGGTGTTGGTTGTTGTGGAATGAGTGTTTATGGTGTAGCTTTGTAACTCTGCTGAACTAGGCCGAGAAAGAGTCGTTTATATGAACTGCCATGGTTAGACCAGATTATATCAATGTGACACGCTTTCGAGTTTATCTGAGGAGCTGGTTTCGTTGCCTCGGTCTGCCTGCCTCGTGCTCTGCTGAGTTGAAAGTTTCGGAGGTTTGTTGGATGCGTGCCGTGTTACTGGTGGGGGTTGCAGATGTTGACTGTCCTCGGCGGTGATGGCTTTCTTTGCTGTTTCTTCATACATATTTTACATCAGGAACAAGAAAATTTGGCAGCCTTTGAGATGATACCGAGCACATGGGGCTCATTTTGTTCCTGCAGTTGGAACGAGGGATTCCAGAGGAAAGTTCCTTGTAGATGTACTCGATTTGTAGGAAACGAGCAGAACAATTTCCATCGAAATACAGTTCATTTCCTGTGTTTTGGGCTGTCGGCAACTGCCGTACTAAAAATCTTATACTCCTTATGGTGTGAAAATTGATCTACGCAGCTTCATGATTTCAAGTGTGAATTTTTGGAATATGGGGAAAGAAATTCTTGTTGTCTGGTGGTCTGATAAATGATTGGACCCGAACAAGGGTTTGCATTCACAGGCCACAAGCAAAGCACTAAAGTAATGTAGCGTACAAATGCTGAATGCTTTGCCTCATGTCCATTGCTTTCTCTCGGCATCATGGTCGCCATCAGCATCATATCCTATTTATATAGTAGTACACATTTCAACTGTTTAGCAGTCAAAAGATGTTGGTGCGGTTGGTAGAGCACAGCACAGCAAGAGAGCTAACACACATAACAGAAATTTCACCCGACAAAAAGACACGGTAGAGATCATATCCAACAGATATGCAGATAGACTGCCATGCTGAATTACACACCAGCCTTGTGACGAATCCAAACAGAACATTTGATTATTTATAACCGTAACTTGGAAGAACAGTGCAGTGCAGCAGCATAAGGCCCGGCATATAAATGGGCAGAGGAAAAAGAACAGATTACATGATAGAGCAAGCCCTCCGTGGTCTCACGGACCACGGGAGGAGGGCCTTTCGACACGGTAACAAAGCCACAAATCATCAAGAAAGTTTCAAGAGTCACACCGCCAAATCTATATTTGACATAAATCCATATTGCGAGGCATTGGGATGATTTGCCTTAGTGCGCGCGCTCCTTGATCACGTCCAGGCTGATTTCGCTCGGGTCAGTGGCCTGCATCTCAATCTGGATGCCGTCCAGGGTCCTCTTGAACTTCTCGTTGGTGCTCGCGTACGTCATCTTGCTCCTCACCTTTGCGGTGTCAGGAGACCTTTCGAATTCAGGCACAACACATCCCCGTAAGCAATCAGTCAGCCTTTGGTTCATGTGAACTAGCCACGCAGGGGAAATGCAAGGATCAGAAAAGAACATACCAGAAGATATAGAAGATCCTGCTCTTTGGCACATCCTCCGGGGTGGTGAAGTCGAAGTCAAACACTGCGAATCGGCAGTCGTTCTCAGGCAGGGTCTTGGTGAAGTCCTCATAGGTGGCCTCGCGCTCCCCAGTTTGGTCCACAATGACCTCCTTCTGGTTCTCCAGCCTGTAGGTTATGAAGCGGTGCATCCTCTTGGACTTGAGCTCCACGAACCTCAGCTTGCAGTCATCATGGATCCCAGCTCCTGACGAAGCGTTTGCCTGGGCGCATAAACAAAGTTACGATGGATATCATAGTTACACAGATAATGCAACCTCAATTCTGCTTGAACAACATCATAGACTCTTTAGTAAACATACAACTCAAGGAACCCCTTTGCGGATAGTCTTATATATCTTTTACTACATAAGTGGAAGAGAGCACTACCCCATTGGTGCTCGAAGCCAAATTTTACTACAATGTTACTACAATGTCATGAACCAGGAAATGAAATGGCAAAAGGATCAAGGTGTCACAGTCCAACAAAAGTTGAAATCAGGAGCTACGTATCCTAAATTTTGTTAATCTTCTGCACGGCATGGCAGACAGTTTTCAATTGCAACCACCTAAATCAAACTTATCCATCAACTTAACACAGACTACCAGATCTCTCTCTATCCTTCTCCACCAACTAGCCTGGAACATGGATTAGCGATCTCTTGGAGACAAAACTGGCGCTCAATAGGTTGTAAATCATACTTTGGTGGCTCGGCGCCAGCGCTACCCACAGATGCACGGCATGGTCGGCAAGGGTTGCTAGCTAACAGGCAGATGCATGTTGACAACACAGATCAGCTGAGTATAGCCTGGATCTACCGATTACAAGTTCCTAAAACTAGGGATCCGAGCGGCCAGTCAACCCCTCCCCAGCCAAATCTCGTGCTACCGACCAAAACACGCGTTTCACCCAAGAGATTCGCGAGGAGAGCAGATGGGTTTCCCACGATCCGACCGCTGGCGACGCAGAAAAAGAGGTAAAGCAAGGGGAGGCCTCGGGTTCGTCCGATCCGGGCATCCCGTCAAGCACTTGCCTACCAGCGGCGAGATCGAGGACCCACGCACGTATCTACCCCGCGTGCAGAGGAAAATTGGACTAGGAGGGGGAGAGCGAGCGAGCGCCGATCTGCGGACAGGCGGCGAGATCGGCGCGCGGAGGCCGCAGGCGCGGCGTGGGGAGGGGGACTTACCATTGCCGAGCTCGGGAGGGGAGGGGAAAGGGGGGTGGGGGTGGATGGATTGCTGGGGGTGGAGAGAGTTGTGTGCTGCGTAGCTTGGAGTTGCTGCTCGCTCGCCTCGCCCGGCCCCCCTTTTGATGGGTGGAGTCGTCGGGGCGTCGCCTCGGGCTCCGTATGTGGTGCGCTCGTGGTCGGCCTTTTTTGCGGCCGCCTGCCCTGCGCACCTCCGTGGCCGTCGGATGGCGAGATGGGCGGGCGGGATTGCTCCCTACCCCGCGGCGTGACAAATCACCGCTTCTTGCGTGCTGCGACTGTCGTCTGGCCGCCTGGGTAAAAACGTACTACTGCTGCCAAAAGAGACACATTTGCCTTAGCCCCGTCCCGATGGTGTGTCTAGCATCATCGGTATGCGTGTGAAGGTGTGTCTACGTGGATCTGTCCTTGGTGAATTTGCTCGGATCTGATTGTAATTCGTCTGCGTTCATGTGTTTTCAGGTTGGATCTTTCCAACCTACGCTATTCTTTATTGGCGGCGGTTGTTGTTCTACGGTGCCTTAGCATGACGACTTTCTGACTGTCTACTACAACAAGTTTTGCTTGTAGTCGTTGCTAGGTCATCTGTGGATGTGAATTTGTTTTTTCTTCATAGCTCATATTTCTTAATGTGTTTCGACTTGAAATTTTGCTGACAATAAAACATCACCCTCTTGACACCACTTTTTGTCGGCGTTCTGGGAACGGGAGTCCCCAGACTTGCCTGCCTGCGGCCCACGACGTGGCTCTGCAAACGGGCCCGTACGGCCCATCTTCACCAACAAGCATTCAAAACCCTCGCGAGGGGCCAAACCTCGCGAGGCGGACGACACAAGACCTCCTCGGGAGCGGCCTCACCAGACTGGCCCGCGAGGGGCAGAGAGGTCAAGGCAAGGCAAACCCCGCGAGACTCCAATGACGTGAGCCATGACGATCGAGACCAGACGGGCGCCAGCGCGCACAGTATCCTTGTTTCCTCTTTGATGCTAAGGATGCAAGCGCAGGCGAGGAGTACCGAGGCGTCAAGCAAAGGTTTTCATAATGGTACAACGAGATCAAGACCAGCAGGACGGCAAGACGGAGGTCACCATGAAGCCCAAGGCGGTGCCACCACCAGAGCCTTTGGCAGACGAAGACTGCTTTTGTCAGGATAACTTGTACTAGCTGTCCCCTTTCAAATTGATCGTTTTGGCATCCCTTCCCGCTCAATATTTGGGGAGAGGACCAGGGCCTCTATAAATAGGATTAGCCACCACAGTAGGAGGCAACTGAGCCTCAGCCATCTCATCTTGGATAGATCCAACCCGTCCTCACACCCACCAAGCACAAGAACACCTCTCCTCATGAGGTTGTTCTTCCCCCTGTACTATTCATCCTCAGCCCGAGAGGCAATCCACCACACCACACTAGAGTAGGGTATTACACCACAATGGTGGCCCGAACCAGTATAAATCTTGTGTCCCTTGTGTGCGAGTTCGTTGAGCTTGCCTTTGAGATCGTGGCGAGGTTGATGGCATAGGTTGGTAGGGGAGATCTTCGTGTGCACCCCAGTGTTCGAATCTTAAGGGTTTTTGCCGGAACCCGAGATTCGACATTTGGCGCGTCAGGTAGGGGTGTGCCGGAGTTTTACTTCCGTCGATTCGCGCTCCACCATCTTCACGCCCATTCTCCATGGCTAGCGCCGCCCTTCCGGCTGGATCTACGGGTGCCTACAGCGACGCTTGGGGGCTCCGAGCCCTTGCTCCCGCCTTGCGGCAGGTGCAGTGGCCGCCCAAGTTCTAGCCGGAGATGCCGCCGCGCTACGACGGCGCGGCGGACCCGTCGGCTTTCCTGCTGGCGTATGAGGAGGCCGTCCTTAAGGCCGGGGCGACGACAAAGTCATGGCCAACTGGCTTCCCATAGCTCTCACTGGTGCACCGCGCGCCTGGCTGCTCAACCTCCCTGGATCCATGGTGGCATCTTGGGAGGAGTTGCGCGGCCTCTTCGCTGCACGCTATGCGGCACCGGCGCACCACGCGGGTGCGGCCTTCCTCGGCGGGTCACAAGCATCACCCTCGGATCGTCATGTCAAGCCGTTCTTTTGCCAGATCGGCGCCACTTCCAAGCGCCCCGGGGCTCCGCTGGGCTGGGCCGCACCCGAGGCTGACCTCACCTTCGACTCAGGGGATCATCCCGTCTCCACCGTCGGCTCGGGTGTGCTCCCAATGCTTTGCACGCCCACCATCTGCAACGTGTCCGTCACTAAGACGCTCATCGACAGGGGCGCCGGCCTCAACGTGCTCTCCGTCGAGGCCTTCAGCCTTCTTCACGTACCGCTCGAGCGGCTCCGCCCTAGCAAGCCTTTTCTCAGGGGTTGGTGGAGGCTCCGCCCACTCCCTGGGGCGGATCCGCCTCCCCGTGACCTTCGGCACGCGCGACAACTACCGCACCGAGCTGGTCGACTTCGACATCGCCCACATCGGCCTCCCGTACAATGCCATCCTCGGGTACCCGGCCCTGGCTCAGTTCATGGCGACGACCCATCCGGCCTACAACCTCATGAAGATGCCCGGGAACAAGGGTGTCTTCACAGTAGTTGGGGGCACCAAGGAAGCCTTGATGACGCTCAAGCTCGCCCTCAAGACCGCCGCGACAGCGCAGCCCGCCGATGCGGATACCTCCAAGGCCAAGGGAGCCGCACCAACCAAGAAGAAGTAGTTTTTCACTCAAGACAAGGCGAAAACCAAGCAAGTGCCAGTCGAGGAGGACGAGTCCTCGGGGGCAACCTTTACCATAGGCGCCAACCTCGAGCCTGATCAGGAGAAGGCGCTCGTGAAGTTCTTGCACGCAAACAAGGAAGTGTTCGCTTGGGAGCCCAATGAGCTGGTAGGAGTCCCAAGAGGGGTGATAGAGCACCACCTGAAGGTGTGCCCCAACATACGCCCCGTAAAGCAGAGGGTGAGGCAGCAGTCCACGGAGAAGCAAGCTTTCATCATCCAAGAGACCCGCAAGTTGAAGGCTGCGGGTGTCATTCGCGAGGTCCGGTACCCCGAGTGGCTAGCAAACCCCGTCGTCGTGCCCAAGAAAGGAGGGAAGGAGCGAATGTGCGTCGACTTCACCAACCTCAACAAGGCCTGCCCTCAAGATCCGTTCCCTCTTCCACGCATCGACCAGATCGTCGTCTCCACTGCCGAGTGCGGCTTGATGTGCTTCCTGGATGCGTTCTCAGGATATCACCAGATCAAGATGGCGGTAGAAGATGTGGAGAAGACAGCCTTCCTGACCCCGTGTGGGGTGTACTGCTACATTTGCATGCCTTTCGGGCTGCGCAACACAGGCGCAACCTTCCAGCGGCTCATGCACATCGCCTTGGGTCGGCATCTCGGGAGAAACGCTGAAGCCTACGTAGACGACATCGTGATGAAGTCTCGGGAGGCGAGGACCTTGATCCAAGACCTGGAGGAGACCTTTGAAAGCCTCTGCCAGGTGGACTTGCGGCTCAACTCGGATAAGTGAGTGTTTGGCGCCCCTTCCGATAAGCTACTGGGCTTCCTTGTGTCCCACAGGGGGATCGAGGCCAACCCAGAGAAGGTCAAGGCCATTGAAGACATGAGTCCACCGCAAACCCTTAAGGAAATGTAGAAGCTCGCTGGACGGGTGACTGCATTGGGACGCTTCATTTCCAAGCTGGGAGAGCGCGCCCTACCCTTCTTCAAGCTTATGAAGAAGAAGGGCCCATTCGAGTGGACCCTGGAGGCCGACCGAGCATTTCAAGACCTCAAGAGATACCTGACCAGCCCTCCAGTGATGGTGGTGCCATGACCTCTCGAGCCCCTAGTGCTTTATCTTGCCGCCACTCCCCACTCCGCCAGCGCAGCTCTAGTGGCGGTTCGGGAATAACACCAAGCCAAGGGCGCATCGCGCCAAGCTACGCCCCCAGCAGAGACGACGCAAGACCAGGAGGGTGCCGCAAGGGCCGCAACAGCGACGACAGAGGATCAAGCTCAGTAGGACGATGCTCCCGAACCCGCAAAGGCCTCGACAAGCGATCAAGCATTGGGGGCTCCACCACCTCAGGAGGCACCCCAACTCCTGGAAGGCGCAATCCTCATCAGCGCACCTGCCCTCATCGAGCACCCGGTATACTTCGTCAGCATGGTGTTGTGGGATGCAAGAACACGGTACCCCATGCCTCAAAAGGTCCTACTCACGCTCCTGGTGGCCTCACGTAAGCTGCAGCACTACTTTCAAGGCCACCCCATCAAGGTCGTCTCGGCCTACCCACTACAGAGGGTGCTCAGGAGCCCCAACTCCACGGGGAGGGTCGCCGAGTGGAACATCGAGCTGCAGGCATTCCAGTTGGAGTTCAGCACCACCAGGGTCATCAAGGGAGCCGCGCTCGCCGATTTTGTGGTAGAATGGACGGACGCCCCGACGCTCGAAATAGGCGAGGACCGGTCCCTCTCGCCGGGAAGTGAGGCGCCCGGCGGCTGGGTCATGTATTTTGATGGTGCCTTCGCGTGCCAAGGCACGGGGGCTGGAGCAGTGCTCATCTCTCCCACTCAGGACAAGCTCTACTACGTCGTGCAGCTCTGCTTCCAGCAGGGCGAGAAGGTCTCCAACAACATTGCAGAGTATGAAGGCCTCATAGCCGGCCTGAAGGCTGCGGCGGCACTGGGGGTGAAGCGTCTCACCATCAGGGGCAACTCGCAGCTCCTCGCCAACTTCTCCAACAAGGTATACGATCCGAAGGACGAACACATGGAGGCATACCTCGCGGAAGTGTGCAAGATGGAGAAGCAGTTCCTGGGCTTGGAGTTGCAGCGCGTGCCCCGGGGAACCAACAAGGAAGCCGAAGACATTGCCAGAAGGGCATCCAAGCGACAGCCCCAAGAGCCTGACGTCTTCGAGGAGCGGCTCTTCAAGCCATCGGCGACACCACCGCTTTCAAGGACAACACAGCCTCGGGAGGAGCTCCCGCAGCCACCTGCCATGGGAGCCCCAACCCGTGGCCCGACTTCGGGAGCACATCTACTCTTGGTGCTCGAGCCCCAGGAGGGATGCTGGACTAAGGAATTCAAGGAATACCTTATGCAAGGAACGCTGCCGGAGAAGGAGGAGGACGCGAAGCGTGTGGCCCGGCAAGCCACGGTATACTGCATCCAGGACGGTGCGTTATACAGGAAGCGGCCAAATGATGTTTCACTGTGTTGCATCTCTAGGGAACAGGGGAAAGAGCTGCTAGCCGACATACACGGCGGGGACTGCGGGCACCACTCGTCGTCATGAACCCTCATCAACAAGGCATTCCGCAGCAGATTCTACTGGCCTACGGCGCTCAATGACGCAGCTGAGCTGGTGAGATCGTGCGAGGCCTGCCAATTCCACGCCAAGCAAATCCATCAGCCAGCTCAGGGCCTCCAAACCATTCCACTCTCGTGGCCATTTGCAGTCTGGGGACTGGACATCCTGGGCCCATTCCCTCGAGCGCCTGTGGGCTACCGATACCTCTACGTTGCCATCGACAAGTTCACCAAGTAGGCGGAGGTGGAAGCCGTCCGCATCATCCCAGCTGGCTCTGCGGTCAAGTTGATCAAGGGCCTCGTGAGCCGTTTTGGGGTCCCCAACCGCATCATCACCGATAATGGCTCGCAGTTTACCAGTAATCTTTTCAAAACATACTGCACTAACCTTGGAATGCAGATTTGCTACGCTTCAGTGGTGCACCCCTGAAGCAATGGCCAAGCTGAACACGCCAACACGGAGGTCTTGAGAGGCCTCAAGACCAGGACCTTCAAGAAGAAGCTCGAAGCCTACGGCAGGGGCTGGCACGACGAGCTGCAGTCCATGCTGTGGTCCATCCGCACCACCTCTACCAAGCCCACGGGCGAGACCCCATTCTTCCTCGTCTACGGAGCAGAAGCGATCCTCCCTCACAAGGTCAAGCATCGCTCCGCACGGGTCCTGGCGTTTTATGAAACGCAGCAGGACGCCATGCAGGGGATGGACCTCGTGCTGGGGGAGGAACGCCACCGCGAAGCTGCACTATGGGCGGCAAGATACCAGCAGGCACTGCGGCGGTACCATTGTCACAACGTTCGCTCCAGGACGCTCGAGGTGGGTGACCTCATCCTGAGGCGGGTGCTCTCCAGGGAAGGGCCGCATAAGCTCTCACCCATGTGGGAGGGCCCGTTCAAGGTCGTCCATGTCTCCAGGCCTGGTGCCGCGTGCCTGGAGACACAGGACGGGGTACCCATCCAGAACGCCTGGAACATCTAGCACCTCCGGAAGTTCTATCCATGAAGAAAGGCCCATCGCCTGTGAAGAAAGGCCCAGCGCCTGTGAAGAAAGGCCCAACGCCTGTGAAGAAGGCCCAGTGCCTGTCAAGGTCTCCGCTCATGACACTCTCACGTAATAATGAGTGGGGCTGTACATGCCCCGGAGTCTCAGGAGTGCCGCCCTCGGGCCTCAGGGGCTCCCTCCCACGTCCTAGTGGCAGCACTTAGCTCCGCACTGGTGAGAAGACATGAAGACTAGACTAGGTGCCGGACGCAGATTTTCATTTGCTTTCCGTAGTTGGCTCGCCCTCTTTTAATCGAAGTTTGCTTCTGGTGTTCTTCGCTGATTTGGTTCCGTCGCCTTCTGCCTCTGTTTCCGTCTTCAGTTTAGCCTATACTCTCTCTCTCCCTCGCATTCCTCGCGAGGGGGCTGGACAGGTGCCCTCGTGAGCGTTTTTCCTCTACCTTTCGTCTGCTTTTCGTGAGGCACCCTCGTTCGAGCCCACAAGCTGGCGCACCTCTCCTAATCCGTGCTCCTCGGGTACCGTGATACGAAGCGCTGGGTCAAAGCCAGTGGAGCCTAAGGCTCGGGTGAATGATAAGCCTCTTAACGATTTTTTCGCAGTTCATAAGCGCCTACCAGGCCAAGGAGGCCTCGACAGGCACCAGGAAGCAAGCGCCTCGTGAGGAGGAGACTACTCTGAGCAAGTCAATCTAAGTTATCTCTACATAAAACGACGATGTTGCGACACAGCACATGAACGATAAACATAGCATAATACTTGAGAAATCACAGTTTGTTGCACGCCCCTCAGGGGCCCATACTGGCTTCTTTCTTAATACATGAAGGAAAGGAAGAATGAAATAAAAGCGGCGCGTGCCCCTGCAGCGGTCCGCGAGGGCGGGCTCTTGGCGCCGTCCCGAGCTCAGCCAGACCCCTCCTCGCGCTTCACGGAGGCGCGACGATGAGACGACCCTCTGCCGCCTTCGAAGCAGGCGCGACGGCTGGTCGTAACCACCGTTGCTGGAGCTGTCGCCGAAGGAAGAGCCGCCGTAGCTGGACGAGACGTGGTCGGCACCAAGGGCGGGGCCGCCCTCATCCTCATCACGACCATCGCCAAGGCCGAGCACCTCCTCGCCGTCGTTGACCTCGGGGCAGCACCCGGCACGGCGACCATCTTCCTCAAACACCCTCACGTAGAGGGTCGCGTCACCATCATACTTGAAATGGAGGGTGCACCGCCTTCCCAGGCCACGCGCGCGGGCAAACGTCTGCCAGGCGTGGGCCATGGCTATGTTGCCCATGATGGAGACCTCAACCGCGGCCCAGGAAGCTCTGCTGCAGCAGCCGTCAGCCTGTAGCCAGAGCCCATGCGAACCTGAGGGCGGCGGCTCGTCGGCGAAGAAGCGCGGGAGTTGAAGCCAGTTGCCGGCCGGGTTCTCCGACCAGACAACGAACTCCGGCAGCACCTCAGCCGAGTGGAAGTGCGGCCAGGGAGGCCGCGCAACCACGACACGTCTCCCTTCATCAACAAGACTGCCACGACCGGAGCGACCCCTGCCACGTGAAGCGGCACCGCTGCAGCTGCAGGGGGCCACGGCGGCGGTCGCGGCGTGCTTGTGGGGATGGCCGCGTCCACGCTTGGGCACCGGAGAGCCGGGCCCCTCGCGAGGGGCCTTCCCCTTCTCCGCGGCGGAGAACCTCTTCGACGGCGCCATTGGTGTCGCTACTGGTGATGGAGCAAAGGGAGAGAAGCGAGCGGAATGGAAAGAGATGGGCGACGGGGGATCTGCCCCCTCCCCATTTATAGCAGAAGAAGGCCAACCAGCGCCCCCCATGATCACATGTAATGATGATTTTTCCTTGCATGCAGCGGGGATTCGTCAGGTCGGGCAGTTGCTGAGGCAGCGTGGGGAAGCGGAGACGCCCACTTCCAATCAACCGCCATGCCACGACCAAGGCCGTAGGCTATTGGGGCCCGTGGCGCTCTGCACTTGCCCTTTGGCTTTGCCTCGAAGCCAAGCCCGAGCGCGCCTTGGGCCCGGGGGCTACTGTCGGCGTTCTGGGAACAGGGGTCCCCAGACTTGCCTACCTGCGGCCCACGGCGTGGCTCTGCAAAGGGGCCCTATGGCCCATCTTCACCAACAAGCATTCAAGACCCTCGCGAGGGGCCAAGCCTCGCAAGGCGGACGACACAAGACCTCCTCGGGAGCGGCCTCACCAGGCTAGCTCGCGAGGGGCAGAGAGATCAAGGCAAGGCAAACCTCGCGAGGCTCCAATGACGTGAGCCATGACGATCGAGACCAGGAGGGCGCCAGGCGGGCGCCAACGCACATAGTGTCATTGTTTCCTCTTTGGTGCTAAGAAGGCAAGCACAGGCGAGGAATACTGAGGCGTCAAGCAAATGTTTCCATATCGGTGCAACGAGATCAAGACCTGCAGGACGGCAAGACGGAGGTCACCATGGAGCCCATGGCGGCGTCACCACCAGAGCCTTTGGCAGACGAAGACTGCTTTTGTCAAGATAACTTGTACTAGCTGTCCCCTTTCAAATTGGCTGTTGTAGCATCCCTTCCCGCTCAATATTTGGGGAGAGGACCAGGGCTTCTATAAATAGGATTAGCCACCACAGTAGGAGGCAACTGAGCCTCAGCCATCTCATCTTGGACTAGATCCAACCTGTCCTCACACCCACCAAGCACAAGAACACCTCACCTCAGGAGGCTGTTCTTCCCCTTGTACTGTTCATCCTCAGCCCGAGAGGCAATCCACCACACCACACTGGAGTAGGGTATTACACTACAACGATGGCCCGAACTAGTATAAATCTTGTGTCCCTTGTGTACGAGTTCGTCAAGCTTGCCTTTGAGATCGTGGCGAGGTTGAGGGCATAGGTTGGTAGGGGGAGATCTTCGTGCGCACCCCAGTGTTCGAACCTTAAGAGTTTTGCCAGAACCCGAGATCCGACAGTTATTTTGTTTTTAATGTTCAAATGTGGTTTCCATGAAGTGTTTTTGAATGTTAGTTTTTCGTATGATATTCTCCCTTTACGATGTGCACGTTTCCAGCCATGTACTTTTTTATGTGAGAGAATCATTGTGTTCATTTGGGAGAGAGAGGGGGGGGGTCTGCCCCCCATGTTAGCTGAGGTGAATTGACTTGAGATTCTGCAATAATTCATTTGATGTCGGCATGGATCCATATATATTATTCCCGGATAATGACAACATGGAAAGTCTGTGTGGAGTTTTCTTATGTTGGCTGGTAGCTCTCTCGATAACTAGCTATCTTGCACCATTAATACCAATAGCTCAGTCACAGACGTCGGGATGGAGACATTGGTTTTCATCTCAATTTGAGAGATATCTCGGGTGACATGGTGCCAATATAGGTATTATCCGATATTAGCATTTGTATGCGGCAATGAGAACGACCGTGTATTCACCTGGAACCCTCGAGAGAAGTTATTGTTGTTGAGCATGATGTTATCCAGTGAGAGGTAGTTGTCAACGCTCATCGAAGAAGTCGTTGGTAAAAATTGTTGTGTTGTAGAGTTTCCCATTAGCACATAATTGTCCAAGGAGTGAGCCAGACAAGTTGTTGTTGTAGGCGTCAAGTTTTTTAGGGGGTGAGTGCTTCCCAAGCTCTGGTGATAGCACACCCAAGAGCAACACAGAGCTCCCAAGAGAAGGTGGAGGCCATGGGGGGGGGCATGTGGCCCCCTCCACGGCCTCCATCTAGATTCACCCATGGTTGATGAAAACAAGTGGTTTGAGACTTATAACAAATCAATTAATGTTGGTATGGATCTAGATATCTTGTTCTCAAATAATGACCCCACAAAAAGTGTGTAGCTTATTTATGTTGTCTGGTGGCTCTCCTGGCAGATGGTTATTCGGTACCATCAACAATAATAACCCAAAAGATATGTTAGTCAACATGCTACCAGTGAAGTTGTTATCCAATATTAGTATCATATGCAGTAACAAGAATGAGTGTATATTCACCGAAAAATCCTCATAGAAGTTATTGATTGTTGAGAATGACTTTATCCAGCAAGAGGTAGTTGTTGATGCTCGTCGAGAAATTTTCACAAAAGTTGTTGTTAAGAACAACCATATTGTAGAGTTTTTCATTGGCACATTGTTGGAATACACTGGGTGCATCGACTGCAATATAAATTTGTTCTACGAGCAGAACAACCAAGAACTGCTATGACTCTGGAATATGCGATTAAGTGAAAAACTCATATGCACATGTGGAATAATAAATGGTTAAATAAAATGTTCCTAGTCTTGCCTCTAGGACTAGCTCAATTTGTTGTTGGCGATCATGTTTTTCGGATCTTAGGATACACTTTAAGGTGTTAAACGATAGTCCTAAAACAACTTGAAGATTATGACATTGGAAGAACGCTCATATTGAATCGACCCAAACTTGTTTGTTGTGAATTAAATTAATATCGCCTGTATTCAATTTAATAACACAGAGTGTTAACGTGTGATTTTACTCCTTAGACCATGATAGTATCACGATCACTTCTTACCATACGATGGGTTTGGGGTTGCTCAACGTCACGTGTAACACGGTGATCATAATGATAACTTAAAAGTTCATCGAAAAGTTTGATAAGTGACCGGATAGCTCGAGAGTGGGATTTGCTCCTCCGATGATGGAGAGATATTCTTAGGGCCCTCTCGGTGTGGCTGCATCAATCATCGTCTGGCCAGACACACATGACTTCGTCACAGGGATGTCGGACCACAGTAACGAGAAAGAAGAACAAAACTGGTAACGAGGATTTTGGTATAACGAGCATAGTGATGACCCGGGAGGATACCGATGCACCATGGTTTTGTGAAGTATCGTGAAGCAAAGGGAAGATCACATGATAATTAACCAAAGATTCACTCAAATATCATTCATGTGCTCATAGGGACCGATGCAGACGTCCAAGATCCCGCTGCCAGTGATTGAACAAACGATTTCGTTGATGTCTATGGGTTACCAAACCTACGGGGTCATAAGCTTAAGGCAATCACGATCTGCTGAGTGTTAGTGGTACGGGAGTCATGTTAATTGGAAGCGTTTCATGAATATTCAGAACAGTTCCCGAGAGGATCTGGAAGCATGTCGGGGTCACTGGAAGGGTTTCAGAGAGTATCGGGTAATATCGGGTATTACCGATAAATTATATATAGGTGGAAGATGTTTTTGGGGATGTTAAATTATATATATATATATATATATATATATATATATATATGTGTGTGTGCGTGTGGTCTAGATGTATTTAGAATATTTATATATTTAATTTAATATCAACAGGCCTAAAAAGGCCAAGTGGTGGAGAAGGAATTGGGCCACCAAGGCCCAATAAGGGAGGCACCCCTTTCCCTCTTGAGGGAGGCCGATTTGGGGTGGAGGAAGGATTCCTCCTTCCCCCTTAGCGATGGTGCTTCTCCTCATATGTAGGGGAGGGAGATGGAGGGAGCGATGGTGCTTCTCTGAAAAAGCAGCGGGACGAATTCGAGTCACCGCATGCCGATTCGGTCGCCCGATATATTGAGGGTGACTGCCACGCCAATATTCCCGCCATCATTTCCTCCTCTTGAGCTTTCCCTCCGACGTGGATGCACTTCGACAATGAGGTAAGAGGCGCAACTACTCCGGCGACTGGTTGACTGTGGCAGCAAGTCAACTCGTCCTCCTCTCCAACGTGCCAGGCACCTCCTCCGCGGCCGTTCCAATGGCGTTTGTAAGTTCAATCACCACCTCCTTTCTACTAGTTCTAGCTAGATCTGTCCATGTGGTATGGTTAGTTCGTCTGATCCGTTGGACTGTGATGTTGTAGTAGCTAGTTGTGATGGATTTGGAGCATGCTAGGGGTTGTTTTCATGTGGGCAAGTGTTGGTAGCTAGTGGTCATGGATGGATTGGTGTTATGCTAGTGTGCAAGTGTTGAACAAGATCATCCATGTGTCCATGATTAGTGCTCTATTATGCTGTGTTGAGCTATGGTATGCTTTCATGGATTTGGTAGTGATGTCTTCAACTAGATCGTCCATGTGTGCATGTGTTCCTGCTAGTTCGATATGTCCATGTTGTACTGCTAGTTCCTACTATCCATGTGTAGTGTCTTGTGGTGTTGATGATGCTTACGTTTGTAGGACATGACCACACAAATGCAGGAGTTTAGTCAGACCATCGTGCTGTCCGAGAGCCAGTTACCACCGTCCTATGTCGAGGACTCCCAGCCTCCTACGGACCAGATGCCTCCTGATTTAGTGGTTTTCGAGGTGCCGCCTACGGTTCGTCCATTTGTGCTGGCTCAACCCAATGATGTTGCTCATGCTGCTGCTCAAAAGGCAGCCGCAAAGGAGAAGAAGGATGGTAGGGGGATGATAACCCACAAGTATAGGGGATCAATTGTAGCCTCTTTCGATAAGTAAGAGTGTCGAACCCAACGAGGAGCTAAAGGTAGAATTCCCTCAAGTCCTATAGACCACCGATACAACTCTACACACGCTTAACGTTCACCTTACCTAGAACAAGTATGAAACTAGAAGTACTTTGTAGGTGTTGTAGACTAGGTTTGCAAGATAATAAAGAACATGTAAATAAAAGCTAGGGGCTGTTTAGATAAGGACACAACTAAATTAGTTTCAGTAGAGAGCTTTTTGTCACAAGAAAGTTATTTGTCCCTAGACAATCGATAAGTAGACCAGTAATCATTATTGCAATTTTATTTGAGGGAGAGGCATAAGCTAACATACTTTCTCTTCTTGGATTATATGCACTTATGATTGGAACTCTAGCAAGCATCCGCAACTACTAAAGATCATTAAGGTAAAACACAACCATAGCATTATAAGGCACCAAGTCCTCTTTACTCCCATACACAAACAACCTACTTACTCGGGTCTGTGCTTCTGTCACTCACGCCACCCACCATAAGCAAATCATGAACATATTGCAAACCCTACAGCGGGGATCCCTCACGCTTGCGTGACACGGAGAGCACCATAGGACAACACCATAATAAAACATGCAACTCAAACCAATCACGATCATCAATTAACCCATAGGACAAAACGGATCTACTCAAACATCATAGGATATCCATACACCATTGGGAAATAATATATAGCGTTGAGCACCATGTTTAAGTAGAGATTACAGCGGGTAAAAGAGGGGATACACCACTGCATAGAGGGGGGAAGAGTTGGTGATGACGGTGGTGAAGTTGTTGGTGTAGATCGATATCGCGATGATGGCCCCGACGGTGTTCCGGCGCCACCGGGAGAGAGGTGGAGAGAGCCCCACTTCTTCTTCTTCCTTGACCTCCCCCCTATATGGGAGAAGGGTTTCCCCTCTGGTCCATGGCCTCCATGGCGGCGGAGGGGCGAGAGCCTCTCCGAGATTGGATCTCTCTCTATGTTTCCTTCTGTTTCTGTGCTACCTGATTCTGCCCTTTCACCATTTCTTAAATTCCAGGAGATCCATAACTCCGATTGGGCTGAAATTTTGACATGATTTTATCTGGATATTGGCTTTCTTGCAGCGAAAGAAGGGTACCAACCGCCTTACGGAGTGGCCACGAGGGCCCAGGGCGCGCCCTACCCCCTGGGGCGCGCTCCTCACTCGAGCATCGTCTCGCGTTGATTACACTTCCCAAAATTCACATATATTCCAAAAAAAATCTGCGCTAAGTTTTTATTCCGTTTGGACTCCGTTTGATATGGATTCTCTGCAAAACAAAAACATGCAACAAATAGGAACTGGCACTGGGCACTGGATCAATATGTTAGTCCAAAAATAGTATAAAAAGTTGCCAAAAGTATGTAAAAGTTGGAGAATATTGGCATGGAACAATCAAAAGTTATAGATACGACGGAGATGTATCAGCATCCCCAAGCTTAATTCCTGCTCGTCCTCGAGTAGGTAAATGATAAAAATCATAATTTTTGATGTGGAATGCTACCTAGCATAATCCTGATCATGCAATCTAATCATGGCATGAATATTAAGACACGAGTGATTCAAAGCAATAGTCTATCATTTGACATTAAGACAATAATACTTCAAGCATACTAATAAAGCAATCATGTCTTTTCAAAATAACATGGCCAAAGAAAGTTATCCCTATAAAATCATATGGTCTGGCTATGCTCCATCTTCATCACACAAAATATTCAAATCATGCACAACCCCAATGACAAGCCAAGCAATTGTTTCATACTTTTGATGTTCTCAAACCTTTTCAACTTTCGCGCAATAGATGAGCATGAGCCATGGATATATCACTATAGGTGGAATAGAATATGATGATGGAGGTTGTGTGGGGAAGACAAAAAAGGGAGAAAGTCTCACATCGACACCGCTAATCAACGGGCTATGGAGATGCCCATTAATTGATGTCAATGCGAGGAGTAGGGATTGCCATGCAACAGATGCACTAGAGCAATAAGTGTATGAAAGCTCAAACTGAAACTAAGTGGGTGTGCATCCAACTTGCTTGCTCATGAATACCTAGGGCACTTGAGGAAGCCCATCGTTGGAATATACAAGCCAAGTTATATAATGAAAATTCTCTATATGAAGAACATGGTGCTACTTTGATGCACAAGTGTGGTAAAAGGATAGTAACATTGTCCCTTCTCTCTTTTCTCTCATTTTTTTTCTTTTTTTTTCTTTTTTTTTCTTTTTTGTAGGCTTCTTTGGCCTCTCTCTTTTTTTTTTGG